>NC_041384.1:349017151-349069914 GCF_002162155.2 Triticum dicoccoides | reverse complement strand
GCCCCCCCCAACCGAGGTTCACCTAGCAAAGTGCGAAGTAGCAACCCCTCGCCCCCCACACACACACTTTCAGTCGACAGGCCAGAGAGGCATATATTGCACCAAGATGGATCATAAAACGTACCAAGAATAATCCACCTTGGTCGTACAACCTCTCTATTGTTGTTGGTCAAAGTGATGGCCGTCCATGCGACCCTAGAGATGGGCTAGCTCGCCAACAATCACGCAAGTAGCTAGTCCACAAAGACAACCACTGCATGCGTGTGGCCCAAACATATGTATGGAGAGGTGTGTTTTTGAGTAACAATGGAACAACTTTGATGTGGCACCATGATTTCAAAGTAGAAATCCCCAGACTGAGTGAGGGTTAGGTTGATGATGCATATGTATGTTACACCACACTTCAGGCCAACGACGGGGATTCATGCATGCATGCGTGCATAGTATATGCGCTGAAACTTAATTAGGTCCGAATCTCACCATGACTTATACTATGATAACACGAACCAAATAAAGAATCTGCCATGGTAACCTATCTTGTTGTTGGTCAGGTGATCACGGACGCCCACGCGGGCCCTCGAATATATACTGATAACCATGCGAGGGAGTGTACCGTTCGACGGCGACCACTACATGCATATGTATGGAGGTGATGCATGCATGCATGTTTGAATACAAAACATTGATGTGGCGTGTGTCTCAAAAATCGTACACTAGCTCCCCACCGATACGTCCATTTTGCATCATGCTTTTATATCGATATTTATTGCATTATGGGCTATTATTACACATTATGTCACAATACTTATGCCTATTCTCTCTTATTTTACAAGGTTTACATGAAGAGGGAGAATGCTGGCAGCTGGGATTCTGGGCTGGAAAATGAGAAAATATTATATACCTATTATGCACAGCTCCAGAAGTCCTAAAACTTCACGGAAGCTATTTCCAGAATATATAAAAAATACTAAGCGCAAGAAGTTCCAGAGGGGGGCCACACCCTGGCCACGAGGGTGGGGGGTGCGCCCTACCCCCTTGGGCGCGCCCCTTGCCTCGTGGGACCCATGGTGGCCCTCCGATGCCCATCTTCTACTATATGGAGTCTTTCGTCGAGGAAAAAATCATAAGCAAGCTTTCTAGACGAGACTCCGCCGCCACGAGGCGGAACCAATCTAGGGCTCTGGCGGAGCTTTTCTGTCGGGGAAACTTCCCTCCGGGAGGGGGAAATCATCACCATCGTCATCACTAACGATCCTCTCATCGGGAGGGGTCAATCTCCATCAACAACTTCAACGGCACCATCTCATCTCAAACCCTAGTTCATCTCTTGTATCCAACCTTTGTATCCAAACCTCAGATTGGTACCTGTGGGTTGCTAGTAGTGTTGATTACTCCTTGTAGTTGATGCTAGTTGGTTTAGTTGGTGGAAGATCATATGTTCAGATCCACTATGTATATTTAATACCCCTCTGATTATGAACATGAATATGCTTTGTGAGTAGTTATGTTCATTCCCGAGGACATGGGAGAAGTCTTGCTATTAGTAGTCATGTGAATTTGGTATTCGTTCGATATTTTGATGAGATGTATGTTGTCATCCCTCTAGTGGTGTCATGTGAACGTCGACTACATGACACTCCACCATTGTTTGGGCCTAGAGGGATGCATTGGGAAGCAACAAGTAGATGATGGGTTGCTAGAGTGACAGAAGCTTAAACCCTAGTTTATGCCTTGCTTCGTAAGGGGCTGATTTGGATCCATATGTTTCATGCTATGGTTAGGTCTACCTTAATACTTCTATTGTAGTTGCGGATGCTTGCAATAGGGGTTAATCATAAGTGGGATGCATGTCCAATTAAGGGCAGTACCCAAGCACCGGTCCACCCACATATCAAATTATCAAAGTATCGAACGAGAATCATATGATCGTGATGAAAACTAGCTTGACGATAATTCCCATGTGTCCTTGGGAGCGCTTTCCTTCATATAAGAGTTTGTCCAGGCTTGTCCTTTGCTAACAAAAGATTTGGGCCATCTTGCTGAACCTTATTTACCTTTATTGCTTGCTACTTGTTACAAATTACCTTATCATAAAACTATCTGTTACCGATAATGTCAGTGCTTGCAGAGAATACCTTACTGAAAATTGCTTAGCATTTCTTTCTGCTCCACGTTGGGTTCGACACTCTTACTTATCGGAAGGACTACAATAGATCCCCTATACTTGTGGGTCATCAAGACTCTTTTCTAGGGCCGTTGCCGGGGAGTGAATCGCCTTTGGTAGGTGGAACTTGGTAAGGAAAAATTTATATAATGTGCTGAAATTTACTGTCACTTGTTACTATGGAACATAATCCTTTGAGGGGTTTGTTCGGGGTATCTTTACCTCGTCCAAAACCACAATTAGTTACTCCTCAACCTACTGAACCTACTGAAAATGTTTACTTTGAAATTCCTTCGGGTATGATAGAGAAATTGCTAGCTAATCCTTTTGCAGGAGATGGAACATTGCATCCCGATTTGCACTTAATCTATGTGGATGAAGTTTGTGGATTAGTTAAGCTTGCAGGTATGCCCGATGATGTTATCAAGAAGAAGGTCTTCCCTTTATCTTTGATGGGAGATGCATTGACATGGTATAGGCTATGTGATGATATGGGATCATGGGACTACAAACGGTTGAAATTGGAATTCCATCAGAGGTTTTATCCTATGCATGTTGTTTATCGTGATCATAATTATATATATATAATTTCTGGCCTCGCGAAGGAGAAAGCATCGCTCAAGCTTGGGGGAGGCTTAAGTCAATGTTATATTCATGCCCCAATCATGAGCTCTCAAGAGAAATGATTATTCAAAACTTTTATGCTTGGCTTTCTGACAACAATCGCTCCATGCTCGATACTTCTTGTATTGGTTCCTTTATGATGAAGACTATTGAATTCAAATGGAATTTATTGGAGAGAATTAGACGCAGCTCTAAAGATTGGGATCTTGATGAAGGTAAGGACTCAGGTATAACACCTAAGTTTGATTGTGTTAAATCTTTTATGGATACCGATGCTTTCCGTAAATTGAGCACTAAATATGGACTTGACTCTGAGATAGTAGCTTCTTTCTGTGAATCCTTTGCTACTCATGTTGATCTCCCTAAGGAGAAGTGGTTTAAATATAATCCTCCCATTGAAACAAAAGTAGTTGCGCCTATTAAAGTTGAAGAAAATACTATCACTTATAATGATCTTGTTGTTCCTACTGCTTATATTGAGAAACCACATTTCCCTGTTAGAATAAAGAATCATGCTAAAGCTTCAACTGTGGTCAACAAAAGTAATATTAAGACACTTAAACCCCCTGAGAAAATTAAAGTTGAACCTAAAATTTCTATGGTTAAAGACCTCTTGGCCAATAATATTGATGGGCATGTTATTTACTTCTATGATGAAGCTGCTAGAATTGCTAGACCTGATGCTAAAATAAACACAGACCTGTTGTAGGCATGCCTATTATTTCTGTTAAAATAGGAGATCATTGTTATCATGGCTTATGTGATATGGGTGCTAGTGCCAGTGCAATACCTGTTTCCTTATAAAAAGAAATTATGCATGATATTGCACCAGCTGAGATACAAGATATCGATGTTACCATTAAGCTTGCCAATGGAGATACTATTTCATCAGTTGGGATTGTTAGAGATGTTGAAGTCTTGTGTGGGAAGGTTAAATATCCTGCTGATTTTCTTGTTCTTGGTTCCCCACAAGATAGCTTTTGTCCCATTATATTTGGTAGACCCTTCTTGAATACTGTCAATGCTAAGATAGACTGCCATAAGGATATTGTTTCTGTTGGTCTAGGGGATATGTCTCATGAGCTTAATTTTGCTAAATTTCGTAGAAAACCCCATGATAAAGAATTGCCTAGTAAAGATGAAATTATTGGTCTTGCTTCTACTGTCGTGCCTCCTACTGATCCCTCAGAACAATATTTGCTAGACCATGAAAATGATATGTTCATGAATGAAAGAAGGGAAATAGGTGAAGTATTCTTTAAACAGGGACCTATTTTGAAACACAACTTGCCTGTTGAAATCCTAGGAGATCCTCCTCCACCCAAGGGTGATCCCGTGTTTGAGCTTAAACCATTACCTAATACTCTTAAATATGCTTATCTTGATGAAAAGAACATATATCCGGTTATTATTAGTGCTAACCTTTCAGAGAAGAACGAAGAGAAATTATTGAAAACTCGAAAGAAGCATCGTGCTGCTATTGGGTATACTCTTGATGATCTTAAGGGCATTAGTCCCACTCTATGTCAACACAAAATAAATTTGGAGGAAGATGCCAAACCAGTTATTGATCACCAACGACGACTGAATTCTAAGATGAAAGAAGTGGTAAGAAAGGAAATATTAAAGCTCCTTGAGGCAGGTATAATTTATCCCGTTGTTGATAGTAAGTGGGTAAATCATGTCCATTGTGTCCCTAAGAAGGGAGGTGTTACTGTTGTTCCTAATGATAAAGATTAATTGATCCCGCAATGTCAGGACCCCGACTCAATGCCACATCGATCTAGCATGTAACACCTCGTATCACTTTGCGGCCTCACGCACGGTATTCCACGGGTGTCGCCTTACCTTTGCCCGGGACCGTTTGCGCCTTTTGGCACACGTATATGACAGTGTCGCTAGCATCCATATGATAAGGAGCCCGGGCTGACATGGCTAGTCGTAAACCCAAAGTGGCACAGACTTACAGGGACAGGCATCCATGACCCAGCATCGAACGTGTCGGTCATCAGCGAGTGAATCCAGGTTGTAGCACTGGGCTAGCAGGACTCCGGTGAACCGGGCTGTAGCGGGCTAACAGGACTCCGATATTCATCGCGTGACATTTCCCCGAAGGGACAGACATAGGAACGAAGAAGGACACATGCCGGCCAGCCTAAGTGTTCCGGAGCAGTAGCAAGCTACCATGGCTCAGTGGAAACACTAGGAGACATTTCCCGGTAAGAGAGGCTACTAAGGATAAACAACTAGATAGCCAGATCCCACACATACCAAGCATTTCAATAACATACACACAATATGCTTGATATGTGCAAATACAACATGGCATCACAACATGACTCTACGACTCAAGTATTTATTCATTAGGCTCCGAGGAGCGAGATATTACAAACATGGGTCTCATGACCCAACAATCAGAGCATACAAGTCAAAGCACAAGCGGAAGCTATCATGTCTGAGTACAGACATCTATAAATGAAAAAGGCTGAGAAGCCTGACTATCTATCAAGTCCTGCCAAGGGCACAAGATCGTAGCTGAGGTAACAAGCTAAACGTCGAAGTCCACGCGAAACTACTAGTGAGACCGAAGTCTCTCTGCAAAAACATAAAATAGGCAAACGTGAGTACAAATGTACCCAGCAAGACTTACATCAGAACTATCTACATATGCATCATTATCAACAAAGGGGATGGTGGGGTTTAACTGCAGCAAGCCAGCTTTGACTCGGTGGCTATCCTAAACTACGACTGCAAGCGAATCTTTGAGGTGGCGCACACGAGTCCACATATTCACCATATCAATACACCACTATGGATCCACTCCCGTCTCCCTACGAGAATGCCATCCATAGCACTCACGCTTATCTTGCGTATTTTAGAGTATCCACTTTCACTTGTCTATGAACTGATATAAGCAACCCAGAAGCCCTTTACCGCGGACACGGCTATTCAAATAGATGATGTTAACCCTGCAGGGGTGTACTTCTTCATACATGTTTCCACCACTTAGCGTCTGCACACGACATGTGCTCGGCAGACTTCAAGCGAAAGCCGACGTGGGTGTAGACCACGACCTACCTAAACACCTAAGTCTCTAGTCCAGGTTTATCGCCTATTCGGGTTCCATCCATGAGGAGATCCGGCCGGAGTTTCGCTCACAGCCCCAAACGATGTGAACAGGGTTCCGTGACACCAAACGGGCGCCCGGTATACCCGGCCACATGCCTACCGCATCACAGCCCACCCCTACGGTCAGCGCTGTCCACGGCCTCCAGCATACTACAAACACCAGAAACTACTTGCAACTCCTGGACAGAGGACAAGGGTGAATAAGAAGTCGAGCGGGGTCATATTTCAGGGCCCAATGTATGGTAGTAGCTGAATCATGGATCACAAACACAGAACTCAGTTCCTGAGGACGGCTTCAATGAGACAACCCACCATGTACTCCTACATGGCCTCTCACCGCTACCTTTACCAAATCGTGTTCACACACTTAGCTCACACACAGTAGGACATGTTCACACACCTCTAATTCATCCCTGATGAATCAGACCTGACTCAACTCTAAGCAGTAGCAGGCATGACAAACAAACATGAATGAGTAGGCACAACAGGGCTCAAACAACTCCTACTCATGCTAGTGGGTTTCATCTATTTACTGTGGCAATGACAGGTCATGCAGAGGATAAAGGGGTTCAACTACCGCAGCATGTAACAGTTGAATCGGTGTTGTCCTAATGCAGTAAAAGAGAGCAGGAGCGAGAGAGTGGGATTGTATCGGAATGAACAAGGGGGTTTTGCTTGCCTGGCACTTCTGAAGATAACATTGAGTCTTCATCAGTGTCAACGATCACATCATCGGTATCACGTCTATCGAGAGGGGACAAATACCGGCAACACAGAAGGGAACACAATCAATGCAATGCACAATATGATGCATGATCATGACATGGCAAAATGAATGTGTTTTGAGCTAATGCAACTAAAACCAGATTAAATGAAGTTGGTTTGAATCCAAGATTCAAATTCAAACTCCATATGTGATTATTTAAATGCCATTTATTTGTTTTGTCCAAAATAGAGGACAAACATTGTTCAAACATGCATGAAAATGGTACAGATGGATTCCTTGAATTTTTCTGATAATTTTTCATATATAAATTATTTAATTTGGAGTTACGGTTGAATTTCTATGATTTATTGAAGTTTTAGGCATTTTCTGGAATTTCCTGATTATTTTTAAATCCAGAAAATACTTATTGCGTCAGCATGACGTTGGCATGACGTCAGCAGGTCAACAGGGGCTGGTCCAGGTCAAACCTGACCAGTGGGGCCCACTGGTCAGTGACTTAGGTGACTAACAGAGTTAATTAACTCTAACTAATCAGGTTAATAGCCACGGGGCCCACTGTCAGTGTCAGCAGGGGGTCAAACCCGGGTCAACTCGCCGGAGTTGACCCGCGGCTCGTCGCCGGCGGAGCCAGAGACGGCGGAGGGGTGCGGGTTTCCTCCTCCGGCGACCAAATGGCCGGCGGAGAGCGTCTACGTGACGCGGGCGCTCGTCCGCGTCGAGTAGTGGCAGCGGCTGGGCCTAAGATGGCCGGAGTCGTCACCGGCGTCGACCGTGGCGGTCGCCGGAGCTCGGGCGAGCTCGGGGTTGACGCTACGGTGGCCGGGGAGGCTCGTGCGGGGCACCTACATGCTCTACGCAGCGCGGGGAGAAAGCTGAGCACAACAGCCGGGCCACTAGGTGGCCGGAGGCACGTCGGCGGCGGTCACAGGCGGCGGCAGGTTTCGGCCGAACTCGGTGCAGTTGGTGTGGTGCTCGAGAGTGAGAATGGGAAGGGGGAGGAGGAAGAGGAGCTCACGGGGAGTCGGTTGGAGCAGACGGCAAGCTCGGGGAGGCGGCGACGGCGGCGAATCAACGGCGGCGGTCCTCGGTGGCCGAGGAGGGGAAAAGCGTCGGGACGGTGCTTCGGGGCTTCCGGTAGGGCGTGGGTCGGTGGGGAGGAAGAGGGGGTCGAGGCGGAGCCTCTGGTCCGGTCAGAGAAGCAAGGGGAAGGCGGTGGCTGCAGCTACGGCGAACGGCGTCGGCGGCTGCGCTCTGCTTCGGGAGAGGGGGCGAGGGAGGCGAGGCAGGGAGAGAGGGAAGAGGTGCACGGGAGAGTGAGGGGGGTTAGGGGTCCAGAGCGATGCCGAGGAGGCTTCGAGGCGCCTCGGTGAGGCAGGCAAGGAGGGAGGTGGCGTGGCGAGCTCGGCGGCGTCGCGGTGTCCCTCCTCTGCCTACTGGCACGAGGAGGAAGGCGACAGGGGGGAGCGCCTGGTGGGCTGGGCCGCTGGGCCGGTCAGGTAAGCGGCGCCAGGTAAGTGGCCCAGGTGGCCTTCTCTCCCTTTCTATTTATTTCTATTTCAGTTCTGTTTTCTATTATTCTGTAAATTTAGGGCTTTATTAAAAATACTCAGACACTTTCAAAAATCATGAAACTAATCATGGCTACTGTTTAGAATATATCCAACAGTAAACATTTTAGTTTATGATTATTTGAGCATTTGAAATATTTAATAGCATTTAAATGCCCAAATGAAAATACTATATGATTTAATTCAGTGACCAAATATGTCCTGCAAAAATATAAACCATTTTTGGTAGATGCTTCCACCTCAAACCAGAAATGTTGAACATTTTTAGAGGACATTTTGAGTTCAATGAAAAAGGTTTTATTTTGACCCTAGTTGAATTCATTTGGTGCTAGGGCTTAGTCAATCCCCATCTCAGGTTTAAATGAAATTTAAACATGATGTAACACTCTAATGCATGCACTAGGCATTGTCAGAACTAGGGATGTGACAACTCACCCCCACTAAACAAGAATCTCGTCTCGAGATTCAAGCGTAGGGTAAGGTGAAAGGGAAACGCAAACTAGTATAATCTTCACGATCCAGGTTGCACTTTATCAAAGCGTTGATTCGATCACCATCTTGTCTTGAAGTCTTGCTCTGAGAAATCCTGTCAACATGACATGGAGGGAAGAAGGAGACTCTAGAAGGGTCGATCTTCTCGAAGATCGAACAACTCACGGAATGAGACATAGGACCATCTCTCGGGTTGAGACACGAGATTCACATCAAGAGGGATGGAAAGAAACGGATGACGAAGGTTCACTAGGTAGACAACAATTCCACACCTAAGAAGGTGGTAAACGATTGTCAACGTAGCGAGGAGTTGAGTTGTCATGATACCACGAAGAAACATCCTGAAGGAGGGTGATTCATAGATTATTACCCTAAGTGGCAAAAAGAATTACCTTTGATCCAGAGATCATTGAAACTCTTCATACCAGCCTAAGACAATCACAAGCGATCATTTGGAGGGGGTCGGTAGAATGGCATACTCGGACTTGGATGATGTGGATTACCTTGTTGAAAACAACGTAATGGATGAATTTGCTTATCACCGGAAATGGAAGAGACCCATGGTAGAATGGCACATTGGCGGTGCAAGCTGGGAACAAAATGCAAATGCTGGGAATGATTCTGGTAACTGGGGAAGAACCCAACAAAAGAGAGTGAATTCACTGTTTGAAAAGGTCATAGCATTTGCCGAGGAAACTGAGAGCAATCCCAGTTAGTGACGATGATAACACGTAGCGCTTGTGCGTGCTCTCAAGAACTTGAGCATTTCCATATTCATCAAGGTTTTACCAACATCCGTGTCAAGGATCCTGGCAACACAACATACCACCATGATGAACAACGATGGACGATGCAGATGCAAAGGAAGATAACACCTTCTCAGATTTCACCTTAGCGAGGCCAAGGAAATAAAAATCTGGATGATCGACCGAGAGACATTTAGCACTCCGCTTCTAATGTTCTCCTTGATGTGCTAGTGTAACCCATTCATAGATATGGTTTGATATCTAGAACATCAAGTAAAAAGGTCGGACTTTGGGATCTCAAAATCCATAGGGGCAACTAGGGAGTAAATCCTACGAAATCCCTATGGGGAGGTGGCCAACTTCCTCAATCAAGATATTATAATAATAGGTCTTCCGATTGGGTGTGCTGGCCACGACATCCACTTTACCGGTTATCGAGGGACCAATATTATAGTTCTTGGGAAATGTTCCAACCATCATATCTGCCCGCGATTCAGATCTGGTTGGTGTCAGGATATTCCAGACTCATCGAGTCTAGGAAGAAAAACGAAAGTTTGCAACACAAATCGACGAGATGACGTTGCGAGATTCTCGGGAGATGAACTACGATAGCAAGCTCCAAAACATGAGCTGGTTCTGCTACAAACATGTGAACACGTTGTCCCAGACAAGCATGACCACAAAGTAGTCTTATAATAAAACACTACCGAGTTCAGGAGGGGGAACCATCAGCGAGGATATCGAAGTTTTGTACAAATCCGTCTGGTACCTTCGGGACTAGCACTTAGAACTTATTAATCTTGAACAAATCAATCAGTGGCTTGGTGTGCTAGGGACCCATATAGAATGGAGGTTGCAAGTCTCCGAACCACAGAATACTTCGCACGTATGCATGACTGATTTGGGATGATTCCAAAGGAAACAACATTGACTTTCTCGAATCCACGGCGGCAACTTGCATCAAATGCACATGGACTGGAGGAAGTCACTTCTTACATCCGAATATATGCTTCATGAACTAGCATGAAGAAATGTTTTCAAAAGTTTCCAACACTAGCTTAATGTTCAACAAAATCATGGAGGAGATAAGGATGTTGTCAATGGGCTTCAACAACAATTCATCCGGGTTTCCTTTTAAAAGGAATTCCATAGTTAAGTGAACACAGTGATAGCATTGGTCAGACCAAAGATGTAATGGTGTATGCTCGAGGGATCAACCACGAATAAGACAACATTACGAGCATCGTTGGTACTGATTTGATTTGATGATAGCCCACACTCAATTCAAAGGATTGATAAGACAGTAGGTCCAGCAACTGATCACAGGGACCAATCAATGAAGATATCATCTTTCTTCAATACACACTACACAAGAATATCCCTTTGGAACGAACTAAGTCAGACAAGCTTTTATCTTCTAACTCTCCAAGTTGTTGTCCAGCTTAACCAACTAGCTCAGGGATATCTAACACCGATTCTTGGAAAGAAGGTGGTTCATAAGAAACCAACTTGATCACGGGCTCAACATAACGGTCAGGTGACGACCTGGTGATACTTCCGAGAAGACATTCAGAAAATCACGAACTACCGGTATGTTACTAAGCTCGAGAACAATCTCGCTTTTGAGGGCAAGACGATATAATCAAATGAGTGAGGACTTGACAAGATCCTAACTCATCAATCGAAGGGTGCACCGAAATAAGAACTAGGTAGCACGATAAGTCTTAGAAGGATGATTCAAAAACCAACATGCTAAGAATGAAATTATTATCCTTTAACTACCAAGCAACGAGGTTGCTGGGAGTATTGATTTCACACATCACAATTCATTTGTCGGTATTCCGGTTGCATCAACACGAGGGCCGAGGAATGAATAATGATGGCGAGAAGTATCACTACGTCAAAATTCATGAGAGTTGGTGCAGTTCTCATGACAATTCTGACATAAAGGGGGTAATACTCCAAGGTAGAACAGAACCAAAAGCTGGATTGGCATTTGATCTGCGGAATACAACTACTTTGACCCAATCCTAGATATGGACGAGGTACTGGAGTTTGTTTCTCCAAGTCATTCAGGACAGAATGGCTTGACGGACCACAAGGGTAATAGGCATCGATAAACGAATGCATGCATACCCTTGATATCAATTGATAGACGAAGGTCAGTAGACAACTAAAGAGGGACAACTCAAAGGAACATATAATTTTCTGAGTTGTGGATGCATAGATTAGTATGTCGAGCGAAGTTCAACATATTTCTTCCGGATAACCCATGCAGAAAGGTAGAACTGGCAGAGCCACAATATATAATGGAGAACTCATCAAGAATAATCCTGTTGTGATATTTCAGTTCAACGAGGAACTTCTGCCATAAGTAGTTCATGGTATTTGGAAGAAGAAGATACCACGGACTTCAAGGACTATCGCAAAGGTTACTAATCTCCTAAAGGCACTAGCAATTACTATCAACATGAAGTAGGTAGAGTGAATCTCGGGTTCAGAACCCAGGAGTAGAATACCTACTACTAAGTAGCACCACGGGATGCTTTCGAGAATGATGGCCAGAATCTTCACACTGGGAACACAAAACATTGCTAGGTTACTAGGTGACTCCCTAAAACACCTAGGGTCATAATAATAGCTCCAACATATATGTCAAGGTAACGGAGTACCTCAATTCACTGATTAGTGTGGTTAATCTGGCCCATGGGAACATTGAAACGGGAAGAAAAGGATTTGCAAATGCATCCGACTATTTAGAAACCTGGGATGACTCGGACAGCATAACGGCTGTAAATGCTCAGAAAAGATTTGAGACATTCACAAAAATGGTGGCATAACCACTCAGAAGCACAATATCAAGATTTCGAGATCAACAGTTAACGTACGGAAGTAGAAGAAACTGAACTCAAGCTTAAATCCAACAATCTATAAGTCTACGGATTAGTACACGTGATCCTGATAGGAAGAAGAGATAGCCTAGTTCTTAATCCCCGTAGAAGAGAAGATGATGTCTCAGATCAGAAGGCCATGAGGTATAAGGAGTAAAAAGAGCCTTACGTTCCATCCCACAATCAATTCCCTTATATAACTAAAGAATTTCTAGACTCAACTTCGACCAGTTTGGCTTGGTAATCCTACAGGCAGTCAAGCTCTGATACCAACGCTGTCAGGACCCCGACTCAATGCCACATTGATCTAGCATGTAACACCTCATATCACTTTGCGGCGTCACGCACGGTATTCCCACGGGTGTCGCCTTACCTTTGCCCGGGACCGTTTGCGTCTTTTGGCACACGTATATGATAGTGTCGCTAGCATCCATATGATAAGGAGCCCGGGCTGACATGGCTAGTCGTAAACCCAAAGTGGCCCAAACTTACAGGGACAGGCATCCATGACCCAACATCGAACGTGCCGGTCATCAGCGAGTGAATCCAGGCTGTAGCACTGGGCTAGCAGGACTCCGGTGAACCGGGCTGTAGCGGGCTAACAGGACTCCGGTATTCATCGCGTGACATTTCCCCGAAGGGACAGACACAGGAACGAAGAAGGACACATGCCGGCCAGCCTAAGTGTTCCGGAGCAGTAGCAAGCTACCATGGCTCAGTGGAAACACTAGGAGACATTTCCCGGTAAGAGAGGCTACTAAGGATAAACAACTAGATAGCCAGATCCCACACATACCAAGCATTTCAATAACATACACACAATATGCTTGATATGTGCAAATACAACATGGCATCACAACATGACTCTACGACTCAAGTATTTATTCATTAGGCTCCGAGGAGCGAGATATTACAAACATGGGTCTCATGACCCAACAATCAGAGCATACAAATCCAAGCACAAGCGGAAGCTATCATGTCTGGCTACAGACATCTATAACTGAAAAGGGCTGAGAAGCCTGACTATCTACCAGATCCTGCCGGGGCACAAGATCATAGTTGAGGTAACAAGCTAAACGTCGAAGTCCACGCGAAACTACTAGTGAGACCGAAGTCTCTCTGCAAAAACATAAAATAGGCAAACGTGAGTACAAATGTACCCAGCAAGACTTACATCAGAACTAACTACATATGCATCATTATCAACAAAGGGGATGGTGGGGTTTAACTGCAGCAAGCCAGCTTTGACTCGGTGGCTATCCTGAACTACGACTGCAATGTAACTCTTTTGAGGTGGCGCACACGAGTCCACATATTCCCCATATCAATACACCACTATGGATCCGCTCCCGTCTCCCTACGAGAACGCCATCCATAGCACTCACGCTTATCTTGCGTATTTTAGAGTATCCACTTTCACTTGTCTATGAACTGATATAAGCAACCCAGAAGTCCTTTACCGCGGACACGGCTATTCGAATAGATGATATTAACCCTGCAGGGGTGTACTTCTTCATACATGTTTCCACCACTTAGCGTCTGCACACGACATGTGCTCGGCAGACTTCAAGCGAAAGCCGACGTGGGTGTAGACCACGACCTACCTAAACACCTAAGTCTCTAGTCCAGGTTTATCGCCTATTCGGGTTCCATCCATGAGGAGATCCGGCCGGAGTTTCGCTCACAGCCCCAAACGATGTGAACAGGGTTCCGTGACACCAAAAAGGGCGCCCGGTATACCCGGCCACGTGCCTACCGCATCACAGCCCACCCCTACGGTCAGTGCTGTCCACGGCCTCCAGCATACTACAAACACCAGAAACTACTTGCAACTCCTGGACAGAGGACAAGGGTGAATAAGAAGTCGAGCGGGGTCATATTTCAGGGCCCAATGTATGGTAGTAGCTGAATCATGGATCACAAACACAGAACTCAGTTCCTGAGGACGGCTTCAATGAGACAACCCACCATGTACTCCTACATGGCCTCTCACCGCTACCTTTACCAAATCGTGTTCACACACTTAGCTCACACACAGTAGGACATGTTCACACACCTCTAATTCATCCCCGATGAATCAGACCTGACTCAACTCTAAGCAGTAGCAGGCATGACAAACAAACATGAATGAGTAGGCACAACAGGGCTCAAACAACTCCTACTCATGCTAGTGGGTTTCATCTATTTACTGTGGCAATGACAGGTCATGCAGAGGATAAAGGGGTTCAACTACCGCAGCATGTAACAGTTGAATCGGTGTTGTCCTAATGCAGTAAAAGAGAGCAGGAGCGAGAGAGTGGGATTGTATCGGAATGAACAAGGGGGTTTTGCTTGCCTGGCACTTCTGAAGATAACATTGAATCTTCATCAGTGTCAACGATCACATCATCGGTATCACGTCTATCGAGAGGGGACAAATACCGGCAACACAGAAGGGAACACAATCAATGCAATGCACAATATGATGCATGATCATGACATGGCAAAATGAATGTGTTTTGGGCTAATGCAACTAGCAACAGATTAAATGAAGTTGGTTTGAATACAAGATGCAAATTCAAACTCCATATGTGATTATTCAAATGCCATTTAATTGATTTGTGCTAAACAGCAGCTATAAGTTGTTCTAACATGCATGAAAATGGTACAGATGGATTCCTTGAATTTTTCTGATAATTTTTCATATATAAATTATTTAATTTGGAGTTACGGTTAATTTTCTATGATTTATTGAAGTTTAGGGTTATTATCTGAAATTTATAAATCATTTTTGATTTATTTTAATTCCAGAAACAAATACTGCGTCAGCATGACGTATTAGTGATGTCAGCAGGTCAACGTGGCTGGTCCAGGTCAAACCTGGCCAGTGGGGTCCACACGTCAGTGTCTCAGACTGGTTTGTGTCGCTGACATGTGGGCCCAGTCAACGGCCACGTCAGCGCGGTCAAAACTGACGCCTGGGGCCACTGTGGTTAACTTAAACTAAACAGGGGTTAACCGTGGTTAGTTAAGGGCGTGGGGCCCATATGTCAGTGAGAGATAGGGATGTTAGCAGGGTCATTAGCGACTAAGTAAGTGCGCCACGTCGGCGTCACCGGAGACCAGCCGGCGGCGACCACAGGACACGGCGGGGCACGCCGGACTTGCGCTAGAGGCGTCAGTTTGGCGCGCTGAGGGCACCAGGGGATGGCCCTTGCTCTTGCGCATCCAGAGGACCAAGTGGGAGGTCGTGGGGTCGCCGGAACTCATGCCGGCGACGAGCTTTGGCGGCGATGGGGTTCGGTGGTGCTCGGGCGCGTCGCTACGGTGCATCAGTGAGCAAATGGAGAGGCTGGGCAGCACCTGCTAGACATGGGGAGCACTAAGAGCAGCTCAGTGAGGCCAGGGGAGCACGGGGGCTATGCGTGCAGCAGCAATGGCGGACGGTGGCTTCGGTGCTCGTGGGGAACGGCGCTACGGCACGGAGGGGAGCATGCCGAGTTAGGGGAGAGGGTCAGTGACTAACGGCGATGACGAGGGGACGCTCGGCGAGGTCGGGGACGGTCCGGAGCCGGCGAATTTGACGAAGATGGCCGGCGGGTCCGAGGTAGAAGACGACGGCGATGGCGGCGATGCAGGGCTTCCGGAGGGCTGTGGATCGGTGGGGAGGAAGAGGGGGTCGAGGCGGAGCTCCTGGGTGCATCGGCGAGGCTAGGGGTGGCCGGTGGCCATGGGTACGGCGACGATGACGGCGAGCTCCGCTCGGTCGCGGGAGGGGAAACAGAGGAGCGAGGGGGAGGGGGGTCCAGAGAGCGAGGGAGAAGTGAGAGGGGGTCGGGGACGTCTCCGTGGCGTCGCGAGGAAGTCGGGGAGGCTGCCACGGCGAAGCAGGAGGTGGCCGGCGTCGGCGCGCGTGCGTCCAGCACGCAGCTGCTTCGGGGCGAGGGGGAGGAAGATGACTGGCAGCTGGGCTGCACAGTAACGGGCCGCACAGAAACTGGGCCGGCTACAGGTAAGTGGCCCAGGTACGGGTCTTTCTCTCTCTCTCTTTTTCTAATTATCTCAGTTTTCTATTATTCTGTAAATTTAGGGCTTTATTAAAAATACTCAGACACTTTCAAAAATCATGAAACTAATCATGGCTACTGTTTAGAATATATCCAACAGTAAACATTTTAGTTTATGATTATTTGAGCATTTGAAATATTTAATAGCATTTAAATGCCCAAATGAAAATACTATATGATTTAATTCAGTGACCAAATATGTCCTGCAAAAATATAAACCATTTTTGGTAGATGCTTCCACCTCAAACCAGAAATGTTGAACATTTTTAGAGGACATTTTGAGTTCAATGAAAAAGGTTTTATTTTGACCCTAGTTGAATTCATTTGGTGCTAGGGCTTAGTCAATCCCCATCTCAGGTTTAAATGAAATTTAAACATGATGTAACACTCTAATGCATGCACTAGGCATTGTCAGAACTAGGGATGTGACACGCAAAGAATTATTATAGGTTATAGGATGGTAATTGATTTCCGCAAATTAAATAAGGCTACTAAAAAAGATCATTACCCTTTTCCTTTTATCGATCAAATGCTAGAAAGATTATCTAAACATACACATTTTTTCTTTCTAGATGGTTACTCTGGCTTCTCTCAAATACCTGTGTCAGCTGATGATCAATCAAAGACCACTTTTACTTGCCCTTTTGGTACTTTTGCTTATAGACGTATGCCTTTTGGTTTATGTAATGCACCTGCTACCTTTCAAAGATGCATGATGGCTATATTCTCTGACTTTTGTGAAAATATATGTGAGGTTTTCATGGACGATTTCTCCGTTTATGGATCCTCTTTTGATGATTTCTTGATCAACCTTGATCGAGTTTTGCAGAGATGTGAAGAAACTAATCTTGTTCTGAATTGGGAGAAATGCCACTTGATGGTTAATGAAGGTACTGTCTTGGGGCATAAAATTTCTGAAAGAGGCATTGAAGTTGATAAAGCTAAAGTTGATGCTATTGAAAAGATGCCATGTCCCAAGGACACTAAAGGTATAAGAAGCTTCCTCGGTCATGCTGGTTTTTATAGGAGGTTCATTAAGGACTTCTCAAAATTTCTCGGCCTCTGACTAACCTATTATAAAAAGACATTCCTTTCGTCTTGGATGATGATTGTGTAAAAGCATTTGAAATACTTAATAAAGCATTGATTTCTGCACCTATTGCTCAGCCACCTGATTGGAATTTACCCTTTGAAATTATGTGTGATGCTAGTGATTATGTTGTAGGGGTTGTTCTAGGGCAAAGAGTTGATAAGAAATTAAATGTTATTCAATATGCTAGTAAAACTCTAGACAATGCCCAGAGAAATTATGCTACCACTGATAAGGAATTCTTAGCAGTTGTATTTGCTTGTGATAAGTTCAGACCTTATATTGTTGATTCTAAAGTAACTATTCACACTGATCATGCTTCTATTAAATATCTTATGGAGAAGAAAGATGCTAAACCTAGACTTATTAGATGGGTTCTCTTTCTACAAGAATTTGATTTGCATATTATTGATAGAAAGGGAGCTGAGAACCCTATTGTAGACAACTTGTCTAGGTTAGAAAATGTTGTTGATGACCCACTACCTATTGATGATAGCTTTCTTGATGAACAACTAAATGTCATAAATGCTTCTTGTACTGCTCCATGGTATGCTGATTATGCTAATTATATTGTTGCTAAATTTATACCACCTAGTTTCACATACCAGCAAAAGAAAAAGTTCTTCTATGATTTGAGACATTACTTTTGGGATGACCCACATCTTTATAAAGAAGGAGTGGATGGTATTATTAGACTTTGTGTACCTAAGCATGAACAGGAACAAATCCTATGCAAGTGTCACTCCGAAGCTTAGGGAGGACACCATCCTAGAGATAGAACTACACATAAGGTATTGCAGTCCGGTTTTTATTGGCCTACTCTCTTCAAGGATGCCCGTAAGTTTGTCTTGTCTTGTGATGAATGTCAAATAATTGGTAATATTAGTAGACGTCAAGAAATGCCTATGAATTATTCACTTGTTATTGAACCATTTGATGTTTGGGGCTTTTATTATATGGGACCTCTTCCTTCCTCTAATGGGTATACACATATTTTAGTTGCCATTGATTACGTTACTAAGTGGGTAGAAGCTATTCCAAGTAGTAGTGCTGATCATAACACCTCTATTAAGATGCTTAAAGATGTTATTTTCCTGATGTTTGGAGTCCCTAGGTATTTAATGACTGATGGTGGTTCACACTTTATTCATGGTGCTTTTCGTAAAATGCTTGCTAAGTATGATGTTAATCATAGAATTGCATCTCCTTATCACCCACAGTCTAGTGGTCAAGTGGAATTAAGTAACAGAGAGCTCAAATTAATTTTGCAAAAGACTGTTAACAGATCTAGAAAGAATTGGTCCAAGAAACTTGATGATGCACTATGAGCTTATAGAACTGCATATAAAAATCCTATGGTTCTGTCTCCGTATAAAATGGTTTATGGTAAAGCATGTCCCTTACCTCTTGAATTAGAACATAAGGCATATTGGGCCATTAAAGAGCTCAATTATGATTTCAAACTTGCTGGTGAGAAGAGATTGTTTGACATTAGCTCACTTGATGAATGGAGAACCCAGGCTTATGAAAATGCCAAGCTATTTAAAGAAAAAGTTAAAAGATGGCATGATAAAAGGATACAAAAGCGTGAGTTCAATGTAGGTGATTATGTATTGCTATACAACTCTCGTTTACGATTTTTTGGAGGCAAACTTCTCTCTAAATGGGAAGGTCCTTATGTTATTGAGGAGGTCTATCATTCCAGTGCCACAAAAGTCAACAACTTCGAAGGCACAAATCCAAAGGTGGTGAACGGTCAAAGAATTAAACATTATATCTCAGGTAATCCCATAAATGTTGAAACTAATATTATTGAAACCGTAACCCTGGAGGAATACAAAAGGGACACTTTCTGGAATGTTTCAGACTCTGAAAAGGAATAGGTACGTGGTACGGTAAGTAAACCGACTCCAAAATAGTTCTAATGGCAATATTTCCCCGTCTTGGAATATTTAGAAAAATAGGAAAATAAGAAGCAGACCGGAAAGGACATGAGGCTTCCACGAGGGTGGGAGGCGCGCCCTACCTCCTGGGCGTGCCCCCTTGCCTCGTGGGGACCTCGTGTGCTCTCTGGACTCCGTTTACTTGCACGATACTTCTTTTGGTCGGTAAAAATTCATTATATAATCTCCCTAAGGTTTTGACCACCGTATCACGCAAATATCTCTTGTCTTTGTTTTGAACTGTTTTCTGTCAGGGTTGTAAAGTCCAAGCATCATGTCGTCCCCCTCCTCCAACAATGGTGACAACGATGCTTGGCTAATGAAGATAGAACTGAAGAGGGAATAACCTATGGAGATCAACAAGGATGAAGGGATCAAGAAGGCCACAGAGGACCAAGTTCCGGCAATAGAAGACATCCTTCAGCTTGATCACAATCTTCTTACCCCAACTAAGATCGAAGCTTTCAAGATGATTGAGTTGGCTTGTATACAAAACAAGTATCTCACACGTGAATTTTTTTTGTTGAAGGAGCATATCATCGCACTCAAGGGCATTATCCGCAAGTTGGAGGACCTCCTAAAATCGATGTGCGACTATTCATCATCAACAACTCCAACTTATTCACCAACAAAGAAAGAAATATAATCACATGGGTATGGGCACTTCCCTTGGCAACTGCCAAGCTTGGGGGAGTGCCCCGGTATCGTATCACCATCACTTTTATCTTTACCGTTTTTCTTAGTTCGATCCTTTTGATAATATCTTGATCTAGTAGAATAATGTTTTAGTATGATCTAGTTGTGAGTTTTTCTTTATGATCCTTCTATGTAATCGAGTCCGTGAGCAATATATAATAAAGATTAGTGTTGAGTCGAGGGCTTGCTTATTTTTCTATGATCTTGAGGGAGTAAAATAAAAAGAGAAAGAATAAAAAGAAATAAAGAGATCATATGGATCTTATGGAGAGTAATGAGCTCACATATAAAGAGTATGATGAATAAAAGTTGTTGAGAGTTGACAAACATAGTTTTGGTCATCGTTGCAATTAATAAGAAGAAATAAAGAAAGAGGGACTCACATATAAATATATTATCTTGGACATCTTTTATGATTGTGAGCACTCATTAAAGTATGACATGCTAAGAATTGACGTTGGATAAGGAAGACAATGTAATGGGTTATGTTTTCTTTCATCTGAGATAAATTATATTGTCATGGATCATCCAACATGTTGAGCTTGCCTTTCCCTCTCTTTCTAGCCAATTTCTTTGCACCAAGTAGAGATACTACTTGTGCTTCCAAATATCCCTAAACCCAGTTTCGCCATGAGAGTCCACCATATCTACCTATGGATTGAGTAAGATCCTTCAAGTAAGTTGTCATCGGTGCAAGCAATAAAAAGTGCTCTCTAAATATGTATGACTTATTAGTGCAGAGAAAATAAGCTTTATACGATCTTGTGATATGGAATAAATAAAAGCAATGGACTGCATAATAAAGGTCCATATCACAAGTGGCAATATAAAGTGACGTTCTTTTGCATTAAGATTTTGTGCATCCAACCATAAAAGCGCACGACAACCTCTGCTTCCCTCTACGAAGGACCTATATTTTACTTTTATATTTCACCTTACATAAGAGTCATGGTGATCTTCACCTTTCCTTTTTATATTTTATCCTTTGGCAAGAACAATATGTTGGAAGGATCCTGATATATATAGCTAATTGGATGTGAGTCTTCATGAACTATTATTGTTGACATTACCCTTGAGGTAAAATGTTGGGAGGCAAAACTATAAGTCCCTATCTTTCTCTGTGTTTGATTAAAACTTCATACCCATAAATATTGCGTGAGTGTTAGCAATTGTGAAAGACTAAAAGATGGTTGAGTATGTGGACTTGCTGAAAGGCTCTCATATTGACTCTTTCCTATGTTATGATAAATTTCAATTGCCTCAGTGACTGAGATTAGAGTTTGTTGGTTCTCAATGAAGTTTATGATTCATACTTGAAATTGTGATTGAATTGTTACTTTAGCATAAGAGATCATATGACAATATATATATATATATATATATATATATATATATATATATATATATATATTGTTGTTCTAAGAATGATCATGATGCCCTCATGTCTGTATTTTATTTTTATCGGCACCTCTATCTCTAAACATGTGGACATATTTTTCGATTTCGGCTTTCGCTTGAGGACAAGCGAGGTCTAAGATTGGGGGAGTTGATACGTCCATTGCGCATCATGCTTTTATATCGATATTTATTGCATTATGGGTTTTTATTACACATTATGTCATACTAATTATGCCTATTCTCTCTTATTTTACAAGGTTTACATGAAGAGGGAGAATGCCGGCAGCTGGGATTCTGGGCTGGAAAAGGAGCAAATATTAGAGACCTATTCTGCACAGCTCCAAAAGTCCTGAAACTGCACAAAAGCTATTTCCAGAATATATATAAAATATTGAGCACAAGAAGTTCTAGAGGGGGGCGCGCCCTACCCCCTGGGCGCGCCCCCTGCCTTGTGGGCCCCCTGGTGGCCCTCCGATGCCCATCTTCTGCTATATGGAGTCTTTCTTCGAGGAAAAAATCATAAGAAAGCATTCGGGACGAGACTCCGCCGCCACAAGGCTGAACCTTGGCGGAACCAATCTAGGGCTCTAGCGAAGCTGTTCTGCCGGGGAAAATTCCCTTTGGGAGGGGGAAATCATCGCCATCGTCATCACCAACGATCCTCTCATTGGGAGGGGGTCAATCTCCATCAACATCTTCACCATCACGATCTCATCTCAAACCCTAGTTCATCTCCTGTATCCAATCTTTGTATCCAAACCTCAGATTGGTACCTGTGGGTTGCTAGTAGTGTTGATTACTCTTTGTAGTTGATGCTAGTTAGTTTACTTGGTGGAAGATCATATGTTCAGATCCATTATGCATATTAATACCCCTCTAATTATGAACATGAATGTGCTTTGTGAGTAGTTACGTTCGTTCCTGAGGACCTGGGAGAAGTCTTGCTATTAGTAGTCATGTGAATTTGGTATTCGTTCCATATTTTGATGAGATGTATGTTGTCATCCCTCTAGTGGTGTCATGTGAACGTCGACTACATGACACTTCACCATGGTTTGGTCCTAGAGGGAGGCATTGGGAAGTAATAAGTAGATGATGGGTTGCTAGAGTGACAGAAGCTTAAACCCTAGTTTATGCGTTGCTTCGTAAGGGGCTGATTTGGATCCATATGTTTCATGCTATGGTTAGGTTTACCTTAATACTTCTGTTGTAGTTGCGGATGCTTGAAATAGGGGTTAATCATAAGTGGGATGCTTTTCCAAGTAAGTGCAGTACCCAAGAACTGGTCCACTCACATATCAAATTATCAAAGTACCGAACGCGAAACATATGATCGTGATGAAAACTAGCTTGATGATAATTCTCATGTGTCCTCGGGATCGCTTTCCTTCATATAAGAGTTTGTCCAGGCTTGTCCTTTGCAACCAAAAGTATTGGGCCATGTTGCTGCACCTTATTTACTTTTATTGCTTGCTACTCGTTACAAATTACCTTATCACAAAACCATCCGTTAGCGATAATTTTAGTGCTTGCAGAGAATACCTTACTGAAAACTGCTTATCATTTCCTTCTGCTCCTCGTTGGGTTCGACACTCTTACTTATCGAAAGGACTACGATAGATCCCCTATAATTGTGGGCCATCACCCACACAGAGCGAGATTGGTTCATGATGTGTCGTTGTACTAGCCTCTTCGACTCGATGGGAGGGATTCATGCGTACACATGAATGTGTGTGTGCTCAAGCTATATCATGCATGTCATCCCAAAGCAAAAATAATAATCCCCTCGTAAGTCAAATTAACCTCTCTTGTTGTCAGGCAAAAAGTAGTGATGGACCAAGCGGGCCCACAAATGGAAAGGATCAATATCGCTGATAACCGCCTAAGTGGGTGCGAGAGGACAACCACCACCGCTTTGCATGTGGGCCAAACATATATATGTTGAATACCCAAAATGCATAACTTTGATGTGCCACATGCCTCAAAAACTGTAAACCATGCACCCACACAGAGCAAGGTTCATATCAAGCGTACTACATATGGTGGTCCCCTTCCCCCCTCTTCACTACATACTATATGCTCCTGCCGTAATATATGTAACCCAAAAGAATCCTCATCGATGGTGAAATTAATTAACCTCTCCCAATCTAGCTCAAAGTGATGCATGCATGCATCGACGATGGCCTCGTGGGCCCACAGATGGAAGTGTCACACGTGAGTGTCCTAGCTAGGATATGCATGTGGCCCAAAAAGGTGTTGTGTGATGTTTGAATAACCAATTTCACAATGTTGATGTGGCATGTGCCTCAGAAATCAAAAAGTCCTGACATTGAGTGAGGTGTACTTGTTCACGGACACGTACGTATAGTATGTATGCTAGTCCCCTCCCACCTCTTCGACACGTACTATATACCACCATAACACAAACGAAAAAGATTCTACCTTGCTAGTCAAATTAACCTCATTGTGGGCTGATCGTCAAAGTGATGGACGATGACCTCGTGGGCCCACAGAAAGCGTCACACGCGAGTATCGAGTGTCGTGTAGGACAACCATCAACGGCATGTGGCCAAAACATTTATGTATGACAGGTTTGTGTAATGTTTTAAATAACGATTTCACGACTCTGATGTGGCACCGGCCTGCCTAACAAAACGGCCAACCCACACGGTGGCTCACAACTCGTAGTGTACTACGAGCCACCCGCCACCCCTAGACGCACACACCCACACACACCACGAATCTACCGCAACTATGATGCATGTTAAATTAATTATCCCGCGGTGAACATACATGTTACCAAAGGAGGGACGTTTTAATTCCAAAAAAATCATAGAGATCATTAAGACGTTTTAGTACATTGATTGATTGATTTTCTATGGGTATAATGTGCAAAAATCAAATTTGAGCTACATTCACACGTGATAGTGCACCTAAATGGATTGCAAAAACACATGTGTCTCACTGGGTGCATGTTTACTCCCCATGCAACAAATTTCAAACATTGAAAATCTTGATTTTTAAATTCTAGTACATCCAAAACTTATTTGAAGTTCATGAAACTTATTGTGTTGTCATATGGACACCAATACAAAGTGGCATTGTACTTTTTTGTCAAATTTGAGACCAGCTTTGATATAATCTTTATCTAATTACAGATGGGAGATTATTAATAATTGGGAACCACTATCCCAAACAGATTATTTATTCAAACCGTGAGCGTTAGACCAAGAATGGATACGTGCCATGCTTCGGTTAAGAAATAAACCAACAACATTAGTCATCCAAATAGAAATATACGTGTCGTCGCACGACCCGTGTGGCGTGCGACTAGGAGTGAGTTGACAGGACGTGTCCGCCGCGCAGGCAGATGGGGAGGCATGCGTGCATGTGTGTGAATTGACGGAGGTGTGCTCGCTGCGCAGTGTCGTCGGGAGGCGTGCGAGTAGCTGTGTGAAACTTTGGTAGGCATGCCAGCAGTCCGGTGCACAGGCTCACCAGGAGGCGAGCCATCGGTTTGACCTCCGCCCGCCTCTCTCCCACAACTCCCACTAATCCATATTAATGGTGTGCCCGATCGGCCGCACCCCCATCCTCACTACGCACACACAATCCTCTCTCTCCGCTTGCATCCTCGACGCTGCTCTTAGTCCTCAAAGCCGTCAGTGTATGAGGATGCCGCCAAAGCGCCTCATCAGAGGGAGTGGCGACACTAGGGATGCTAGAGCACCGGAGCATGGCGTGGAGATGGAGACAGAGGTTTCCGTCACCGCCGGCGAGTTATCACTGCACCCTGACGTCGTCGACGGCGTCGAGCTTCCACAGCCGGAGGCGGAGTTCCACACCGACTCCGAGGACCACTCCAGCGACGACTCCGACGACAACGGACAGCTGGTTAGTCATCTATAACCATTTATGTGTCAAATAGATCATAGGGTTTCTCTGGTTACTCCCGCCTCCCCCTTTTTGGAATATAAATCATATGGTTATGTCTTCCCAATCCATGAAATCTAAGTAAGTTTCATTAGATCCGTGTAGTGTATTGATTGTTTGAATGGTACATGTGATAAGTGCTTAGTTGTTTCATCGGTGCAAATGATTTCTGTTAGTAATCTGACTAGGTTTAGTGTTCGTGCTAATAATTCCTAGCCAGGGCTTGACAATTGATTTTCAATGACCTACATATGTTTGTGCCATTATTTTCTGAAAGATTGGTCTGTACATAGAAGACTGCGCTTAAAATCGAACCATAATCTCTGGATATGTATAAATAAATATCCATAAATTCCTAATCCTACTTCACGGCATGTAATCATTGATTTGATGCCAAATTTGTTTTACTATTTGTATAGGTGCTGTCTGACGATGTGGACAGCAAGGATGAAGATGCCCAGAGGAGGTACAACAGGCAAATCCGGAGGGAGCTTTATGCGGGAATGCATAACAGGCATATTAGGACATGGAATGGCGGGTATAGGTGCCCATTTTGCAACCATAAGCTTCATGACGCATATCTAAGTGTTCTGGCGCATGCAAGAGGACGGCTCGTTGGCTCCTTCAAGTAGAAGTATTCTCGCAGGGTGGTGCATGGCGCGTACGCCAAGTACCTGGAGAAGCTTCAGGATCGTGCCGGCCTGTGAGATGAGATGTGGGATGGATGGAACTATATATGTACGCGTGAGTATGCTTAATACTGTTGAACTATGCTTATCTACGTGTACGCTTATTATCTATGTCTGAGTATGTTAAATATTTCACCAAATTTTGGTAAATATTACAACGGGGGACCAATAAACTAGGATGGAGGTAGTATGTAAACACACACGGTTCCCAAAATTGGAACTGTGTGCAATGACTTTCATTCTGCCTGCTGCGTCAATCATACATGGTTTGCTCTAGCAAACCGTCGCCCCCAAAATTCTTTGTGGGATAGAAAACCCTCACCACCCAATTCAAAAAAGAAAAAAAAACCTCACCATCCCCACGTCACCAAAACCCACACCCCACCCGCCACCCCCTCGACCCCTACGGTACCTTCCCCATTCACACCTACACAAGCTCCTCCGCGTCTATGGCATGGCACCGCCTATCGCGACGGTAAACACTTAGCTCGATGCCTGCCGCCGTTGCCAGGCTTTCGGCAAAGCCCATCGCATTTCGCAACTTCCGCTTGCCGCTGCCTATCACCATCGACTTTCTTGATGCTGCTCGCGGTCGACCCATCTCCACTCGGTTGGGGAATTTTCCCTACTGAGGGTTCTTTCTCATGGACGACAAGGTAACTAGTTTAACGAGATATTATCTCATCTCTTATCCCAGTTCACCTGCCTTCTTTAATAACCCGGCGGAAATATCCGTGAATTCATTTTTATTCGAGCTGGTTTGAGGGTTTTCTTTCATTCATAGAATGTACAGTGCGCCGACACTTCAGGACTTTGCGACCGCCGCAAGAGGTTCCATCTCTCTGTTCCAGATAACTTGAGCACGCACGCGGTATGTTCAATCTCACCCTAAATCGCTTGGCATGGCCTACTTTCCTGAACATATTCTAAATATTGCTACATTTGGATAAAAGGTGCCACATGCATCATATACGTCAAAGGGGATTTCCCCCCTCTTCTTTCTATATTAGGAAAATTAATGATGTATTGTTCTTTTGATTACTCTCATTTTTCCATGACATCATGTTTACCCTATCTGTTTAATTATAGATTTTTGTCCTTCGATTTCAACTGTTGTACAGTTGTTTCAATTTGGGCCCATATTTGCATGTTACCATATTTTCCTTAACAATCCTACCATTTTCTGCAGAACATCCCTCGCTATGCAACAGATTATGTAGTGCACAATTTTATCCTTTACATAGAACAAGGCTCCACAGATGTCATACTTCACACAAACCACGGATTTACAATCGTTGCTACTGTAAGACTTGATGAACGTGGTGACTCCTATTTTGGAAGTGGCTTTTGCAATGAAATTGCAAACTTTTTTGTATTGAAAGCTGGCACTAAAATAGCACTGCACATAAAAGGGCCTGGTCATGAGATGTATGCTAACTTCCCCGACAAAATCATCCATCCAGACTTTGTTCGAAGTAAATTTTCTTTTCAACAATCTGCATATGTTGACTTACCCCGCAATGTCAAATGAATTGTGTAGTATTTAAGCAACCAATTGTTATTCCCTTTTCTTACTATATTCCTACCTAATAACTTCTAGTTACCAATACACTTTTTCTATTGCCCTGTTTTAACTAAATATTCCTGTACTCCCATTTTTATCAGAAAGCACTGCTGACAAGGAGACTCCGGAGGTGGAGAACGGGGCTGCCAACAAGCAGAGGTGGGGCGAGCTAGAACCACAAGCGACTTCAATAAGCCTAGACTTAATCAGCAGCCTCCCCAATGATATGTGGAGAGTCATCATCTCCCTCCTCCCAATCAAATATGTGGCGCGGACAACCCTCCTTTCCCGACGGTGGTGCCCCCTATGGAACTCCAGCCCTCTCGACCTCATCGACACCCACGAGCTCTGCCATGGCTATCGCAAAAGCTTGGATGTGTTCTCCAAGATCCTCGGCAGTCACCTTCGCCCAACCAAAGGCCTTAGAATGGGCAAGTTCTGTTCCAACGGCAAGGACCAAGCCAAGCTTGACGACTGGTTCCGATCCCCCGCCCTAGATCAGCTTGAGGAGCTCACTTTTGATGATGGGCATATGCGGTCACTGCCAACGTCCACACTCCGCCTCGCGCCCGGGTTGCGCGTCGCCAAGTTCAGGAACTGCCATTTCTCGCCCCTTAATGACGCACCAGCTCTTATTCTACCACAACTAAAGCACCTCGAGCTCGTCGTCGTCTTCCTCTCAAAGGGTGACATGGAGCTCCTGCTCCGTGGCTGAACTGCACTAGAGTACCTTCGTCTTCAGGCGATCAATGGGTTGAGTACCTTCCACATCACCTCCATGACTCCTCGGACTATTTATGTGTGTTGCTGCTGCAGCAGGAAGACATCACAAGATGTGTACCAGGGTATGGTCATCTAGGACACACCTGCACTTGAGAGATTACTTGTAGTTGATTAAGAAGGTCCAACAAGAATCAATGTCATTTCTACGCCCAAATTGATAGTGGTGGGCTACTCGTCTGACAAATGCAGTGAACTTGTTATTGGATCCACACCCGTTCACGTACAACAACCACCTTCTACCTCTCCTTCTACAAATTAACATTATTTCTAATTTTGAAGATGTTTGTTGTCTATCATTCAGAAAATGATTCCGACAAGCTTGACCCTGAAACTGCGCACAGTGAAGGTCTTGGCACTAGAGTCTATCGGGCCCGACCTGGAGCAAGTTGTCAGTTTCCTGAGATGCTTTCTGTGCCTAGAGAAGCTATATATCGAGGTAATGTTCCTTTCCTGTTAAATGTTAACCATAAGGGAGTTCAATTTGTGACACCTTTTTCCAAGTTTACAATGACAATGTACTATGATTTCTGAAGGTTCTTTTGGAAGATTTCAGTACATACATGCCCCCCCCCATATTGGTTTCTTGATCCATATGGTTACAATCAATAAGCATTTCTCCTTTGCATTCATCTGTACTAGTTTTCTTAGGGAACTTTTCATCCACTCCAACCTCTTGTGAAGAAGGCTACATTTTTCTAGAATGTAATCAAATGCCCATGTTAATCATGTCAGATCGAAGATGGCATGTTAGTGCATTTTACAAATCCTGCAAACCAAATAGCTAGGCATGTAGTAATGTTCAAAACTGAATGTAGGCACTAACACATTTTCTTACTTTGCAGATAAGATTAGGCCCAATGGTGGATAATGTCTTACAATATAACAATCACGTCGAATGCCTAGATCTGCATCTCTCAGAAATTACTTTGAACTCATACCAAGGGACATTACTGGAGATTATATTCGCCAGGTTCTTTGTTCTCAGAGCAAGGGTGCTGAAGAAATGAGGTTTGCCCTACATTTATTTCGCAAAAATGAATGGTTTGTTGATCAGTGCCGGTCACTGTTCAAGATATCTTCCGATATTCCGATAAATCGGCCAATTTATCGCTTATCGTTGTTTGGCCGATAAGATAAATCGGCCGATAAATCAGCCGATATGGCGATAAATCGGCCGATATGCCGATAAACTTGCCGATTTACCCCTTATCATGGGTCGACCGATAAGTTCCCGATAAGCGATATCCCCAACATTGGCGCCGGCGCCAGCGGCATAATGGAGTAGGCTCCAAAAATGCTAAATTTCATTTTGGAACTTCAGATGATAGAGTAATCGGAAGTCATCGTGTCAACCCTATACATGACTTCTCATTGGCTGACCCCTTTGCAAAATTCGTGAGGTTTTGAAGCCAGACTTAGAAGCGGTGATATTAGCTGGAACCTCTCTGATATCCCTGGTTGGTGGATCAGCGCGAGTGTTTCAGCTGATGAGCTAAATTTCATTTCTAATATCAGTTTGAACCTTGTAATCTTGGAATTTGAGCCATATAACTCTGGAATTTCAACCTTGTAACATTTCAAGCTTTTGTGGTACAATCTTTGAAATAGCATTGTATGAGACTCGTATATTGCTAGCACTATTTTGACCATAATATGCAATGGTCTTAGAATTTATTAACCATTCTCGAATCAGTTTACCTTGTTGATCTCACAGCACACGATCTGTATAGCTAACTCGACTGCGATCTTCGACATTACTGCACACAATTGGTTTCTTCCACCATGTGCACTGTAGAGCGCAAAATTAATTATCTCACTCGAGTGTCCATCATCACCCTTCTGTGTAACTTTGACCTCATCACCGAAGGATAATCTTATGACCGATGTCATTCCACACACTTCGTTTTTAGAAAGATTTTTGCCAAGAAACGCCCACGATTTATCCCTCTTCTAGCCAACGCGTGGCCAAACTAGCCAGGCGGGAAGCTTGCTCTGTAAACAGCGTGGTAGCGCAGGAATAGGATCATCGACGATACATTTGGCGCCTCTTCGAGCCCATGCGTGTGGTGCGGTGTTGTCAAGCGTGCACTGGAATCCTCCGCTATGAACGTCGTGACAAGACGTGGCGATTACAGGCCGGCCAGCCCCCATTTATTACAGAGGCCATTTAACCTACCCTTGTGTCTCTTCAACCTTTCGATCGCCCTTGACCATTGCCAGAAGCACACCCTCCATGAGAAATTCTTAGAGGGTATCCTGCGTGGCTCCAATGGTGCTCCGAGTGGCTGCCGACGACGAGCAGCAGTTCGCCATGCGTACCATGGTGGACACCCACAGGAGGTTCATGGACCTCTCGGTGGTGTACACCAACGACCCGGTCTGGGTGGAGCACTCCATCCACATCATGGAGTTGTTGCTTTTCGCGGAGAAGTACAAGGTGGTCGGGTTTGACCTCGAGTACACCCGCCCTCGTGCCAGCACTCGTCCCAAGGTCGCCGTCACCCAGATGTGCATGCGCCACCATGTCCTTGTCTACCACTACTGCCTAGCCACATGGCCTTGCGATCGTTTCGCCAGGTTTCTCAATAGCCCCCACTACATGTTCGCTACGGTGGACATCACCAACGATGTAAAGGGGCTCGAGAATTCAGGAATCGCCTGCCAAAATCTTGTCGGCATCCAGGGCCAATACAAGATCTGGGGCAGCAAGGAGCATGAGAAGGAATCACTGGTTCACCTCGCCGAGGCCATCATCTACCCCTACTACAAAGACACGAAGGATTCGTGCAACAAGGACAAGAGTGCCTGGCACTCGGCCTGGATGGAGAAACTCGAGAAAACTCACGTCGTGTACGTGGCCAAGGAGGCGTACACAAGCTACGACACGTACAGGAGGACCGTTGACATGAGGAAGTGCCTCCTTCCCCAAAACGGCCAGGGATCCAACCGGAAGCAGAGCAATGGCAAGCGTCATAGCAACAATAAGTAGATGATTAGATCCTCGTTTCTCCTAGTTTAGTATGCATGTAATTGCTTTCTTTGGTGTGTGGAAATATTATGTGTGTAGTTACTTGTGTAGTTGTATGCTTAATTTGGTTACGCAGTGCTGCCATTTTAAGTATATGTGTTGATGCTCTATAGACAAAGCATAGATGTTGTGCGGACAAAGAAAATCACATTGCACACGGACTAAACAATGGAACCCATCGGTGATGTTTTCATCAATCACTCACAATGGTATACCAGCAATCGTTTGCTCACAACACACACGGCTTGTTAGCAGTAATAGTCTGTGTTGTTATCGTTCTTCGCACACATTTCTGATTACAAACCTGTTTGCCTCATATCACACACATCTTGTTCATTTGAACTATTTCTGTTCTCATGTCTCAACGCAAACAGTTCATCCGAGTGAACCGCATGCCGTATATCACACACACTTTTGATCTGGCTGACCGTTTCATTTGTGTTGCCTAATCACAAACACTTCATCCGAGTGAACCGTATGTTGTACATCGCACACACCTTCATCTGGCTGCCCGTTTCTTTTGTTCCTCCTCATCGCAAACGGATAATTGAACTAAACTGTGTGCCCTCAATCGCACACGCAACTAAAATCTGAACCATTTTTGATGCATCCTCTATCGCAAACATTTTGCACCTTTTTTGACGGGTTTTTTACACCACCATTTGTGATTATGGATTTGCATACAGTTTCGTCGAAGGGTCTCTAATCATAGTGTCGCGTTAGCAGCATCCTGCAGTAGTGAATGCTTCTTCAACCTTCATAGGTTCAATGCTAGAGATGAATGAATAATGTTCACAAAAATTATCCAAACGAGTTTTAGAGCGAGTGATTCTCCCTATCCGAATATCGTTGAAGATTTGTTCAACGGGATGGTCTCATGAAACCCTTGCTCGAACTCGTGGGAGCTTTTGTTTGGGTTGGGGTGCAGCATCTTCTTTATCATCTCGTTCTTCTTATTGTCCTTCTTCATTGTTGACGTTGTCGTTCTCTTGTCGAGGTCGAGAAGGAGGTTGATGAGGTTCAACTTGGTGTACTTCCTCGTTTTCTTCATCTTGGCGTGTCCCACTTGTGGATGCTTCCATGTCAACTCTTGGTTCACCTTATCATGAGGTAGAAGCTTCCACTTGGATGGACGAGGTACTCTCCTTACAAGTCTTGGATTTCTTCCGAAGGGTCTTTGTCTCCTACATCAATTGGCAATGGCTCTACTTGTGAGCTGTTAGATTCATCAAACTTCATATCTACCTCTCTTCAACCTTTGGGTGAAATTGTTGTAGACACGGTAAGTGTGAGAGTTTGAGCCATAACCAACTAGGAAACCCTCATGAGATTTAGGAGCAAATTTAGAACGATGATGCTTATCAAGAATGTATTACTTTGAGCCGAATACTCGAAAGCATCCAACTTGGGGTTTGTTACTGATGAAAAGCCCATATGCCGTTTTCCCGAGTAGCTTGTGTAGATACAAGCGATTTGTTGCATGAAAAGCTGTCTCAACCGCTTCCGCACAAAAGTGTTTTGAAGTCTTGTACTCATTAAGCATCATTCTCGCCATCTCAATAGGAGTCCGGTTCTTCCTCTCAACAACTCCATTTTGTTGAGGTGTGTACGTAGCTGAGAACTCGTGTGAAATCCCTTCTTGGCCAAGAAAGGTATCCACATTTGTGTTCTTGAACTCCGTTCCATTTTCGCTTCGAACCTTTTTGATCTTCACTTCAAATTGATTTTGGGCCTTCCAAGCGAAGTTCTTGATGATCTTTGGGACCTGCAATTTATCATCAAGAAAGAACACTCACGTAAATCTTGAAAAATCATCAACTATAACTAGATCAAATGAGTTTCCACCGAAACTTTTGTAGGCATTGGGCCAAAGAGATCCATATGAAGTAGCTCGAGCGGTCTTCTCGTGGTCATAATGTTCTTCACGGGGTGACTTCCTCCAACTTGTTTTCCTGCGTGACAAGCATTGCACAATCTATCCTTGTCAAATATAACATCTTTCACTCCAAGGATATGATCACCTTTAATAAGCTTATCAAGATTTCGCATGCCCATGTGACCTAACCTTCTATGCCACAACCAACCTTTAGAAGATTTAGCAATTAAGCAAGTTCTAGGTTAGGCCTTCTTAGTGAAATCTACAATGTAAATATCACCTCTACATAAACCGGTAAAGACCATTTTATGATTATCTCTATGAAACACTTGGCAATCTACTTCAGTAAATAGGACATTGAAACCAAAATCAACAAGTCTAGATACGGAAAGCAAATTATAGCCAATGGACTCAACGAGCATAACATTTTGTATGGAGCTATCATGTGAGATGGCCACCTTACCAAGGCCAACCACCTTACCCTTTGAGTTGTCTCCAAAAGTGACATACTTTCGAGGGACGTCGTTTTCAGCGAGCTCACGAAAAATATCCTTATCTCCGGTCATGTGATCGGTACATCTACTATCAAGAACCCATTCCTTTCCTCTAGCCATGTAGCCACGAAGATTTCCATTAGACCAAAGTGTCTCATAGACTCGTCGAGATCAAAGTCACTATCATCAACCTCATCATAGTATCCATGTTCAACATCGTCTTGTGATGGATCAGTTCCAAGAGAGGGTAATTCATTAGATAAATGGTCATCACAATAATCATCTTTATGAATTCTAATGGCTTTGGAGATGAAAATGCTAATGATTCCAACATCTCCTTTGGTACGCATGAGATTGGTAAGCTCAAACAGACAATCACCAAACTTAGGATCATTGGAATTCATCTTACTCAAGGCAATAGACTTATGAATAATTTCATCTAAGTTTCGCTAGGAATAGTTTGGAAATCGTTCCTCAAGAAATCTCCATATGGTGTAAGCACAATCAAGAGCAGGCAAGCTAGCAATCAAGTCTCTAGGTAATCCTCTAGTGATTAAATTGACAGTTCTAAGATTACGGATCATGTCAATAGACTCATCAAGGGTAGGATGCAAGGGGTCAACAAGGCGTGTACAAGGACTAGTAATGTACTTGTTCAAGTGATATTCATTGAAAATCTCAAGCACCTCAATTTTCCACTCATGAAAGAACTCTCCATCAAGTATAGTCACTCTATGTCGAAGACTCCCCAACGTAGACTCATCCATCTTCCTCTAGTGGTGATTAAAGCAAAACAATGGAGACCAATGCTCTGATACCAATTGAAAGGATCAAGAAGAGGTGTCTAGAGGGGGTGTGAATAGACTCTTAGCAAATAAAAGTAGCAATTTTTCTTTTCTTCAAGTTAAGGAAGAGATTTAGCACAGGTTTAAACATTCACAATACATTTCAATAAAGCATGACAAGAGTATATGAGGAGCGGAAAGTAAAGCATGCAACTTGCAAGAATGTAAAGGGATGGGATTGGAGTGTGCAAAAGCAATTGGAGACACGGAGATTTTTGGTGTGGTTCCGATAGGTGGTGCTATCGTACATCCATGTTGATGGAGACATCAACCCACGAAGGGTAACAGTTGCGCGAGTCCACGGAGGGCTCCACCCACGAAGGGTCCACGAAGAAGCAACCTTATCTATCCCACCATGGCCATTGCCCACAAAGGACTTGCCTATCTTGGGTAGATCTTCACGAAGTAGGAGATCTCCTTGCATGTACAAACTCCTTGGTTCAACTCCACAATCTTGATGGAGGCTCCCAAGTGACACCTAACCAATCTAGGAGACACCACTCTCCAAAAGGTAATAGATTTTGTGTTGATGATGAAATCCTTGCTCTTGTGCTTCAAATGATAGTCTCCCCAACACTCAACTCTCTCTCAAATATTTGGATTTGGTGGAAAGATGATTTGAGTGGAAAGCAACTTGGGAAGGCTAGAGATCAAGATTCATATGGTTGGAATGGAATATCTTGGTCTCAACACATGAGTATGTGGTTCTCTCTCAGAAAATGTATGCTGGAAGTGTAGGCACTTTCTGATGGCTCTCCTTACTAATGAAGGAAGGGAGGAGGGGTATTTATAGCCTCCACACAAAATCTAACTATTACACACAATTCACCGAACTCGGTGGAATCAAATCATAAAACTCGGTGAAACCAATTCAGTTCAAAATGTGAACGTTAGGCTTTTCGGTGGGACCGATATGATCAACTCGGTGGGACCGATGTGCTAGTGTTAGAGTAAAACCTCATTTCGGTTTGACCGATTACACAAACTCGGTGAGACCGATTTTAGTAATAAGCTAACTAGAGAGTTGGTCAAGCAAACTCGGTGGGACTGATTACAAGTCTCAGTAAGACCGAAATTATTGCAATAGTAACCAGAGAGTTTGCAAGCCCATATCGATGAGACCGAGATCCCTATTAGTGAGACTGAAGTGACTAGGGTTTCTGGCAGTGGCTATGTCAAGTAAACTTGGTGCCGCCGGATGGAACAAATCGATAGGGCCGACTTTGACTTTTGGTTTGGGACATATGTGGATATGTGAAAGTGTTTGAGGGCTTTGGATCATATCACTAAGCATTTTGAGCAAGAAAGCCATTAAGCAACACCTCATCCCCTTTTAATAGTATTGGATTTCCTATGGACTCAATGTGATCTTGGATCACTGAAATGTAAATGTAGAGTCTTGAGATTTAGAGCTTTTGCCAATCTTCTCTCCTTAGCATGTAGAAGGGATTCCACATCCTCTTGTCCAAGCCACTCCATTATTGAACTCATCTTAAATATACTAGATAAAAGTATTAGTATAACAAGAGATACGTTGACATTAATTACCAAAACCACCCAGGGAGCACTTGAGCTTTCAGGATGCAAGTATTTGTTCTTTGTGTGCAGGTACCGTTTACATAGTGTTGGTTGGTTCTCCTACTTGACTGATACCTTGGTTTCACAACTATGGAAACACATACAACAGATGTCACTACAAAAAAATACATTTCCATGGTGATACATGTTTGTCACAGTAGGTCACATTTTCTGTCATGCATGTACATCCATGACAATTTTATGACATAATCAAGATAGTCATACCTGTGCAGTTGTAGAAGTGTTCCATGACATTACCAAAATTATCATCATAGAAGTGTCCACTTCCATGACGATAAATGGCGCGTCATGGAAGTGCTTTCGTCAAGTGTGATCGACACGTGGCATCCACCATAATGCGTCGCCGTTAAGCTATTGGGTCCGGTTTTGGATCCGATAACCCACTAATAGCCCGGACCAATAAGGATTTTCCATGTGTAAAATTCTCATTGGCCGGAGGAAACATGTGTTGGCTCACCGTTGGGACAAATGTCATCCATTCATTGGACAGGAGGCACCTATGATACGTTGACACGTGGCACGGCCCAATAGAGGCCCATTTCGGTGAAAAGGCCAGCCCGTTTGACTTGGTCGAAAGGTAACGGGCCGGCCCACGGAAAGCCTGTTAACGACATGTTCATATATAGCCCATTTACGGCCCGCTAACTGAGGGCCCGCTACGGCCTATTGGAATTAAGCCCAGTAGCTTCATCCGGGACGTCCAATATGACTCCAGCCCATTGTAACTTCCAGCCCATGTATGGCCCATGACGTCTTTTGGCCCATACAAGGCCATTTGTAACTCTTGGCCCATTAACGGCCCGTGGTGAATCTGGCCCGCAATGAACAGTGTACCACTTTATACCCATTAATGGCCCATTATTCCATTGGGCCGTTTCCAACCCGTGTTATCTTTCATCCTTCTCAGGGCCCATTTATTCTTGGACTCATTTCCAGCATTCGGTTACTTACAGGCCGTTACTGGCCTTTTCTTCTTGTGAGCCAAATTCAGCCCGTGGTTACAATCAGCCCATTTGCGGCCCGTTCATACGTTGGGCCATTTTCATAGCGTCATCAAATATGGACGATGAACAACGTCCCATTATTGTCGGCCCATGAACGGACGATTCCAAATCTAGCCTGTTTACAGCCCATAATGCAGTCTGTTATTGGCCCATGTTTGGCCGATCGATCATAAGGCCCGTAGAAGGCCCATTGATGCTATGGCCCGTAAAAGCCCCATTGTTTCTATGGCCCGTAGGAGGCCCATGGTAACTACAGTCAACATGTAGCCCATGGTTGTTGTGGCCTAGTTTTAAAAAATAGGTTATTGCGGCCACTAGCAAATCGTAGAAAAAGAACTACACTGACTACAAGCAAACAAATAAAGAAGACAACAAGGAAATAAATAAGCAAACAACTTACGCTAGGCTATCACGGCTATTACACATATTACATCCACTGTGCATCAAAGTTCGCCACCAATGCAAATATAGGGAACAAAGCAGCATATCATATACTCTGGTTGTCAAAGTTGGTGACCAGTGCAAATAAACGTCGCAGCAAAACAAGTCCAGAACTAAAACCACTTCGGAAGAGCTCAAGAAACAATATCTTGGGTACCCATAATGCTGGCAAGATGCTTAGCAAGCTTATTAACTTTCTCTTGTTTGGCGCTTATATCCTCTAGCACTTGCTATTGCACCAGAAAGTATGCAGGGACTTCCTCAGTCCTTCGGCTTCCTGTCACATAACATATGATCGATGTCTTTCAACTTTAAGTTTAGACTCAAGAAGCCAAACTGATTTAGATAGCGAGTTCGAAGAGCTGGTGCCAGCAGTAGTAGCCAGTAACTCGAACACTACATCAAGACAGAACTTCAGGGTTATCTCAGTGTCTTCAATATAGTTTTTATCATCTTTCTTTGAGACCAACAGGGATGTCTCACTATCTTGAACCTTATCTGCAATACTTCCTTTACCATTGCATAACAGGGTCTCTTCTCCAATATTTTATCCGTCTTCTAAAAGAGAAACAAACAAACAAACACATCACAAGATTACCATGTTGTATATGAAACTCATTTTGGTCAACCAGTTCTATAGTAAGGTGGACAGGATAACAACATGAAACAAACATACATATGTAGTATTGTTATTGTATGGTCTAGATCATTCTAGTTTATGTTGCCAAATCAAGATAGAGACAACTCAAATCATATCTATTTAAGACAAAGCAGCATTGACAAAAATATAAGTATGGGAAACTACACAACAATAAAAACTCCTGTAATGTGCATGTCATGAGAACGTCATCGTTTATTCAATTGAAACTAAAATCAACATAGAGCAAGTTACAACAGCAAATACATTAAATAAATAGGTTTAAAACATACCTGTTGCGCCATTGGAGTTTCAATTGCATCCTTCAAATTTGAAATTAGTTGGTACGAGTGAATACAGTGATGCAAGAGCAAAGTAGTATGAACCCTAGCTATGGAACCAGACTTGAGAACAATTCTTCTTCCGCTTTAAGAGTTGACTTGGGGTTCAGAGTGGTGGTCCTCTTGCTTTGGGCACTACAGTTGCCTTACTAAATGCTCGTGTTGGGGTGCTCTGTGGTGGAGACGGTGTTGTGTCAACTAGAACTGGGTTACTATCTGCTGGGGTTGGGGTTAGAAGGGGTGTATCCGGTTCTTTGTCCAACTGGGTAGGGGTACAATCTACGTGAGTCTGGGTTATGTGTGGTGGGGCTGGTTCTTGGGCAAGTACAACCGTGGTTCTATCTGCATCGACAGGTAGCACGATCTTTTCTGAAGACCATGTTTTTACTCCCACAGGTGTTGCCATCACCACCTCGAATTGAAATGGCTGATAAATAAGAAAAGTAATTGAATGTACAGACATTGTAAGATAGACAGGTGCAATGGATAGTAGGGAAGAAAACAGGGCATGAAATAATTCACATTTATGTTGTCTAACCAAACAGAATAGCAGGAGATAATTTCACTTATATGATGCCTAATTAAACAGGATAGCATGACACAATTTCACATGTATGATGGCTAACTAAACATGATAGAATGACATACTTCAAAATATGATGACTATGTAAACAGGATGACATGATATAACTATACGATGTGTGTATGAAAGTGGTTGGCATGCCATAAATCAAAAGCATGCCGTCGATGAAAATGTGATGGCATGATATAATTCACGGATAGAATGACATAATTCAAAATATGATGACTATGTAAACAGGATGAGATGATATAATTATATTATGTCTTTAGAAAATGGGCTGGCATGCCATAATTCAGATACATGTTGTCTATGTAAACATCATGGCATGATATAATTCAAATATATGATTTATATACTAAGGAAGTGAGCAGAGGGCAATCGCATATATGATGTGTCAACTAAGGAGATGGCATTCAATATTGTGTATATGATGTAAAAACTAAGTATTGCAATACAACATATGCATGATATGAGTAATATAACCCTGCCAAGTTTGAGCATACACCTCAGGGGGATAATAGGACTGGTCATCTGCCTCTGAATCATCCTATGAAAAGCTATCTGTAACCAGCAAGATATCTGCTTCAGCAGGTAGCATTGTCTACTCTGAAGACCTTGTTTTCACGCCAGATTTCTCCATCACCAATTCACATGGCTGATGCACGGGAAGAGTAGTTGAATATACAAACATTGTCGACAAATGCAATGAGAAATACAAAAAAGGACGGCATGATATAATTCACATATATGACGCTTGGCTAAACACCATGGCATTGCATAATTCACATATATAGTGCCTTGTAACAACATAGCATTGCATAATTCACGTATATAATGTCTTGCAACAAGATGGCATTGCATAATTTACATATATGGTAATTAGACACTAAACAGGTGGCATTCACACAAAGCATGTCTAAACTAAGCAAATGACATAGCAATGGAAGATACCATACGCATGATATGAGCAACATAGCCATGTCAAGTTATAGCATGCACCTCGGGGGGGAAGGGAATAGGACTGGTCATCTGTCTCTGAATCCTCCTCTGAGGAGCTATCTGTAACCAGCAAGACATGCGCTTCGTCAGATAGCAGTGTCTGCTCTGTAGACCTTGTTTCCACTCTAGATTTTTCCATGACCGTGTCGAATGGCTGATGCACAGGAAGAGTAATTGAATGTTCTAAAATTTATGACAAATTTAATATGTAATAAAAAATTGACGGCATGATATAATTCACATATAAGATGACTAGTTAACCAGGGTGGCATTGCAAAATTCACATATATGATACCTGGCTAAACAAGATGGCATTGCATGATTCACATATACAATAAAGAAACTAAATAGATGGCATTCACACAAAGCATGTCTAAACTAAGCAGATGACATATTTGATGTATAAAGTAAGCAATGCAAGGAACCATATGCATGCCATTACCAACATCAGCATGCCAAGTTAGAGCGAAGACCTCAGGGGGTAAATAGGAGTGGTCTTCTACTTCTGAATCCCCCTCGGAACAGTTATCTTCCCCTTTATTACAATCCGAAATGGGTGAAGTGGGGCTTCCTTTGCGCCCACCATGGAGTGATGTCTGCATGGAATTTTATTGCCACGCAAGGCTCGTCTCTTTTGCTCTACATGTTGATACGTCTCCAACGTATCTATAATTTTTGATTGTTCCATGCTATTATATTATCTGTTTTGGATGTCTATGGGCTTAATTATACACTTTTATACTATTTTTGGGACTAACTTACTAACCTAAGGCCCAGTGCAAATTGTTGTTTTTTGCCTATTTTAGTGTTTCGCAAAAAAGGAATATCAAACAGAATCCAAACGGAATGAAACCTTCGGAAGAGTTATTTTTGGAACAAACGTGATCCAAGGGACTTGGAGTGGAAATCAAGAAATCAGCGAGGAGGCCTTGAGGCATGGAGGCGCGCCCCCACCGTCGTGGGCCCCTCGTAGCTCCACCGACCTATTTCTTCCTCCTATATATGTCCATATACCCCGAAAACATCCAAGAGCACCACGAAACCCTATTTCCACCGCCGCAACCTTCTGTACCCAAGAGATCCCATCTTGGGGCCTTTTCCGGAGCTCCGCTGGAGGGGGAATCAATCACGGAGGGCTTCTACATCAACACCATAGCCTCTCCAATGATATGTGAGTAGTTTACTTCAGACCTTCGGGTCCATAGTTATTAGCTAGATGGCTTCTTCTCTCTCTTTGGATCTCAATACAAAGTTCTCCTCGATCTTCTTGGAGATCTATTCGATGTAACTCTTTTTACGGTGTGTTTCTCGAGATTCGATGAATTGTGGGTTTATGATCAAGTTTATCTATTTAGAATATTTGATTCTTCTTTGAAATCTTTTATGTATGATTGGTTATCTTTGCAAGTCTCTTCGAATTATCAGTTTGGTTTGGCCTACTAGATTGATCTTTCTTGCAATGGGAGAAGTGCTTAGCTTTGGGTTCAATTTTGCTGCCCCAGTGACAGTAGGGGCAGCAAGGCACGTATTGTATTGTTGCCATCGAGGATAAAAAGATGGGGGTTTATATCATATTGCTTGAGTTTATCCCTCTACATCATGTCATCTTGCTTAATGCGTTACTCTGTTCTTATGAGCTTAATACTCTAGATGCATGTTGGATTGCGGTCGATGTGTGGAGTAATAATAGTAGACGCAGAATCGTTTCGGTCTAATCTCGCGGACGTGATGCCTATATACATGATCATGCCTAGATATTCTCATAATTATGCACTTTTCTATCAATTGCTCGACAGTAATTCGGTCAGCCACCGTAATACTTATGCTATCTCGGGAGAAGCCACAAGTGAAACCTATGGCCCCCGGGTCAATTCTCCATTATATTAATCTCCCGACAACTAGCTATTTCTACCTATTTTCTTTGCAATCTTTATTTTCCAATCTATATCATAAAAATACCAAAAATATTTACCTTATTATTATTATTATTATTATTATTATTATCTCTATCAGATCTCACTCTCGTAAGTGACCGTGAAGGAATTGACAACCCCTTTATTGCGTTGGTTGCAAGGTTCTTATTTGTTTGTGCAGGTACGAGGGACTTGCATGTGGTCTCGTACTGGATTGATACACTGGTTCTCAAAAAGTTTGGGAAATGCTTAAGCTACTTTGCTGCATCACCCGTTCGTCTTCAAGGGAAAACCAACGCAGTGCTCGAGAGGTAGCAAGAAGGATTTCTGGTGCCGTTGCCGGGGAGATCTACGCACAAGTCAAGACATACCAAGTACCCATCACAAACTCTTATCCCTTGCATTACATTATTTGCCATTTTCCTCTCGTTTTCGTCTCACCCACTTCACCCTTGCCGTTTTATTCTCCCTCTTTTCCCTTCCTACTTCTTGTGTGCTCATTCTTTTTGCAATTTGTTGCCATCATGTCTGAAACTAGGGAGGTTATCGTTGATAAGGATAATAATATGGAAAACTTTGATGCTATCGATGATCCTCTTGAAAATCCTACTATTTTACACACTAAAAAGTTTCGGATTGGTAGCGGTAATATTATTGGGAAGGGAGTTATTCAAGATTTCTTTACTTGTGCTGGTGCTTTGCCCACGATGAGTGGGTCTATTCTTCATAAAACTAGTAGTCTCACGGATGCTATATCTTTGCTCATAGTTGAACTTGAAAGACAATTTATACCTATGCATCCTTCCATACAAAGGTATTTCCTAGAATTTTCTAATATTGAGCATTCTTCTGTTAAGCGAGCAGCGACCATCTTTTTAGCTCATGAGTTCAGATTTATAATAAAGAGGCCAATGAAATTTTTGTGCTTTATACGGTGGATGTCGGCCGTCCTCCCATAGAAGCAATCTTTTTTTATCAAGAAGAAATTATGCGTTTACGATCTTTAGATCATGTTGCTTTTAATGAAAACCTTAGAAAAAAGGTTCTGACCGATGTTATTGTTGACAGGATCTCTGAACTTAAAGATAGTTTTGCTATCCAGAATAATGGGTTAGGTTTTTCCCTTGAACAAAGGCTCATGACTTTTTCCAAAATAATGCTTATAATGGTGAATTGGTTGTGCAATATGAGGGGCCAAAGGAGGAACCAATACCTCCCGAGCTTGATCTTGGAGACTTTTGTCCCATTAAATTTAGCCCTTTTTATTACTTTTCCTTGCCACAAAGAAAGATCTCTGCTGTACGTAGGGAGTATGAGATGAGTTCTCGCGATTTACCTTATCATTATTATGGCAACACCTAGATCTATTCTTGCTTTATGCATAGCTAGGGGCGTTAAACAATAGCGCTTGTTGGGAGGCAACCCAATTTTATTTTTGTTTCTTTCTTTTTGGTTCTGTTTAGTAATAAATAATTCATCTAGCCTCTGTTTAGATTTGGTTTTATGCTTTTAATTAGTGTTTGTGCCAAATAGAACCTTTGGGAAGACTTGGGGAAAGTTTTGGCGATCTGGCTGTAAAAAACAGAAACTTCAGCGCTCACGAGATTTGCTGCCATTTTTTGACTGGAGAGTGAGATTTGCTGCCATTTTTTGACTGGAGAGTGAGATTAGGTTGATTCTTTTTGCAGATGATTAATAGATAAATTCCTCACGTCCATCAGTTCATTTAAGAATTTTTGGGGTTACAGAAGTATTCGAAACATAAAGATTACTACAGACTGCTCTGTTTTTTACAGATTCTGTTTTTCGTGTGTTGTTTGCTTATTTTGATGCATCTATGGCCAGTATCGGAGGTTATGAACCATACAGAAATTGGAATACAGTAGGTTTAACACCAATATAAATAAAGGATGAGTTCATTACAGTACCTTAAGTGGTGGTTTGTTTTCTTATACTAACGGAGCTCATGAGATTTTCTGTTTAAGTTTTGTGTTGTGAAGTTTTCAAGTTTTGGGTAAAGATTTGATGGGTTATGGAATAAGGAGTGTCAAGATCCTAATCTTGGGGATGCCCAAGGAACCCCAAGGTAAAATTCAAGGACAATCAAAAGCCTAAGTTTGGGGATGCCCCGGAAGGCATCCCCTCTTTCGTCTTCTTCTATCGGTAACTTTACTTGAGGCTATATTTTTATTCACCACATGATATGTGTTTTTCTTGGAGCGTCTTGTATGATTTGAGTCTTTGCTTTTTAGTTTGACACAATCACCCTTGTTGTACACACCTTTTCGGAGACACACACATGAATTGGAATTTATTAGAATACTCTATGTGCTTCACTTACATCTTTTGAGCTAGATAATTCGCTCTGGTGCTTCACTTATATCTTTCAGAGCATGGTGGTGGTTTTATTTTATAGAAATTATTGATCTCTCATGCTTCACTTGTATTATTTTGAGAGTCCTTTAGAACAGCATGGTAATTTCTTTGGTTATGAATTTAGTCCTAATATGATAAGCATCCAAGATGGGTATAATAAAAACGATCATAAAAAGTGCATTGAATACTATGAGAAGTTCGATACTTGATGATTGTTTTGAGATACGGAGATGGTGATATTAGACTCATGCTAGTTGAGTAGTTGTGAATTTGAGAAATACTTGTTCTAAAGTTTGTGGTTCCCGTAGCATGCACGTATGGTGAACCGTTATGTGACGAAGTCGGAGCATGATTTATTTATTGATTGTCTTCCTTATGAGTGGCGGTCGGGGAAGAGCGATGGTCTTTTCCTACCAATCTATCCCCCTAGGAGCATGCTCGTAGTACTTTGTTTTGATAACTAATAAATTTTTGCAATAAGTATATGAGTTCTTTATGACTAATGTTGAGTCCATGGATTATACGCACTCTCACCCTTCCACCATTGCTAGCCTCTCTAGTACCATGCAACTTTCGCAGGTACCTTAAACCCACCATATACCTTCCTCAAAACAGCCACCATACCTACCTATTATGGCATTTCCATAGCCATTCCGAGATATATTGCCATGCAACTTTCCACCATTCCGTTTATTATGACACGCTTCATCATTGTCATATTGCTTTGCATGATCATGTAGTTGACATCGTATTTGTGGCAAAGCCACCGTTCATAATTCTTTCATACATGTCACTCATGAGTCATTGCACATCCCGGTACATGACCGGAGGCATCATACATAGAGTCACATTTTCTTCTAAGAATTGAGTTGTAATTTTGAGTTGTAAGTAAATAAAAGTGTGATGATCATCATTATTAGAGCATTGTCCCAAGTGAGGAAAGGATGATGGAGACTATGATTCCCCCATAAGTCGGGATGAGACTCCGAACGAAAGAAAAGAAGGCCCAAATAAAAAAAGAGAGAAAAAAAGAGAAGGGACAATGTTACTATCCTTTTTCCACATTTGTGCTTCAAAGTAGCACCATGATCTTCATGATAGAGAGTCTCCTATGTTGTCACTTTCACATACTAGTGGGAATTTTACATTATATAACTTGGCTTGTATATTCCAATGATGGGCTTCCCCAAAATGCCCTAGGTCTTCGTGAGCAAGCGAGTTGGATGCACACCCACTTAGTTTCTTTTTGAGCTTTCATACACTTATAGCTCTAGTGCATCCGTTGCATGGCAATTCCTACTCACTCACATTGATATCTATTGATGGGCATCTCCATAGCCCGTTGATACGCCTAGTTGATGTGAGACTATCTTCTCCTTTTTGTCTTCTCCACAACCACCATTCTATTCCACATATAGTACTATGTCCATGGCTCACGCTCATGTATTGCATGAAGATTGAAAAAGTTTGAGAAACCAAAAGTATGAAACAATTGCTTGGCTTGTCATCAGGGTTGTGCATGATTTAAATATTTTGTGTGGTGAAGATAGAGCATAGCCAGACTATATGATTTTGTAGGGATAACTTTCTTTGGCCATGTTATTTTATGAAGACATGATTGCTTTATTAGTATGCTTGAAGTATTATTATTTTTATGTCAATATTAAACTTTTGTCTTGAATCTTTCGTATCTGAACATTCATGCCACAATAAAGAAAATTACATTGAGAATTATTATAGGTAGCATTCCACATCAAAAATTCTATTTTTATCATTTACCTACTCGAGGACGAGTAGGAATTAAGCTTGGGGATGCTTGATACATCTCACACATATTTATAATTTTTTATTGTTCCATGCTATTATATTATCTGTTTTGGATGTTTATGGGCTTAATTATACACTTTTATATTATTTTTGGGACTAACCTACTAACCCAAGGCCTAGTGCAAATTGCTATTTTTTGCCTATTTCAATGTTTCACGGAAAAGGAATATCAAACGGAATCCAAACGGAATGAAACCTTCGTGAGAGTTATTTTTGGAACAAACGTGATCCAGGGGACTTGGAGTGGACGTCAAGAAATCAACAAGTACTCCACGAGGCAAGGAGGCGTGCCTACCCCCCTGGGTGCGCCCCCACACTCGTGGGCCCCTCGTAGCTTCACCACCTACTTCTTCCTCCTATATATATATGTATATATATATATCCATATACCTCGAAAACATCCAGGAGCACCACGAAATCCTATTTCCACTGCCGCAACCTTCTGTACCCAAGAGATCCCATCTTGGGGCCTTTTCCGCAGCTCCACCGGAGGGGGAATCAATCACAGAGGGCTTCTACATCAACACCATAGCCTCTCCAATGATGTGTGAGTAGTTTAGTTCATACCTTCGGGTCCATAGTTATTAGCTAGATGGCTGCGTCTCTCTCTTTGGATCTCAATAAAAACTTATCGTCGATCTTCTTGGAGATATATTCGATGTAACTCTTTTTACGGTGTCTTTGTCGAGATCCGATGAATTGTGGGTTTATGATCAAGTTTGTCTATGAACAATATTTGATTCTTATCTGAAATCTTTTATGTACGATTGGTTATCTTTGCAAGTCTCTTCGAATTATCAGTTTGGTTTGGCCTACTAGATTGATATTTCTTGCAATGGGAGACGTGCTTAGCTTTGGGTTCAATCTTGATGTGTCCTTTCCCAGTGACAACAGGGGCAGCAAGACACGTATTGTATTGTTGCCATCGAGGATAAAAAGATGGGGTTTATATCATATTGCTTGAGTTTATCCCTCTACATCGTGTCATCTTGCTTAATGCGTTACTCTGTTCTTATGAACATAATACTCTAGATGCATGCTGGATAGCGGTCGATGTGTGGCGTAATAGTAGTAGACGCAGAATCGTTTCGGTCCACTTCTCGCGGACGTGATGCCTATATACATGATCATGCCTAGATATTCTCATAATTATACACTTTTCAATCAATTGCTCGACAGTAATTTGTTCAGCCACCCTAATACTTATGCTATCTTGAGAGAAGCCACTAGTGAAACCTATGGCCCCCGGGTCAATTCTCCATTATATTAATCTCCCGTCAACTAGCTATTTCAATCTATTTTACTTTGCAATCTTTATTTTACAATCTATATCATAAAAATACCAAAAATATTTATATTATTATTATTATCTCTATCAGATCTCACTCTCGTAAGTTACCGTGAAGGGATTGACAACCTCTTTATTGCGTTGGTTGCGAGGTTCTTATTTATTTGTGCAGGTACGAGGGACTTGCGTGTAGTCACCTACTGGATTAATACATAGGTTCTCAAAAACTTTGGGAAATACTTATGCTACTTTGCTGCATCACCCTTTCCTCTTCAAGGGAAAACTAACGCAGTGCTCAAGAGATAGCAATAAGGATTTGTGGTGCCGTTGTCGGGGAGACCTACGCACAAGTCAAAACATACCAAGTACCCATCACAAACTCTTATCCCTCGCATTACATTATTTGCCATTTGCCTCTCATTTTCGTCTCACCCACTTCACCCTTGTCGTTTTATTCGCCCTCTTTTCCCTTCCTGCCTTCTGTGTGCTCATTCTTTTTGCAATTTGTTGCCATCATGTCTGAAACTAGGGAGGTTATCGTTGATAAGGATAATAATATGGAAAACTTTGATGCTATCGATGATCCTCTTGAAAATCCTACTATTTTACACACTAAAAAGTTTCAGATTGGTAGCGGTAATAATATTGGGAAGGGAGTTATTAAAGATTTCTTTACTTATGCCAGTGCTTTGCCCACGATGAGCGGGTCTATTCTTCATAAAACTAGTAGTCTCGCGGATGCTATATCTTTGCTCATAGTTGAACTTGAAAGACAATTTTTACATATGCATCCTTCCATACAAAGGATTTTCCTAGAATTTTCTAATATTGAGCATTCTTCTATTAAGCGAGCAGCGACCATCTTTTTAGCTCATGAGTTCAGATTTATAATAAAGAGGGCAATGAAATTTTTGCGCATTATAGGGTGGATGCCGTCTGTCCTCCCATAGAAGCAATCTTTTTTTATCAAGAAGACATTATGCGTTTACGATCTTTAGATCATGTTGCTTTTAATGAAAACCTTAGAAAAAAGGTTCCTACTGATGTTATTGTTGACAGGACCTCTAAACTTAATGATAGTTTTCCTATCTACAATAATGGGTTAGGTTTTTGCCTTGAACAAATGCTCATGACTTTTTGCCAAAATAATGCTTATAATGGTGAATTGGTTCTGCAATATGAGGGGCCAAAGGAGGAACCAATACCTCCTGAGCATGATCTTGGGGTCTTTTGTCCCATTAAATTTAGCCCTTTTAATTACTTTTGCTTGCCACAAAGAAAGATTGCTGCTGTACGTAGGGAGTATGAGATGAGTTCTCACGATTTACCTTATCATTACCATGGCAACACCTAGATCTATTTTTGCTTTTATGCGTAGCTAGGGGCGTTAAACGATAGCGTTTGTTGGGAGGCAACCCAATTTTATATTTGTTTCTTTCTTTTTGTTTCTGTTTAGTAATAAGTAATTCATCTAGCCACTGTTTAGATGTGGTTTTATGCTTTTAATTAGTGTTTGTGCCAAATAGAACCTTTTGGAAGACTTGGGGAAAGTTTTAGCGATCTTGCTGTAAAAAACAGAAACTTTAGCGCTCGCGAGATTTGCTGCCATTTTTTTACTAGAGAGTGAGATTAGGTCGATTCTTTTTTCAGATGATTAATAGATAAATTCCTCAGGTCCATCAGTTTATTTAAGAATTTTTGGGGTTAAAGAAGTATTCGAAACATACAGATTACTACAGACTGTTCTGTTTTTGACAGATTCTGTTTTTCGTGTGTTGTTTGCTTATTTTGATGCATCTATGGCTAGTATCGGAGGTTATGAACCATACAGAAGTTGGAATACAGTAGGTTTAACACCAATATAAATAAAGAATTAGTTTATTACAGTACCTTAAGTGGTGGTTTGTTTTCTTATACTAACGAAGCTCATGAGATTTTCTGTTTAAGTTTTGTGTGGTGAAGTTTTCAAGTTTTGGGTAAAGATTTGATGGATTATGGAATAAGGAGTGGCAAGAGCCGAAGCTTGGGGATTCCCAAGGAACCCCAAGGTAAAATTCAAGGACAACCAAAAGCCTAAGCTTGGGGATGCCCCGGAAGGCATCCCCTCTTTCGTCTTCTTCCATCGGTAACTTTACTTGAGGCTATATTTTTATTCACCACATGATATGTGTTTTGCTTGGAGCGTCTTGTATGATTTGAGTCTTTGCTTTTTAGTTTGCCACAATCACCCTTGCTGTACACACCTTTTGGGAGAGACACACATGAGTTGGAATTTATTATAATACTCTATGTGCTTCACTTACATCTTTTGAGCTAGATAATTTTGCTCTGGTGCTTCACTTATATCTTTCAGAGCACGGTGGTGGTTTTATTTTATAGAAATTATTGATCTCTCATGCTTCACTTATATTATTTTGAGAGTCCTTTAGAACAGCATCGTAATTTTCTTTGGTTATGAAATTAGTCCTAATATGATAGGCACACATGAGTTGGAATTTATTAGAATACTCTATGTGCTTCACTTACATCTTTTGAGCTAGATAATTTTGCTCTGGTGCTTCACTTATATCTTTCAGAGCACAGTGGTGGTTTTATTTTATAGAAATTATTGATCTCTCATGCTTCACTTATATTATTTTGAGAGTCCTTTAGAACAGCATGGTAATTTTCTTTGGTTATGAAATTAGTCCTAATATGATAGGCATCCAAGATGGGTATAATAAAAAATATCATAAAAAGTGCATTGAATACTTTGAGAAGTTCGATACTTGATGATTGTTTTGAGATACGAAGATGGCCCCCGGGTCAATTCTCCATTATATTAATCTCCCGTCAACTAGCTATTTCTATCTATTTTACTTTGCAATCTTTGTTTTCCAATCTATATCATAAAATTACCAAAAATATTTATCTTATTATTATTATCTCTATCAAATCTCACTCTTGTAAGTGATCGTGAAGGGATTGACAACCCCTTTATTGCGTTGGTTGCGAGGTTATTATTTGTTTGTGCAGGTACGAGGGACTTGCGTCTAGTCTCCTACTGGATTGATACCTTGGTTCTCAAAAACTGAGGGAAATACTTACGCTACTTTGCTGCATCACCCTTTCCTCTTCAAGGGAAAACCAACGCAGTGCTCAAGAGGTAGCACATGTTCAGTTCCATCGTGTACAATAATTGACATGCATAGGAATAAAATATAGTGAGATTATGTAAGGAGTGCATGCACAAATCCAGAGTGATGGTAGCAAACTGTGGATAGACCCAAAACCAATGATAGTAGGCAGATAATCGTTTTAGTTAAAAAATACAGATAATGGCTCCTTTAATGTTTGTTTGCACCCAACATCAAACTCATAGTAGACACCTTAGATTAACCAGATAGTAGACAGATAGTACTGGTTGCTGCCCCAATATGTACCCCACAACCATTTAAAAACTCATGTTTCAACATTAGTTTGGACCTGACTCGGAGTCTAATAGGTGAACATGACGATAAAGTAGCATGTCATCATATTAAGCCATGCATAACGTAAGCAAACACCGAAGAGTGCCACCTCTCTTGCGGACCCGTGTAGTCCTCAAGGTCATCTGCTCAGTTGATGATGGTAATACAGTTGTCATGGCTGCCGGCGGCGGGGAAGAAGATCTGAGGCGGCAAAAGACAGTTTGGAGAGTGAATCCCTGCTGTGGTGAACCCTTCCATTGTTGGAGCAGCTGAGCTGGGGTGGAACACAATGCAGCAGGAGCACGACAAACCACACAAGGTTTTCTTTGACACATATCTGTAACAGAAGTAGTTGTGTAAGGGCTTGTTTGAATTTGAGGATTCTAACAATGCAGGGTTTGGAAATAGACAGGAATAGGATAGGAATGCATGTGCAAAACACAGAATTAAAATTCATAGGATTTCTGCCAATCTTGGTGTTTGGTTCACAAGAATGGGAAGATCACAGGATGCAAAGAAGCATGGTGAGATTAAGTCAAACCACAAGAAAATGTACGGTTATAATGCTATTCTGATACTATCTCTTAATATTGTGCTTCATGAATAGGAATTTGAAAAGGAGGACAAGGGGAATTAAAATTACTACGGTTTTTCTATCAAGGAGACACTAAAGGAAAAAATCCTACAGTTTTCCTTTGCTCCATTCCTTTGAACCAAATGCATGAATAGTAGTACCATAGGAAAATTTTCCAATTCCTATGTTTTTCCTTCACTTTTCCTTTCAAGCACTGGCGATTCGAGTAGGCAGGCTTGAGCAAGGAAAAGGCTACACTCAAAGAATGTTTTCTGCTAATTCTACTACTTTGGACCCAGGCCATTGCCCTACTAGCTCAACTCCTAGGCTCATCGACAAATGCACAACTCAAACGCGCAGAGATAAATAATGATGGCATTCAAGAGAGTCCATCAAGGATAGCTAAGTTGCATGGTACCTCACTTCTTGTCATATAGTAGGATAAAATAATCGTATTTCACGTTACTACGTGTGCTCAGTGGACAATATATATAACATGTACCGTAAAAAGGAGATGCAACAAGTGTACAACCTCTTTGGCAAAGCCATGTCATTCTCAGCGTGATTGGGTTGGTCGGTGAGGATGCTCCGGCTGACTTGGCTGTCGGAGGAGGGGAAGAAGATCTTAGGCGTTTGGAGATGGAGCCTGGGGTACTGCTCCACTGGGATGGAGGGTTTTGTCGTTGGAGCAGCTCCGGTGAGTTGTACGAATTCTAATAGCATCTCCAATAGATGATGTAAAATACATAACCACAAAGTTCTAGATGTAAAATACATCAGCCGCACATCTCCGAACTTATCTGTCGAAACTAAATTTAACTGTCAAAACTGAACTTAACTGTCGAAACTGAATTTTGCTGTCAAAACTGTATTTTACTGTCGAAACTAAATGCACTAGTAGCACAAAAGCAGTAGCAGCAGTGCGTGCGAGAGCCGGGGCAGCAGGTCGTGTAGCAGTTCATCTTCAACCTCCACCCCCTGAGCCGCAAGCCACCACCAGCCAAAC
>NC_041384.1:348979468-349016680 GCF_002162155.2 Triticum dicoccoides | reverse complement strand
CGCCCGCGGCCGGCGGTGCGCCGTCCGGCCCACCCCAAAACCACTCCCCACCGCCAGTCCGCCGCCGCTCCAGCCATCCCTCTAAGCCCCCCGTGCCAAGCTTTTTCTCCGACGATCTCCACGCCACCGCCCCACCACCGCCGGGACTAGCGCACCCACCCGAACCCTGAGATAGATAGTAGGGTACCTCTCCAACGAGCCCCCTCCCCGCTGCGGCTGGTTCTTCCTTAACTCCAGCGAGCCACCCACCCCCTGAAAATTGACTGACCCAAAAGTTGATTTAGTCGACTGAAGTATAGCCAAATTGGAGCAGCATCGCAAGCAAGAGCGAGAGCGAGAGCAGTAGCGCCTACAAGAGAATGAGCAAGAGCAATAGCAAGAGCAGACCATGCAGGGGAACGATAGCAAGAGCAGAGCAGCAGCGCGAGGGAGAGCTAAAGCAGCAACAGCTCCTACTGATGTGGACGTCACTGCCGAGGGAGCTAAGCCATGGAGGAAGTGGCTGGCGACGCCGCCATGGATGGAGCCGAGCCATGTCGGCTCGGGACCGAGCGCCGACAACACTGTGAGATCGAATCAAGAAGAAAACGCGGCGATTAGTGTACAACCTCTTTGGTGGCACCGATTAGGCCTCAGCTTCATCCGAGGAAATGGTGATGATGATGCTCTTCCGGTGGTGCAGGTGAAGACGACGGTGTAGGAATGGAGGTGGTGCGAAAGACGAGGGGAACGTCGGGGCAGCTCCTTGGAGGTGGAGGACGGAGTGGCTAAACCGGCGGGACGACGAGATCGACAACGGATCCTCATCCGGTACGATGGAAGAGGGACGTCGAGGTGTTGTTGTGGACGATGTCGTCGCGGAAGAGGCTCTGGCTGGGTGGCGGACGGAGGAGGGTGTGGGGCTTCGCGGGTTTTCGCGACCTCGGTGTACGAATGGGTGGGCGGATGGGATGGGAGTGGGGAACCATGGCTTAGGGAGGCGCTTGTCCGAAATGTAGGGTATGTTACGAAAGTACTCCCACCGATATGAGCTAGGAGGTTCTTTCGGTTCAGGGGTATCGCGGGCATTTCACATGTCGGGATTTCGCATGAGGTGGGAGTTTTCGCGCGCGTTGTAATTTTGGGATAGCAAGGCGCGGGTTGAGATGGAGGGAGTTTTTGGAGCACAACGAGACAAAGATATATCTTAAATATTTTTGGTTAACAAGGAGCGGGTTGAAGAGGCGGGAGTTTCGCAGCACGATAGACAGAGATACTAGCTTAAAATTTCAACATAAGAAGGCGCGCCTTGAAATTTCGGGAGAACAAGCTTAACGTGTACCAAAAAAAGATAATTCACACCTCATCACTAGAGAGAGCCATGTCCCATTTTACTATATTACTAGAAATGCATTGAAATACAACAAAAAAACTAAAAAATTGGGACACCAAACATAACGTGTACAGTACCAAAACAATTTGCACTTCCCTGAACAATAAAAAAACTGTGTGTGTTGTCTAGCATATGGACTAAATTTGAGTACATTTTCCCTGTTTGAATGGGATTGTACAACCATCTAAATATTATCTTCACAACACATGACATGAATATAGGAGAAGTAAATTCCTATATAAATACAAACTACTTGTACATACGATCTCAAATTCAAATATATGTATCCATTTTATGTTGAGTTCAAATCATAGTACATGTATGCTCTAGCTAGATGTTCAGAATCTAAACCATGTATGATACTACGTACAATGTGTTTACCATGCACAACACACACACACAAACACGATTTAGACTAGTAAGGTACAGGTGCATTGCACGCATGAGATTTGGCAACCAAATTGTGAATAAATACCACATTATAGCATGTAAGCTTTGAGTCATATATGCATGATGTAGATGTTCGTTTAATTCTTATAATTCATTTCATTCAAAATCATCTAGCTTTTATAAGAAAGCTAATCTATTTTAAGATTCATGGAATTGTGCGTTGTAAAGCATAAAGTAAAACAAATAATGGAAAATCATGTAGAAAACATTTGGGCAATTGTGATACGAAATATTCTAGAACAAAGAATAAGTGATTGTGTTTTGAGGTTTGTGCATTATCCTTAAGTTCAACCATGGAGTCTTCTAAATTGTACATGTGGCAAAATCTGGTGGAATCTAGATGATATCCAATGGCCAGTAATTCTGAAATTTCCATCTCTGCATGATCGGATTGGCTTCATCCAATGACCATCTTTCAAAGTTAAAGTTAACCACACACTATATATAAAATATAAAATATCATATATATATATAGGTGTATAGATATAGATATGTGATGCGAAAGCCACCCATCATCTCCAGTTAGAATAGTGTGTCCATGCACGGAGGCAATGTGGCCAAATGATATCTGCCATCAGTATCTCAAATTCAAATCAGTCTGACCTTGTTTAATGTGTATACAGTACAACATGCTCGTTTCCAAACCACACCACGCATATCTTAGTTATCTTCATGCATGCATGGGTTTCAAACATCATGATCTCTTATTCAAATATTTGAATTCAACTTTACATTGATTATGACCTCACCTGGTCTTTTACACCCACACGGTCGTCTTCTCTTTATAATTGTACCACACACTACCAGTCGGCATTATCCATCGCACACATGCAATATTTTTCTTCAGGTCGGTCTCCCATGCATGCACACACACACCTCCCCCTCTCCATCAAATCAAGCATTCTTTATCTCCCACGTGCATGTGCAACAATTGATGTTCCTCTATGTGTGTGTATATATAGCTAGGAATTTCACAGTTTTCCACACAAACCGATCAATCTATATATCTAGTGAGGTCTCACCCTCTTTCCTACGTCCACATAGATCAATCTATACCTCTCAATATAGGATTACATAGCTAATACACCCACATTAATTATATATCCAACGCCCCCTCTCATCATCCATACCTTCTGCTTCATCTCTCAGACGCGCGCACAGTGGCGAAGACAGGGGGCAGCAAGGGCCCTGCCCCCCTAACATCACTATATATCGAGGCTAATATGAATGTGATCATTAGAAAATTGCTGGTAAAATGGTTTAAGTTGATGAATTGGCCCTCCTCGTAAAGTATTAGCAATGCTTGGCCCCCTAGCTCATTTATTTTTCATGGCTCCGCCACTGTGCGCAACAGCGCATGTTCTCGCCCCCTCTCTTTAAATATCGATCTCGCACTTGTGCACTCCTACATAGTCTCCCTCCCCTTGGCCCCTCGCACCATCATCTAGCCCCCCACCAGATTTTGCCACATGTACAATCTAGCATACTCCATGGTTGAACTTAAGCATAATGCACAAACCTCAAAACTCAAGTGCTTCTCCTTTGTTCTAGAATCTTCCGTATCATAACCGCCCAAACTTTTTTTCTAGTTGAATTGCCATTATTTGTTTTTACTCTATGCTTTACAATGGACAATTCCATCAATCATAAAATAGATTAAGGCCTTCTTTGACTCAAAGGATTCTCAAAAGGAATTTTGGAGGATTCTAATCCTTAGGAATTTTTCCTATCTTGGTTGTTTGATTCGTAGGATTGTAAACCATACGATTCATTCGCACTAGATTTCATAGGAAACATCCCATCCACTCAAACCTCTTTGAAAGAATCCTGCGTTTTTCTATGCACAATCAAAATCTCGAACAATCCTGTAGGATTCAAGACGACATTCCACTCTAATCCCATGTTTTTCCTATTCCCGCGTTTTGGAAATCCTACGAATCAAAGAGGCCCTAGCTTTTTTATAAAAACTAATTGATTTTGAATGAGATGAATGAATTAAACGAACGTCTACATCAGGCATATATGACTCAAATCTTACATGCTATAGTGTGGTATTTATTCATAATTTGATTGCCAAATCTGATGCGTGCAATGCACATGTACCTTACTAGTACTTCGAGTACGTGCAAAACACGTAAATTAGAATTCCAATGGCACGCTATACAGTGTCTCTTTTACAATTCATGAAGCCTCGTGGCACAAGTGGAGGCATTGTCGCGACCTCCTTGTGTGGATTGATCACAGTGACGTGCTGCTGGTTCCAGAAGAATGTACTCGTCCTCTCTGAGGCACACTGGCGGTACATGCACGAAGCAAAGATGTGCACGCATGCCACGCACACGCGGGTACAAGGGGGGACACATTTTTGTACGAAGATTCACTCCATGTGATAATTTGACTCGTGTAAAGTCCTTCCCTTCATTCATGGTCAATTAATACAGCACATGCAAATTGAGTGGACGTGAGGGAGGAAGAAAGACATTACTACTCCACTGCATGCATGCGAGTAGTTAAATCATGGTTCACTACTTCCATTGGTCTCCTTCGTATTTTGTGCCAATTTTTGACCATATTTTTATGTAACATAATATTTATGCATGTCATAAAAAGTGGCACAAAAAAAGGGGGCCAATAAACCAGGACGCAGGCAGCATGACCAATTTTTGCCAGGGCTACCCTTGGTGGCCTTTGTATTTAAATATGGATGGAGTGGAGTAGTACTATCTTTATCTTAGCCTCATAGGTCTCTCCCAGCGCCTAGGCTCGCCTCGCCGCCTCGCCCACTAGATCCTGCCATGGATAATCCCTTCGATCCTAGGATCCCGCGGGCTACCCTCTCGCTGCGGCCAGCAGCAATGCCGCCTTTGAGCAAAACCCACATGTGTTTTAGAGGGGATCCATTGCTCTGGAATCACAGATCGGTGGCACCGGAGGACATGCCAGGGCTGCATTTCAGGTGGTGGGAAGGAAGGGGAAATCGGATCGAGGAAGCGTCGCATCGATTCGAGAGAAGTTCCAAGGAGTTACGCCTGGCGCAACACAAGGCGGAGGCACAAGTCGATCTCAGGGGATAGATGCTGAGGGATGTCAGCATCTGGCAACTTCGCGTTGATTTTGAGCTAGGGCTAATGGCAGAGATCATATTCACGGAGTCGACTACGGAGGAAAGAGCACACATGCCTACGCAATGGCATGAGCAGCCGGTGCAACTGTTCAAATGGGCAGTCTGAGAAGCCAAATCCTGGGACCAATTGTGACGACGCTGCTAGGCAAGCATCGTAGGCGAGATGAGCTGCCCTCCTTCCCCGCCAGCTATGCAGTGACCTAGTAGTCGGTTGCTGCTGTAGTGAACTTGCAACGCCATGTCGGTTTGCAACCTTGACCTATATGTATTGTATTCCTGTGAAAATACTTGGTCATTTGGAAAAAGATGGTAATTGATTTATCACTAGTTTTAGAATGCTTGGTCGTGACAATCAATCGAAGCCACCATCGCATAATACTTTACGGTCGGTCGCACCAACAGACGGTCGGTCGGACCCGTGTCTCACTGAAGGGACACGCATCAGCTTGGTCTGACATGTACGACCAGTTACATCACTGACTTGTGCGACCACATTTGAACTTCAAATATTTTATTTTTTTAATGATATATTTTTTATGCTAAATAATTTATTTTATATAAGTTACACTGGCGACCTAGATACACGTGCAAGCCTTAAACTGAGATAGAGGGAGTACTTGAAATTTTATGTTCCATTAAACTCATCAGGAGCCGTTTCGGGCCTCGAAACCAAAACCATCAATTAATCTTTACCTTGTTCCCATCACATTCCAAAGTACTAGTGCTACAATTAAGTACAAGCCTGCTCACACCTACTAGTACGTACCAAACCTGAACGTGTTCCCACTATGCAGGTTTTAGTACTAGTGCTAGTACTTAGGTTATAAAAGGGGGAACTACCTAACCGAAAATTACTCTACCTCCCTCCTCATAAGTCCTTCTTCATCCGTCCTTGACATGGCCGGTGTGCAGAGCTTTAGGTCAAGAAATAATCGTAACAAGGGAGCGGCAACCAAGGCTGTAGAAAAAAAGAGGGCTTGCCTCCTCGTGGAGACCTCGAAAGATCTCTCACGGGCAGGCGATGGCTCCCAGGAGCGCCCTAGCCGTGGAGGTGAACATGCGGGCATGCCCGATTAGCTCAATAGGCACCTCAATAAGAAGAAGGAGTTCATCCATGGCTAGGTGGAGCTGCTGAAGGAGAGCCTCGACGACATGCACGTTGAGCTCAATGAGCAGGGAGAGTTGACCGCCGGCTTAGTGATGCTGCTGAAGAAGAGCATTGCCTCGGAGAAGAAGGCAACCGGTGAAATCCTGCAACTTCAGAAGGACAAGGCGAAGCTCTGCCATGAGATCGACCTACTGAAGGAGGAGAACGCCGACTGGAAAAAGTTGCATGAGAATAGTAGTTCCTCGATGAAGATGCTGAAGGCCCTCGTCATGGAACAAAAGGAGGAGTTGGCGAAGCTCCGCATCGAGCACCCGACTACTGTCAAGGTATGTAATGCAGGCGTGGAACAGATGATGAAGGCTCGCATCGAGAAATCCCGCGTCATGGACATAATTAAGAAGATGGCGGAGGAGACGCGCAAGGAGATGGAGGTCGTGGAGGCGATGAAGAAGAAGTTACGACTCCGTGGCCTGGAACCCTTCATGTAGTAGAGAGCAGCGCCCCAGACTTGTGTGTGCGTCTTCTTCTTTTTTGGGGGTGATAATCTTCCTTGTTATTTTTCTCCTATGTTTCTTCTTTTGCTTCGGGTGTTTGGCCGCATGTGTCACGTTCTGTGTGAGGCATGAATAGATCAATGCTAACAATGAGATCACTAACAAATTAGAACATTTTTATCGCCATATTGCACTTTGGAAAACTTGAGTATACCGCATCGTTCTTTGCTCCTCCTCAGGTCGTAGGCACATTTATATGAGCATTCAAATCACAAGGCCCCGCCTTCCAGCAGTAATGAGCCATCAATCACAAAGACCCTCGCCTCCCTTGAAACCGACCAAGCTAGACTACCCCGCCCTCTAGCCTTTTTAAAAAATGTATACTTTTGTACAGTAGTAGTAACGATGGATTGCTCCATGGAAAAAAACTAACAAGAGGAAATTAAAGAAAAAAGGTGGTACATATAGAGAGCGGTCATCGCCATATTATGCATATAGTACTATTAAAAAAGCTAGTACGTGCTTAAATGGGGTGCTTAATTCTATTAAAGAAATTAGCATACCTATTTAATTCTTGGGTTCTTGCTATTTATGCCAGTAGTTGTGTATCACTACTCAGTTTTTCCATTAGAAGATACAACTACTCAAAAATGCCATTGATCCGTGAGATGCCTGCTCAAAAATGCAATTAGATATCTCACTGCTACCTCTTGAGCACTGTGTTGGTTTTCCCTTGAAGAGGAAAGGGTGATGCAGCAAAGTAGCGTAAGTATTTCCCTCAATTTTTGAGAACCAAGGTATCAATCCAGTAGGAGGCCGCGCATGAGTCCCTCGCACCTACACAAAAAAATAAATCCACGCAACCAACACGATAAGGGGTTGTCAATCCCTACACGATCACTTACGAGAGTGAGATCTGATAGATATGATAAGATAATATTTTTGGTATTTTTATGATAAAAGGAAATAAAAGATGCAAGTAAAATAAATGGAAAAAGAAATAACTAAGTATTGGAAGATTAATATGATAGAAGATAGACCCGGGGGCCATAAGTTTCACTAGTGTCTTCTCTCACGAGCATAAGTATTTACGGTCGGTGAACAAATTACTGTTGAGCAAATGACAGAATTGAGCATACTTGTGATAATATCTAGGTATGATCATGTACATAGGCATCACGTCTGAAACAAGTAGACCGACTCCTGCCTGCATCTACTACTATTACTCCACACATCGACCGCTATCCAGCATGCATCTAGTGTATTAAGTTCAAGAGAACAGAGTAACGCTTTAAGCAAGATGACATGATGTAGAGGGATAAACTCATGCAATATGATATAAACCCCATCTTGTTATCCTCGATGGCAAAAAATACAATACGCGCCTTGCTGCCCCTACTGTCAATGGGAAAGGACACCGCAAGAGTGAACCCAAAGCTAAGCACTTCTCCAATTGCAAGAAAGATCAATCTAGTAGGCCAAACCAAACTGATAATTCGAAGAGACTTGCAAAGATAACCAATCAAACATAAAACAATTCAGAGAAGATTTAAATATTGTTCATACATAAACTTGATCATAAGCCCACAATTCATCGGTCTCAACAAACACACTGCAAAAGAAGATTACATCGAATAGATCTCCACAAGAGAGGGGGAACTTTGTGTTAACATCCAAAAAGAGAGAAGAAGCCATCTAGCTAATAACTATGGACCCGTAGGTCTGAAGTAAACTACTCACACTTCATCGGAGAGGCTATGGTGTTGATGTAAAAGCTCTCCATGATCGATGCCCCCTCCGGCGGAGCTCCGGAAAAGGCCCCGAGATGGGATCTCGTGGATACAGAAAGTTATGGCGGTGGAATTAGGGTTTTGGCTCCGTATCTGCTAGTTTGGGGCTATGTAGGTATATATAGGAGGAAGGAGTACATCGGTGGAGCAATAGGGGGCCCACGAGGGTGGATGGCGCGCCTGGGGGTGGGGGGTAGGCGCGTCCCCCTACCTCGTGCCTTCCTTGCTGATTGCTTGACGTAGGGTCCAAGTCCTCTGGATCATGTTCGTTCCGAAAATCACGTTCTCGAAGGTTTCATTCCGTTTGGACTCCGTTTGATATTCTCTTTTTCTTTGAAACCCTAAAATAGGCACAAAAAACAACAATTTTGGGTTGGGCCTCTAGTTAATAGGTTAGTCCCAAAAATAATATAAAAGTGTATAATAAAGCCCAATAATGTCCAAAACAGAATATAATATAGCATGGGACAACCAAAAATTATAGATACATTGGAGACGTATCAAGCATCCCCAAGCTTAATTCCTGCTCATCCTCGAGGAGGAAAATGATAAAAACAGAATTTTTTATGTGGAATACTACTTGGCATAATTTCAATGTAATTCTTCTTAATTGTGGTATGAATATTCGGATCCAAAAGATTCAAGACAAAAGTTCAATATTGACATAGAAATAATAATACTTCAAGCATACTAACTAAGCAATTATGTCTCTTCAAAATAACATGGCCAAAGAAAGTTATCCCTACAAAATCATATAGTCCAGCTATGCTCTATCTTCACCACACAAAGTATTTAAATCATGCACAACCCCAATGACAAGCCAAGAAATTGTTTCATACTTTTGGTGTTCTCAAAATATTTCAATCTTCACGCAATACATGAGCGTGAGCCATGGATATAGCACTTTAGGTGGAATGAAATGGTGGTTGTGGAGGAGACAAAAAAGAAGGAAGATGGTCTCACATCAACTAGGCGTATCAATGGGCTATGGAGATGCCCATCAATACATATCAATGTGAGTGAGTAGGGATTGCCATGCAACGGATGCACTAGAGCTATAAGTATATGAAAGCTCAACAAAAGGAACTAAGTGGGTGTGCATCCAACTCGTTCCGAAAATCACGTTCCCGAAGGTTTCGTTCCGTTTGGATTCCGTTTGATATTCTTTTTCTGCAAAACCCTAAAATAGGCAAAAAAACAGCAAATCTAGGTTGGGCCTCCGATTAATAGGTTAGTCCCAAAAAAAATATAAAAGTGTATAATAAAGCCCAATAATGTCCAAAAAAGAATATAATATAGCATGGAAGAATCAAAAATTATAGATGCGTTGGAGACGTATCACTCACAAATGCCATCGTTAAGTTAGATGTTTGCCCAAAAATGCCATTAGACATTGTTATTTTCATGGAAAACCCGTTGACCATGTTATATGAAAAAAATAAGCCGATTCTCACAATGATAAGTGTTGCCCCGCTTGTCAGGAGTAACCGAGCGAATAATTTTACAGGAAAATAAGAACTCTGTTGGGATCAAGTAGGCCCCACACTTTATTTTACTGTAGTGAGATAGATGGAGAATTGGCATGTTGGTCCATCGGTATTTATGTCATTACAACTTGGCAAAAGAGATTTGAGTCACAATAATGGTTTCCAGCACAACACACCACTCAAATAAAACTAAGCACCCTAAATTCTTTGACAAAACTAAGCACCCTGAAATTCTATGACAACTAAACTGTTCGCTATATGATGTTGGCCATATATATTGTACGTATATAATGTGAAGAAACGAGTGGTAGTACTATACCAACTAAAAGATGAACTATAAGAAGTACAAGTTTGTACATACTGAAGAGTTAAAGTAATGAGAAGAAACACAACAGAGTTCTACTGTGGGCTCAGCACAACACACCCCTCAAATAAAACTAAGCACACCTGAAATTAAACTAAGCAACTAATCCGGTAGACATTGCATTAGAACCACCATGAGCAACTAATCCTTGTGCCTCTTCCTCTTGGCCGATACTTCTTTGCTTGAACCGCACACTTGGCCCTTGATCTTCATCCAACCCTTGTAGATATTGAAACAAAGGTAACCATCCATTGCAGCGTAGTGGATGTGGTCTATATCTAGTACATTTCACTGCCATGCACGATGAAACATGTGCGGAGGTTTCTTCATATTACCGTACGATGGATGAACCATGGCTCCTGGTAGGGTCAGCATTGAAGGCTGATCAGGGGAGGGCACCAGCCCATTCTTCTGGAGGTCGAAGGGGTTGCCTACAACGAGGCCAATCCAATCCAGGACTCTTTTGTCGTTCATAAATTGTACAGTAACGAATTTGACTCGGCCGCCCTTAAGGAAGTTCCTAAATTCCTCGCACTCAACATCGGCATGGCATATGTGGTAGACTAAGCATAAGTCATGCACGCAAACCTGGATCACGGTGGGCTTCATCTTCTCTTCCTCCTTTAGATTCTTATCTTTGCCCAGGGTTGTGGTGTAGTCAACATCTATCCCAGCGACCCACTCATCATTTGAGTTTTCAAACGTGCATCTGAAGCAAGCAAGGCATCCTTTCACCATCGTGGAAGAACAAGTGTAGATGACATCGAACTCATCCCCGGTGATGGTTCTAACCTTGTACACACTGCTGATCATGGATATTTGGGACGCCATGGATTTGGGAGGAGGGCTAGGGTTAGTAGAACAGCCGTAATGTGAAAGGACGGGACGACTAGGAGCGAACTGCCGTAATATTAAAGGACGTCCGGGGACGAGTAGGAGCGAACAGCCAGTGGTTTTTCAATTGTAAAAATGCTGAGTGGGTGTGCCAACGGCAGGGTAGTGGCTTTCCCGGCGGATAAATGGATTCATGCACAGTACTATGGGGGCCCAATTAGATGTCGTGGTTACTCAACGCCCAATTAAATGGCTTTTGATGTCATGTCAAGTGTTGGGAAAATTACAGGTGATATGAAACTTTTCAATCTCGCATGATACTGGCTTCCAAGATCCCTTGGATCTGAGATCGAATGGTTGCGTGGCGTGATTCTAGACCTATGGGTGAATATCCTATCCTGGAGGGTTATTCTACAAATTTTCAGCAACTTAGCATGCGACCGTTCGATCTCAGATCCAAGGGCGGCCAGCAGCCCGTATCATGGTCGCACCTACCACGACCGTCGCCTCACTCACGCGGTCGTGCCCTTGGAGATTTAACACGATGTGTTAGGCTATCTGATGTTGGCATGTCATACATAGTCATCACGTATTCACTCATACCACAAGGTTAGCTATAAGGTTGGATATAAGAGTATTTTTTTACTTCTCTATATCTCTTTCTTCGTAGTGTTTATGGCATTTGCCAAGGAGTGACCTCTTCCAATGAAATGGTGCTTAGGTAAGGTGCTAAGGGCATTAAATGGCTTAGCAACTCAAGTCCCTAGTGCATAGGTGCTTAGTTTCTTGTTGCTAAGTTTGCTTCATTTAATTAGCTATAGACTCAAAATTGTATTTTCACCTAGGTACACGCGCTTAGCACCGTTTCTTCCTAGGGTCACCAAACTAGTCTCTCTCTTCTTAATTTACTTGCCACATCAGACTTTATGCCTATGTGGCAAGCTTAGTACCTGTACGAGCAAGTACAATAGTGGGCTATAAGCCTACTTACATGGAATTTTTGCATATGTGGAGGAAAGAAACAAGGAAAAACTGGAGGAGTGCACTCTCATGCAAGAGCCAGCCTCTACATGGTGGAGCATTGGGAGAGGCACTTGTATACCATGGAGGTGGTCAGGAATCTAGAGAATCACGACAGTCGGTGCACCGCAGTAAAAATGATAATGGCAAGTCAAATCACGGGGCCCCACCTGTCCAACAGTAACTCGTTGTCAAATCACACACCCTATGTTTGCAGAAGCCTACTCCCTCGTCTTCTCGCGACTCTGTCAAACCGACTAGGCGGAACTGCCACGCCTACCACGCGGGAAAAGCCCTTTCCTCGACTTTTAAATAGTACGGTATACTAATTTTGTATCCATGGATTGCGCCATGGAGCAAAGCCTCAAGAAAACGATGGTACACATGTATGGAGTATACAGCACGCCTGTCGCGTTCGCGTCGCACCCTAGACGGTCAGTCGGTCTGGCACGCCACTCTCTAAATGGAACGCGTGTCACATTGCCTTTGCACACACATCTGGGACCGCAATTGAGAACCGTCCATAGGCACACTCCCCGGCCCCGCAAGTTGGATGCGTTAATAGAAGAGAGAGACGAGCGATAGTACTAGACAAGTGTTGTATACACGTTGGTGCCTAGACGATCCCTGCATGACACGGAAGATCAGTTCGTCCATGCATGTGACCAGAATCCACCAGAAACGCCTGGATTGGCTATCATCTACATATCGTGCAGGTTGTGTTGTACAGGGCTGTAGTTCTGATGAGAAATCTAAAAAAGGGTTTCTTATCATCTCGCAATATTAGGTGTCATGTGCTTTGGATCACTGCGAGGGTTAAACAATGACAACTGAGTTCCTCCAAGGAGCTGGTCATTGGGGGCACATGCACGAAGACTACTCGGCTGCCAACTAGGTCAAGCCCGCTATGTTAATTAGGACTGTAACATCCCAAATTTTCAATTTGGAATGTTATACATAGGTCATTCATGCATATCATATTTTATTGCATTTAGTTTTGTGATCCTCGGAATCCTAAGCAACTCAAGGACCCTCGGAGAGAGCTGGGGATTTTCCTAGTTCTCAGATTTGAACTTTTCTCAAATATCGAAACAAGGATCACTTTGGTTTTAATTATTTTCTCTCCAAAAATATTTCATATTAAAATTATATGACATGGGATAATATGACTTCTCCAAAATAAATGAAATGTTGGAGGAAAAATATTAAAATCGATTTACATATTTTATCTGGGTTTTATCGATATTTTATTTGAATTAGGAAAAATATGCATTTTTCAAAATTGCATTAGAGGCCCAAATAAATGTTCACTTTGTCCGCTACGTTTATAGAGGACGGCAAAAATTTATTTCAGGATTTTTGGAGTCTGTTTAGTATTTCTTTTCTTTGTTTTTCTGCACATCGGAATATCTAAAAAAAGTTACCGCCTTACCGGGCCGTGTCCGACTTGGACTTCGACCCGGCCGGCCTTATAAGCCACCCCCACGACCCCCCTGCAGCCCGTCCCGCCGCCGCAGCCCACCCGCGCCCCAAACCCTAGCCGCCAGCCCCACCCGCCTCGATACGCACCGCTGCCGCCGCCAGAGTAGCCGCAACTGTCCTCACGAACGCCGAGGTAGCCGCCGTTTTTTAAAACCAATCGGTTTTATTTCAAAAATCAGATTTGTTTTTTTAGATTAGATCAGTTCGGTTTTTCCGTCGGTTTATCTATTTTGCGGACGTTCGTCCGTACGTTCGTTTTAACGAACGCCGTTCATCCGTTAGTCATAGACAGCGAACGTTTGTTCGTTAGCCTGTTCGTCAGTTTTTGTTTTTCCAGGGTTTTTTCGTGATTATTCTAGATCGCGATTTCTGACCTGATCTTAGTTTTACTTTATCTTTTTTGCTCGTTTATCGGAATCAGGCGAGTCAAGCGCCTAGGTCTTCGTCTCTAAGCCCTCTTTCTGTTTAACCAACTTGAACAAGATTTTGGTACTGTAAAAGTTGACTTTAGTCCAGATTAGTAATCGGATCTTGTTTCTTTCGCAGTTTGAGTTTTGTTGCTCCGTTTGATTTGATTCTTTTTGTAAAACGGAGTTATTCAGTTGAACTTTCTGGTTAGATCTTCTTACTTGCGATTTACCCATGCAACTTTGCTTGTTTGCTTATGTATTCTATTGTTTGTTTGCGATAGAACACCCGGAGTGTGAAGCGTGCTACTACGAGTCTTTAGGATTTGCAGATCGTCAGCAAGGCAAGTAACACTTTGATCATACCCATTTATCACCCAGTTTTTATGCATCAGTTACAACGCCCACACATTGCATGAGTAGGATCTCTTAACATGTGGGTCTGAGAAGTAGATGATGAGGTAGAACCTATTACCTGTTTTTATTATCAAACCCCTGGGAGTTACTTCTATGTTACGCTTATATTGCCATGCTATTCTCGTAGACATGGATTGGGTTTGAGTGTATCCATGACAGATTTGAGTTGTTAATTAATGGCTCAACTTAAGGTGACAACTTTAATACACATCTGGGTGGATTGCTTGCGGGCACCTGGAGAATCCAGTGTTGTCCTAGGATATCCCGGAGTACCCGTGTGATCATCCTATGGTCCGCCACCTAGGCTCAAAGGGATCATAAGATTATTCATTCTAGAAACTTTCGTGTGCCGCCACAAGCTATTAGGGCCTCTAGCATAGTTGAGTATGTTGCATGACCTCTTTTAGTGGTGGGCTAGCAGATGGAGGGGAAAGTAGGTGTAACTGTCCACCTAGAGTAAAGAGTTAGTGGTTCTGAAAGACTGTGTCTCGATCATCCGTTTCTCAAACACCATGTAGTGCAAGAAATCCAACGGAGGACATCGAGTCTTGTGGGGAAAAGAGTGCAAACCTCTGCGGAGTGTACAAACTAATCATGGTTAGCCGTGTCCCCAGTTATGGACGTCTTGAGTATCTGGTTCTTGGATTATCATATGGATCTCATCACTTTAATAAATTTTGTTGTGTTGATAATTACTTTTAATTGGGATTGAGTTGGAGGAACCTTCTCAATGTTGTTTCAACTACCATGATAGTTAAATAAAAAAATATTCCTTCCTTGTAGGGAAAATTTGGCTTTTCGCAAAACATATTAACCATACAGCCTCCACCAGCCATATATGCATGTAGTGATAGCATTTATTTGTTCACTACTCTACTGTGTTACATTGCCAGCATATTCCATGTGCTGACCCATTTTCGGGATGCAACATATCATTTTGAAGACTTTTCAGACAAGGAGTAAGGTTTGCTAGGCCGTTGTCGTGCACTCAGCTATGCCGTTGGAGTTGATGGACTCACTTTATCTTCCAAGCCTTCCACTATTATCGTATTAGATGGCCTTAAGCCATATTTATTGTATTAAGTTCTCTCTTGAGACATTCTATGTAATAAGTGTGTGATTGCTACTCTATTATAAATCCTTTGAGTATTGTGTGTGTCAGCATTACCGATCCAGGGATGACATAGAAGCACAGAGACTTGACCGTTTGAGGTCGGGTCGCTACAAGATGGTATCAGAGCACACGCTGAATGTAGGACACGACCACTAAGAAAATCCATAGGCCACTCTTCTCTACTCATTTCTGACTCCTCTCCATTTTCTACTCTTTAGGATGGCAGACTCGAGGAACAAGTTTGCACAACCGGATGAAGACACACCTTTTGGACGACACTTGAAGGAAGTCACTAGGTACCTGAACATTGGAATACCAAGCTTCACTGGGACCTATACCGCCACTTTAACAGAAGAGGAGCACTGGATGAATCGAGTTCAAGTTCTAGGAAGGACGTTCATGCCAGCCACTAAACCCATAGAGTTTTCCTTTGATGAACCAACCTGGAGTCTAGGCAAGAGTATGGCAGCCCACATTGCTATAGGACGCATCGGCGAATTTTACCACAAGGAGCATAAGGACACTATTTTAACACCCACAATGCGGCTATATCTCCCACATGTCAGGGCACGACTTAGAGGCATAGCCGCATGGTAGGTCTGTCGCAAGAGGGGTAATCTTTACACATCCCATGTACTGAATAAGAAAGGGATAAAGAGTCGGCTTACAATCGCCACTTCACACAATACGTAAATACATCATCCAAGGTACAATCAAAGGTCCGTCTATGGAACCAAAATAAAGAAAGACAACCCCAAATGCTAGATCCCCGATCGCCCCAAGTGGGATCCTCTACTTGATATTAACAAATTCCCATCCGCCCATAACCGCGGGCATGGCTTTCGAAAGTTCAGACCCTGCAGGGGTGTCCCAACTTAGCCCATCACAAGCTCTCATGGTCAATGAAGGATATTCCTTCTCCCAGGAAGACCCGATCAGACTCGGAATCCCGGTTACAAGACATTTCGACAATGGTAAAACAAGACCAGCAAAGCCACCCGATGTGCCGGCAAATCCTGATAGGAGTCACACGTATCTCGTTCTCAGGGCACACCGGGATGGGCAAGATGTCGGGTTGGCATAGAGTTTGGTTGCCCAGGGGGCGCCGAACATCGCCCAGTTTGGACCAACACTGAGAGGAGCACTGGCCCGGGGGTTTTGAAATAAAGATGACCCTCGAGTTCGCGGAACCCAAGGGAAAAAGGCTTAGGTGGAAAATGGTAAAACCAAGGTTGGGCCTTGCTAGAGGAGTTTCATTCAAACCGAACTGTCAAGGGGTTCCCATAACACCCAACCGCGTAAGGAACACAAATTCAAGGAACATAACACCGGTATGATGGAAACTAAGGCGGTAAGAGTGGAACAAAACACCAGGCATAAGGCCGAGCCTTCCACCCTTTACCAAGTATATAGATGGATTAAAGTAAATAAGAGATAATAATGATATCCCAACAAATCCATGTTCCAACATGAAACAAACTTCATCTTCACCTGCAACTAGCAACGCTATAAGAGGGGCTGAGAAAAAGCGGTAACATAGCCAAACAACGGTTTGCTAGGAAAGATGGGTTAGAGGCTTGACATGGCAATATGGGAGGCATGATATAGCAAGTGGTAGGTAGCATGGCATAGCTATAGAGCGAACAACTAGCAAGCAAAGATAGAAGTGATTTCGCGGGTATGGTCATCTTGCCTGCAAAGTTCTTAGAGTTGCCAAAAGCTTGATCCTCGTAAGCGTTCTCAACAGGTTCCTCGGTCACGTACTCGTCTCCTAGCTCTACCCAAAGCAAGAACACAAGCAAATGACCAACAATCAATCACGGTGCAATGCACAAGCAACATGATGCAAAACATGGCATGATATGCGAGACATGATATGCAATGCAAATGCGTGCTCCGGAAGGGAAATAATGACCAAGGCATCAACTTGGCAAACCAAGTGTGCCGCTGGAAAGATTAGATGATTTCGGTCGAAATCGATATAAGGATCACCAGAAACGGAGGCACGGTTTACAAATGGCAAGCAAAACAAGAATGGCACAATTCTGCGATTAACAGCACGATGCCATCTAGAATGCAACTAGAAACTAAGCTACTGCACTCCAACATAACAACAAAGTATATGGCAGTGATGTACACAAGATGCTTGCCAAAACATGAACACTGAGCTATAGCTAAATCACACAAGAGCAGGTTCAAACAAGCATGGCAAAAGTGCAAAAGATATCAGCTTCACAGACTTAGTGAAAATACTAACATGCTAGAAATAACATCAGGAAGCCATGTTTAGAGCAAGCAAACAACATGCTACCAGAACATATCATAGAAATACAAGGCATGGCATGATTCTACTAAATGCATAGAACATAATTCTCTTACTGAACATGAGCCAAAAAGGCACAGAAGATATGATAACACCCATGTGAATATGGCAAGTTTTATTAACAGAGCATGGCATAAACAGAATTATGAAGGAAACTTTGCGAGCTCAAATCACTCACCACAAAGCATTGCATGACAAAACAAGCATAACAACAGCAAGTTGACATGTTCATGAAGCTAACCATGGAAAGAGCAAGCTCATAGCATGCATGGATCACTAGCAACAACCATGGCAAAATTGATTAACATGTAAACAATCTGCCATGAACATTTTTAGCAAAAGTGGAGCAAGATTAAGACACGCTAGGGCACTCCATAATTGTAACAGGGGCATGGATGGATAGAGAATAACCATATGTTCAAAACGTCCTTACTAAAGGAACTCAAAACAAGCATGGATCTCACTCTAGCATCATGTTTACATGGCATCAAAATAACAGCAGACCAAGGATTTAGCAAAATCCTAAGTCACTGAAAACAACAATATCACGAAGCCTAGTTTGCATGTTTGTGCTAGTCACCAAATTGATCAAAAAAATAAAAGGCAAGCACCCTGCAAAGACGACATGGCATAGTTCAAAACACATGTAGAGCTCACGCCCATATGAAGCACACATCAAATGTGGCAAAAATGACAAATCACCCTAAACTGATTAGTAGCAGCAGTAAACAATTTATTGCACTCTTGCATCAATGATTTGGGCACCCAGATGAAGTCAAACAAGCATGCCACAATTGAATGAAATGAAGAGCATCTCCCAATTAACATTTCTCTATATAATATGCATGAAAAGGAGCTACGGTCATGGAGATATGAGGCAATGAACAGAGGCATAAAATGTTATAGAGATAAGGACTTGGTGGAATTTTAACCTCCCAGAAAACAGATCTAGGGTTGCACGTATTTCGAGGTTCACCGTGGTGATGTCACCGGAGTCAGTGGAGAAGATGACCGGAGAGGGAGATCGTCGGATCCGCGTCGGAGGAGGCCGGAGCGAGGGCGGCGCGGATGTCGAGGCGGCGCGCGCAGGGCAGCGATGGCTGAGCGGCGGCCGGCGTGGAGGAGCAGGGTGGAGGCGGCGGCCGGCGTTGAGGCGCAGGCGCGGAGGAGGCGGCGGGGCACAGGCGGCGGCGTACGGGGCCCGCAGGGGCCGGCGATGGGTTCGGCGGGCTTCGGCAGCGGTGGGCAGCGAGGAGCCACGTGGCGGGCAGAGACTGGTTGCGGGCGGCGGCGCGGACGCGTCCGACCCGATCCGGACGTGTCCGGCGGTGCAGAGGAGCGGGGCTAGGGTTTTGGACCGTGAATTTGGATGGGGTGCACATATTTATAGACAGGAGGAGGTAGGAGTGTCCAAATGGAGTGTAGTTTTCACCCACACGATCGTGATCCGACGACGGAGGACATGGAAGTGGTTTAGGTGGGTTTTAGGCCATTTTGGAGGGGTGTTCGGCTGCAACACACACGAGGCCTTTGCGGTTGCCCGGTTAACCGTTGGAGCATCAAACAGACTCCAAATGACATGAAATTTGACAGGCGGTCTGGCGGTGGTGTACCAAGGCTGCTTGGCAAATCTCGGTCCATTCCGAAAATGTTTAACACCCGCTCACGAAAAGAGATAAAAGGGGTATGCCAGTGCACGTAGGAGTGTCGGGTTGCAAAACGGACAACGGGGAAAATGCTCGGATGCATGAGATGAACATGTATGCAAATGAGATGCACATGATGACATGATATGAAATGCATGACATGAACAAAATTCAAAACAAAGACAAAACCCAACCACGAAGGGAATCTCATAACTTAAAGCCGAAAATGGCAAGAGTTGGAGTTACAAATATGGCAAGTTACATCCGGGGTGTTACAACTATCTACCAGATATGTGGGCGCCGAGATGAGCAATGGGAGATGGTCAAAACCGGGAAAGACAGGTCCATTGCAGCATTCATCCAGGAATTAAACCATCACATTCATCGCTAGGAGAACCAGATATGCGCAAGCATGATAGATTTGAAGAAGGCGATAACCAGGATCATAGAGCTAGAAGAGGAGCTTAAGTCTACACGCGATGGATATGAGGAGGAAATGATGATACTTGTGAAGAGGAATGACGACATGACAAGGAAGCTAGGAGTTTTCATGGCAGACCCCGCGCCAGGAGGAGAAGACAACGAACCTAAAGAGATTCGTTCTGAAGACTACATCATCATCGATGACACCGACACCAACCCTGATAGTGGTGATGATGACTATGAAGACGAAGCTGGAGCGGATATCATGGAGTCTTCCACCGATCAAAATTTCTAGTAGACCACCATACTATTAGTAGTATTCCCCCATGTAAATATTAAGTAGTCCGAGAACTGTAACGATAATTAGATCAATTGTATGCCCTTGCTTGATTGATTGAGTGATATGAAATGACTATGTTTGTCTCATGTGCATTTGGGTAGTGCTTTCTCATTAGACCTCATTATATTCTAATCTCTTCCCTCTAAACCCATCAGATGCCTCCGAGACGTGACCCCGATTTTGCTTTCCCACCGAAGCTCACTCAGTTGATCCAGCAGCAAAATGCCTTGATGCAGTTGTTAGTTCAGAACCAAGGCAACAACAACAACAACAACAACCCACCGCCACCTCCTCTAGTTGACAACTTAGCCCATTTTCTGAGGTTGCAGCCTCCGGTGTTTTCTAGTAGCACCGAGCCAATAGTTGTTGATGATTGGTTGTGCAGGATTGGAAGAGAGTTGACCACCGTAGGTTGCACAGATGCTGAGAAGGTGCATTTTGCCGCACACCAATTGGATGGACCAGCAGCCTCATGGTGGGAGAATTACACACCCACTTTTCCTATAGCCAATGTCACTTGGGAGTAGTTTCAGCCAGCATTCTGCACAGCCCATGTCTCAACTGGAGCTATGAGCATGAAGAAGTGTGAGTTTTGCGACTTAAGCCAAGGGAACCATAATGTGGGGCAGTACATGGATGAGTTTAGTAAGTTATCCCGCTATGCCCTAGATGATGTGGCCACAGATGCCGCGAAGCAGGAGAAGTTTATGGAAGGGTTGAATGATGAGATGAGTATGTCGTTAATGGTGGCAACATTTAACAACTACCAAGAGTTGGTAGATAAAGCTCTCATGATCGAAGGGAAGTAGCGGCAGATAGAGAGCCGCAAGAGGAAATATGGACAAGGAAAGTACAATTCAGGAGCTCGGCAGAAGCCTCGCTTTACCCCGAACTCGGGAGGGCTTACCCATAACCATGCAGGCCACACTCACAATGGAGGAAGTTCTCATAATCATAATGGCCCAAAGAATGGGAATGGGAATGGAGCAAGCAGCAAACAGAACCGCTCCAATGCAGCCACACCCGCCAAGAGGGACCTAAGCCATGTTACTTGTTTCAAGTGCGGGAAGACTGGACACTATGCCATTGAGTGCCTTGAAGTGAAGAACAGAAATGGTAATGGGAGCTCTGCGAAGAATCCCAATCCATTTAACAAAGGACAAGTGAACCACGTGAACATGGAGGAGGTTGAAGAGCAACCAAATGTAGTTATCGGTAAGTTTTTAGTTAAGTCGTTTACTACAATCGTTCTTTTTGATACTGGTGCATCGCATTCATACATATCAAGGGGATATGTGGATAAGTATAAGTTGCCCACTAAAGTTCCTAGGACACCTATTCTAGTAACCTCACCCGGAGCTGAGTATATGGCAAGCAGTGGATGTTTTCATATGCCATTAACCATAGGTAGTCATGTTTTCCCCTCTGACTTGATAATTCTGGAGTCGCAAGGGTTGGATGTGATACTAGGAATGGATTGGCTGTCGATGTATGGAGGAAACATCGATTGTGCCAGTAAGTCGATTTTGCTCACTACCCCGGAGGGAAAAAGGATCAAGTATGTATCCCAGCATGCGCCAAGGAGGACCCAAGTAAATTCTCTCACGAGAGTTGTTCAGGAGGAAGTGCCTGTTGTGAAGGATTACCCAGATGTATTTCCAGAGGAGTTACCAGGCATGCCGCCAGATCGAGACATCGAGTTTTTGATAGAGCTGTTGCCAGGCACCGGGCCTATATCAAAGAGACCATACCGGATGCCCGCGAATGATCTAGAGGAGATCAAGAAACAGATTAAGGATTTATTGGAGAAATGTTACATCCGACGGAGTTCATCACCATGGGTAGCCCCAGCGCTATTGGTTGAGAAGAAGGATAAGTCTCTGAGAATGGTTGTTGATTATCGGGCATTGAATGAAGTGACAATCAAGAACAAGTACCCACTGCCAATGATTAATGATATGATTGACCAGCTGCAAGGAATTAAAGTGTTTTCGAAGATCGACCTGCGATCAGGATACCACCAGCTGAAGATTCGAGAAAAGAATATACCTAAGACAGCTTTCACCACAAGGTACGGGCTATATGAGTATACGGTTATGTCATTTGGATTGACTAATGCCCCTGTCTATTTCATGAGTATGATGAACAAGGTGTTCATGGAGTTCTTGCATAAGTTAGTCATTGTGTTCATTGATGATATTTTAGTATACTCAAAGAATGAAGAGGAACACAAGGAGCATTTGCGTTTAGTTCTTGAAAAACTCAGAGAACATCAGTTGTATGCCAAGTTCAGCAAATGCGAGTTTTGGTTGAAGGAAGTTGGATTTCTTGGACATGTTATATCAGGAGAGGGTATAGAAGTGGATCCTACCAAGGTTCAGTCTGTCACGGAGTGGTTGGCACCCACTTTAGTTGGAGAGATCCACAGTTTTCTTGGACTAGCAGGATATTACCGGAGATTTATTGAGAATTTCTCTAAAATTGCGAAGCCCATGACAGAGTTGCTGAAGAAGGACACCAGGTTCAAATGGACAAAAGAATGTGAGGCCAGTTTCCAGGAGTTGAAGAAACATCTGACTACAGCCCCAGTGCTAATTCTGCCCGATATACGCAAGGATTTCCAAGTTTATTGCGACGCATCTCGTTTAGGACTTCGAGGAGTACTTATGCAAGACGAAAGAGTTGTTTCGTATGCCTCACGACAACTTTGACTACATGAGTTAAATTATGCCACACATGACTTGGAGTTGGCAGCGGTAGTGCATGCACTCAAGACCTGGAGACATTTTCTTATTGGGAACCATTGTGATGTGTACACGGATCATAAGATTTTGAAGTACATTTTCACACAGAAGGAATTGAACCTCAGGCAAAGGAGATGGTTGGAGCTTATAAAGGATTATGATATGAAATTGCATTATCATCCAGGAGAGGCCAATGTCGTAGCAGACACTTTGAGCCGGAAGAGTTATGCCAATACCTTAGTAACAGGAGGTTTGTCAAGGGTATTAGCCGAGGATCTTAGGGAACTTAGTTTGGAGATTGTTCCTCGAGGTTTTGTTGCAGCAATGGAAGTTCAGTCTACATTGTTGGGAAAGATTCGTGAAGCTCAAAAGGATGACAAAGAAATTTCCGAGATAAAGGAGAAGATGAGTGAAGGCAAAGCCAAAGGTTTTCGTGAGGATGAGCATGACACCCTGTTGTTTGAGGACCGTATATTCGTGCCCAAAAATGCAGAGATCGGGAAGTTGATATTATAGGAAGCTCATGACTCACCATACTCGATACACCCCGGAAACACCAAGATGTATTTGGATTTGAAGGAGCGTTTCTGGTGGACTAGAATGAAGAGGGATATTGCCGAGTATGTAGCCGTATGTGATATATGTCAGAGAGTGAAGGCAGAACATCAGAGGCTAGCAGGATTACTGCAGCCTATGCCGATACTCGAATGGAAGTGGGATAAACTTGGCATGGATTTTATCACCGGATTACCCAGGACACGATCGGGATATGATTCTATCTGGGTAGTAGTGGATCGGTTGACCAAAGTAGCTCACTTTATCCCAGTTAAAACCACATATACAAGTGCTAAGTTGGCCAAGGTATACATGACCAGGATCGTATGTCTGCATGGAGTTCCGAGGACCATCGTATCAGATAGAGGAACACAGTTTACTTCAAAGTTTTGGCATCAGTTGCACCAGACTTTGGGAACAAGGCTAGAGTTCAGTACAGCCTTTCATCCACAGACAGATAGACAGACTAAGAGTCAATCAGATTCTGGAGGACATGTTGAGAGCTTGTGCTCTAGACTACGGGTCTAGTTGGGACGATAATTTACCCTACACGGAGTTCTTGTACAACAACAGCTACTAGGCCAGTTTGAAGATGGCACCGTTTGAAGCCCTGTATGGAAGAAGGTGCAGAACACCGTTGATGTGGGATGAAGTTGGAGACCGCCAGTTGTTTGGACCGGATTTGATTAAGGAGTCTGAACAGAAGGTTAAGCTAATTCGTGATAGACTGAAGGACGCTCAGTCCAGACAGAAGAGTTATGCAGACTCAAAACGCAAGGAGGTATCCTATGAAATCGGAGACGGAGTATATCTACGAGTGTCACCTCTGCGAGGAGTTAAGCGTTTTGGAGTTAAAGGAAAGTTAGCCCCGAGATTTGTAGGGCCGTACCGTGTTTTGGAACGTATGGGAGAGGTTGCCTACAAGTTGGAGTTACCCGAAGGAATGTCGGGAGTTCATGATGTGTTTCACGTTTCTCAGTTGAAGAAGTGCCATGCTGAGATGGCCGATATTCCTCTAAGAGATACAGTGCCCCTGGAAGCAATTCAGTTAGACAGTGATTTGACATATGAGGAGAAACCAGTCAGGATTCTCGAATTTTCTAGCCGAGTTACTCGCAGCAAGGTTATCAAGTTTTGCAAAGTTTAGTGGAGCCACCGTACCGAGAATGAAGCCACCTGGGAAAGAGAGGATGATCTACGCAAAGACCACCCACAACTATTTTCTAGCCATCCCGAATCTCGAGGGCGAGATTCATCTCAAGGGGGGTAGGTTGATTGTAACATCCCAAATTTTCAATTTGGAATGTTATACATAGGTCATTCACGCATATCATACTTTATTGCATTTTGTTTTGCGATCCTCAGAATCCTAAGCAACTCAAGGACCCTCGGAGAGAGTTCGGGATTTTCCTAGTTCTCATATTTGAAATTTTCTCAAATATCGAAACAAGGATCACTTTGGTTTTAATTATTTTCTCTCTGGAAATATTTCATATTAAAATTATATGAGAGGAGATAATATGACTTCTCCAAATAAATGAAATGTTGGAGGAAAAATATTAAAATCAATTTATATATTTTATTTGGGTTTTATCTCTATTTTATTTGAATTAGGAAAAATATGTGTTTTTCAAAATTGCATTAGAGGCCCAAATAAATGTTCACTTTGTCCGCTATGTTTTTAGAGGACGGGGAAAATTTATTTTAGGATTTTTGGAGTCTGTTTAGTATTTCTTTTCTTTTTTTCTACGCGTGGAATATTTTAAAAAACAGTTACCGCCTTATCGGGCCGTATCCGACCTGGACTTCTACCCGCCCGGCCTTATAAGCCGCCCCCGCGACCCCCCTCAGCCCGTCCCACCGCCACAGCCCACCCACGCTCCAAACCCTAGCCGCTAGCCCCGCCCGCCTCGATCCACGCCCCCGCCGCCGCCGGAGTAGCCGCCGCTGTCATCACGAACGCCGAGGTGGCCGCCGTTTTTTTAAAACCGATCGGTTTTATTTCGAAAATCTGATTTATTTTTTAGATTAGTTCGGTTCGGTTTTCTGTCGGTTTATTTATTCTGCGGACGTTCGTCTGTACGTTCGTTTTAACGAACGTCATTCATCCCTTAGTCACACACAGCGAACGTTCGTTCGTTAGCCTGTTCGTTAGTTTTTCTTTTTCCAGGGTTTTTCCGCGATTATTCTCGATCGCGATTTCTGCCCTGATCTTAGTTTTAGTTTATCTTTTCGCTCGTTTATCGAAATCAAGCGATTCAAGCGCCCAGGTCTTCGTCTCGAAGCGCTCTTTCTATTTAACCAACTTGAACAAGATTTTGGTACTGTAAAATTTGACTTTAGTCCAGATTAGTAATCGGGTCTTGTTTCTTTCACAGTTTGAGTTTCGTTGCTCCGTTTGATTAGATTCTTTTTGCAAACCGGAGTTCTTCAGTTCAACTTTTTGGTTAGATCTTCTTATTTGAGATATACCCATGCATATTTGCTTGATTGCTTATGTATGCTATTGTTTGTTTGAGATAGAACACCCGGAGTGCGAAGCGTGCTACTACGAGTCTTTAGGATTTGCAGATCGTCAGCAAGGCAAGTAACACTTTGATCATACCCCTTTATCACCTAGTTTTTATGCATTAGTTACAACCCCCACACATTGCATGAGTAGGATCTCTTAACATGTGGGTCTGGGAAGTAGATGATGAGGTAGAACCTATTACCTGTTTTATTATCAAACCCCTGGGAGCTACTTCTACGTTACGCTTATATTGCCATGCTATGCTCATAGACATGGAATGGGTTTGAGTGTATCCATGACAGATGTGAGTTGTTAATTAATGGTTCAACATAAGGTGGCAACTTTCATACAAATCTGGGTGGATTGCTTGTGGGCACCTGGAGAATCTAGTGTTGTCCTAGGATATCCCAGAGTACCCATGTGATCATCCTACGGTCCGCCACCCAGGCTCAAAGGGATCATAAGATTATTCATGCTAGAAACTTCCGTGTGCAGCCACAAGCTATTATGGGCTCTAGCATAGTTGAGTATGTTGCATGACCTCTTTCAGTGGTGGGCTAGCAGATGCAGGGGAAAGTAGGTGTAACTATCCACCCAGAGTAAAGAGTTAGTACTTTTGAAAGACTGTGTCTCGGTCATCCGTTTCTCAAACACCATGTAGTGCGAGAAATCCAACGGAGGAGATCGAGTCTTGTGGGGAAAAGTGCGCAAACCTCTGCAGAGTGTACAAACTAATCATGGTAATCGTGTCCCCGGTTATGGACATCTTGAGTATTTGGTTCTTGGATTATCATATGGATATCATCACTCTAAATAAATTTTGTTGGTTGATAATTACTTTTAATTGGGATTGAGTTGGAGGAACCTTCTCAATGTTGTTTCAAAAAACATGATAGTTAAATAAAAAAATATTTCTTTGTTGTAGGGAAAAATTGGCTTTTCGCAAAACATATTAACCATACAGCCTCCACCAGCCATATATGCATGTAGTGATAGCATTTATTTGTTCATTACTCTACTGTGTTACATTGCCAACATATTCCATGTGCTGACCCATTTTCGGGCTGCAACATATCATGTTGCAGACTTTTCAGACAAGGAGTAAGGTTCAGTAGGCCCTTGTCGTGCACTCAGCTATGCCATTGGAGTTGATGGACTCACTTTATCTTGCAAGCTTTCGGCTATTATCATATTAGATGGCCTTAAGCCATATTTATTGTATTAAGTTCTCTCTTGAGACATTCGATGTAATAAGTGTGTGATTGCTACTCTGTTATAAATCCTTCCAGTACTATGTGTGTCAGCATTACCGATCCATGGATGACACGGAAGCACAGAGTCTTGACCGTTTGAGGTCGGGTCGCTACAAGGACATATATCGATGGACCCCTTTTCTACGAGTTTATCTTTAATTTCAACTCTGATCCTCGTCTAGTTTGTTCGTCGGGATTCATGTTGTTGCCTCCTTTGGGCAGTGAGATTATGGTTTCTTGTCATGTGGCATGTTTTCATGTTATAGGTTATAATCCGATGCTTCAGATCAACATGACGACAACTGCGCCTCCGAGGCACGTGCATGAAGACTTCTTGACAATCATTGACAAGGTCAAGCCGGCTCTGGTAGACAAAAGAAAACTAGTAGTACTCCATTATATTGGCAGGAGCCTCCGCGCTTGCTTGCTAGTGTTTCTCTCTTCACACTGTCTCGTCCTCTATAGATCTAAACATGACAGCGCTGCCCACACACACACTCTTGCTCTCTCTCTCTGCTCACTGCTGGTCACAGATCCAGCCGGATCCTCTCCACCGGGGAAGGTGAGAAGGTGCAACGTTCACGCGATCGTCCTCGACGATGGCTCTTACCCACTGTCGGCGCATCCCGATCAGCGTGCCTTGTCGTTCTCTCCCAAGCACAGCTTTCTAGGGAGGGCCTCCGATCCCTTCTTCCTTGCTGCCGTAGTGTGGGAAGATCCGGCCTCCCGCCGCCCACCTAGCGACATCCCGGCAACCCTCAGGTTTAACTTCCTTTGAAACCGGCCTTGCTCTACTTCCCAAGCTCCTGGCGTCGCTGCATTTGTGTCTTTTACTATTGCTCTGGCCTCCTTATAGATATGATCGATCGGCTATTCGAAAGCCGCCTAAATTTTTACTATTAAGAGGTAAAACTACTTCATGCACTCAAATCTAGTACTACCTGGTTCAAACAAGGAAGAAAGGGGGTGGGGAAGATTTGTTACCTGAATCTAGGACTTGGTCGAAAGAGGAAATAATGGGGGCGAAAAGTAGCAGAGACTGGCTATCCAACTGGTCTCTTGGTCTAATAGGGAAATAAGGGGAAACACAGTACAAACTCAATATAACCCAATATATTGGTTGAAAAAGGAAAGAGAGTGGGGACTTGGGGACAAGTCAACAGAGTAAGTCCAGTAATAGATTTGCTAGCCTCACATAGTATAAGGTGGCTATATCGGACAAAAATGGGACCAACCCAGATATCATGTTCTGATGTTTGTTGCCCTGAGACACTCTTATGTAATGCCACTGGTAAAATGTAGTAGTCGCACTGTTAAAAGTAAAGACACATTAAACTAATGTTGTTTTCAATGTAATGCCTCCAGTAATATGAATCAATGGCACTTTTTTTCATGTCCTGCTAAATTTGCCATTAAGATAAGTTGCATCTTTTCGTCAGAAATGCAACTGTCCTGGTCCGCCTACTCTCCCGTGCCCAAGTACCAACTTGGTAGTAGATGTTAATGTAATGTTGCTGGTAAAATGAATCAATGGCACCAATAAAGTATTGTTGTATTTAACGGTTGTCATAGTTAATCCTAATGCCCACACTAATATCTAGCAATGATGCTGCTTTAGAAATTGCTACTATCCTTATAGGATTTCCATTCAGATAAGGAACATGCTTCCTTTCATTTGATGTACTATGTTTCATCACTTGTTAGTCACCCTCCTTTCCATCTTTTTGTGCAAACAGAGATATACATTTCACGCTTGATCTTAGTTGAACTGCACAAATGATATCCAAATTATAGTTGAACATTCTAGGAGCTTCGCAACCAGCCTTGATGTTGCTCAATTTTATTGCAATTAATGAAGAAGAAGCTCTGTGGGTTTCGTTTTCTAATGGAAATCGAACCAGGGCTGGAGCCCTTTTCTTAAAAAATAAATGAAGAAGATGCTGCTAGCTCATGGGACATTACTTCATTTTAGGTGAACTGCACCGAATGGTACCATGAATTGAATCATCCGTGTTGGTGAGTGGTGTCATCTCTTCTACAATGGCATTGATTGTAGATATTGTTCCCATCACGAGGTATGTTCCTTTTTGGTCTGACCGTTTGCCCAAGATCCTGCATGTTGCGTCCGCTCTTGTGCTACTGTCTTGGCACTGCCATGATAAAGCAGTAATGTTATTATTTTGCACCTTAATCTAGTGACAATATTAATTTGAGGCAATGTTTTGGCACCACTAGTGCCACTGTTTTTTTATATATCAAAAGAGGGGATTTCCTCCGATTTCATTAAAGAAACCCAACCACAACATCTTAGTGTAAACGGGCAGTTATGCAACTACTACTAGAACGGACTGAGTACTAGATGGAGATAAGTTTGCCACATAAGTTAGGAAGGTACGTCGACGCAGCACCAGCTCGACCAAGTTTGGATTACAACCCAAATGCTACCACATAAACTTCAGGGGGGAAGATAGGGACTCAAAGAGCCAGCTTTAGCATCCCAGTCTAAGCACCCTCGACCTCCATCCTTGCGACGCACGGTACTCCTCGTTTGCCACCTGCTCGACCCTAGTGCCACTCATAAAATGAAGTAATAATATAGTTAAAATAGAGCGACTGTCCCCTCTATCTTTTCATTTCCAATGTAGATAAAGAAAGTGCTTATCTTTGTTAGTACATGTTTCATCAACTAGTCCCATTGTTAATGTTTAAGCATTTCTGCAAACCGGGGTGCCTAATTTTAGTTGATCTGCACAAAAATAGAGATTTGAACGTCTCAAGGCCCCTCCTTGTACTACCGTTGTACACTGATGTTCATCACTGGCAGAAGGTGTATCGAGGATACTTTGGTCGATTTCCAGTATGAGGCGTACCATATGAAGCGTCGCAGGACCCATCTCGCCCTCGCAGCATGGCATACTATGATACTATCGCAATATTTTCTTCTATTTATTAGTGTATGTTTCATCAACTGGTGCCACTATAATGTAATCATGGTTTTTCATAATCTGTGCAAACAGGGTTATTCAGCTGCATTTTGGTGGAACTACACAAATGTATAGATGGAACCGGCACATATGCAGAGTGCGAGGTGTGCCAAGTAAAAATAACCGACACCAACCATGCTCCATGCATGCATTGGATCCACCACCACCAGTGGGATGTGTGGCGCTCTCTGTGGACGAATCTTTCTCAGCAGCAAATCCTCTAACCCAATAATAGTAGCTTATATTGCAGTCTTCTAGGGAGTACTCTTTTCTGAAATAAGCACCAATCTATTTTTCTTTATGTGTACATAGTGTCACAACTTTGACCCAAAGGTCCAGAGATATTTTAGGGTGATTGGCGTAGTACTTAGAGACTGATTGTAAGCATGATTTTCATTAGCTGTCACACTGATTGTAAGCATGAGCAGATGGAAGATTAGGTTAGTGCGAAACTTACCTTAAACCCTACCGCCACCATTGAAACGAGGCGAGCGTCGAGGGAACCATGGAGAACGGAGGGGAAGCGTCATCGTGCCATCCAGCCTTCTCTTGCGATGGGAGAACGAATACTGATGTGGCTTCGGATGGGTCTGCACCCTCACGAATGGCACACCGTATTCGATCGATTCGTTACCCTCTGGGTGCTCGACCTTTGACCTGTACGCCCACTACCTCCACCTGACTTTCGCCTTGCGTAAATCTGTCTGCTCCATCGCCTAGAGGAGATACTCGATGAACTCAAAGGACTGCGGTGGGACTGCCGTCGAGGAGTACATCGCCGCCCTCTTCGCTGTCGTCTCGCTCTTTCGCATACATTGCCACATGGCCCTCACCGTCCTCGAAATCGCCCACTCATTGTCAAACCAAGTAAGGATCTCCTTCAACCTAGCTAACTTTGCCTGGTCGCCACCGGCGATCTTCTTGATTCGCTGTTGCATCCTCTCCATAGATGTCCTTCAACCTAGCTAACTTTGTCTGGTGCTATCTTTGGAAGATGGGAGGAGAGACGGTGGTCTTGCAATAGAGAAGAGGGAGAGGCGAGATGGTGGTTTTGGAATGGAGATGATTGAGAGGAGAGGGGGTGGTTTTGCAATGGAGAACAGGGAGAGGCGAGACGGTGGTTTTGGAATGGATATGATGGGGAGGACAGGAGGTGGTTTTCCAATGGAGAAGAGGGAGAGGTGAGACGGTGGTTTTGGAATGGAAATGATGGAGAGGAGAGGAGGTTGTTTTGCAACGGAGAAGAGGGAGAGGAGCATGTGGTGGCGATTTAGGATTAGACGAGAGGGCCGGCGCGCTGTGACTAGATCAAAATCAAAATCAATTTACCCTTCAATTAAGAAAGCGACCCCACATTAACTAGTCTCCCTTTTATTCTGGATCATAATTGGCCATGATTTTCACAAATAAAATATATGTTATACATTGCAAAAATAATATAATTTGAAAGTACAGCAGATACGAACCAAACGATACAATTTTTGGTGACATGCATTCACATTTTTCTTGTCAAATACAGTACGTGGTCAAACTTTGACCCAAAATAGGCAAAACAAAAAAATACTTCCAAGACCAGCGTTGCTCCTCTCCTCTCCACCGCCGCTCCTCTCCTGTTCCAATTTAAATCCAGTGCCGCTCCTCTCCTCTTCCATTTCAAAACCACCGCCCCTCCTCTCCTGTTCCGGTCGAAAACAAGCATTGCTCCTCTCCTGTTCTAATCCAAAACAAGCGTTGATCCTCTTCTGTTCTAATCCAAAACAAGGTGCTATGGAGAAGTAGATAGTTGGAGGAGCATAACCGATACGTGAGGACCACAGGTGGTGACCCCGTGAAGCTAGCTAGGATGTTGGAGATACAGTCTTGGTTTGACAACAAGGACCAACTAGCGGCGGCGACATCCATGGCCAAATGTCTGCAACAGAGCGAAAAGGCGGCGATACTCCCGAAGGGTGTCGCGTGGGAGTACATATAGCTGCTCCTCTGGGCCATGGAGCAAACAGATTCACCGAATCCGATCATGAGAGAGCGGTGGTGGGAGCTTAGGGTTGTCAGTATTTGCAAGTTTTGAATTGTGTTTTGTGTTGTGTATTTTGAGAGTACTTTCAAATATGAATATCTTTTGAATTTCAGATTTGCAGTATTGAGATATGAATTATTTTATGAATTCTAGAGATATATTTTTAGCATTTAAAAAATGTAGTTTCATAGGAGTATAAAAGTGCAGATAATGTGATCCTCAAAGAAGAAACTGCAAGTTTTAGTTTCAGATAAGAACTACAACTTTCAGAGGTAGAGCATTTATATTAACACGGCCTTTTCAAACATGGATAACAACATGTTGGATGTTTTATTCATGGTCGTAAATGGAACTACCAGCCAATTAACATCATGCTGATCAACATTCATACATAGCACATCTTCATATGATGCACAGTAAAAAAGATATGCTATTTTCAAAATGCCCACACAATGTCGATTGTGCAAAAAACAGAGAAAGCGAGGGACGAAGTTTTGGCAAGTGTTGGATGTGGTGTGCGTAGATGACAATGGGGACCCACATGTCAATAATGGCAGAGGCAAAACATTTGGAGATATTTTCCTTGCATCAGGTGGAATCGAACCCAGGCAGAACAGCTGTCGGGAAGTGTCACTTGTCCACTGGGCTAGTTCAGTACTTTTGTTACAAATAAGGCACTGCCTCAAGTGGTCCTATCTCCTCTTGCGCCTTTGTGCGCTCGTCGTGGCGCCGCTTTCTGCCGTTGTGAACATGCTGAACAAACGAGAGGAATCTGGAGAGGACTGTACATGGATAGGCGGACAGTCGGGACCCACCAGGTTTATGGCCATACGCAAGCAAGTGCCTCATTGAAAAAATACTTCCTCCTAATTTTATATTGACGTTGGGGCCCATGGATTTGTCAACATAGTTACATTTTTAGGTGCTTCAACGTAGTTACTAAAGGAGATAAATTCACAATGAAGCCGGGGAGCTGGCAGGTATCATTAATTATAACTGGGGCAGCAAGTATCAGCTGGGTTGTGGGCTGCCTCGTCTAGGCTTTCTATTTTAACATGCGCATCCCACAACATGTCGGTTTGGATTTTCTTGAGGGCCGTCATGTATCGAACGGCCTATGGACCTCCCATCCGAGGTTATATTTTTCCTGAAACATCGGCAACCCAATTTATATATTTTTTTGGAAGAAGACGCAGAGGTCTGTTCTATTTTTCTATATAGAATGCCTGGTCCAACTTATGTTTCCCTTCTAACTATATTATATATATTTAGATTATTTTATATGTTATTACATATTATTGTTATTGTTATCATATATTTAACATATACTCACATAAGTAAGAAAAGAATATCCCACATCTTATTAACTTATACAAATAATTACTTAACAATAAAATCCTGGATTTTTTTGGCAACGAAAATCCTGGTGATTGTGTACAAAAGCTTGGTAAGATTTAAGGACCAATGTAATAATAAATCACTTATTATTTAAATATATTTATAGCAAAATGCTCAACCCCTATTTATTTTTTGATAACATTGTTGCGCCCAACCCAACATTAGAATCAGCCCAGCAAAATCGTGTATTTCGAGAAAGTGCAAATGGCCTTTAATTTTTAGGAAAAAAAATGGGTTGCATGGAAGCTACATTATATGTTCACCCAACCCAGCAAATGGACTGTAATTCTAAAAAAAAAAGATCAAATTGACTGTAAATTCTGAAAAAATGGGTTGAATACGTGCCACATTTTTGGAGGCTAAATTGTGGGCCAATAGGTTGAAGCCAACGCAAGTTGTTGTCAACTTAGTCAACAGATTATTCTGACATCGTTAGCCATTGGATTTACATCCAACGACCGGAATCCATCTTCAATCTCTCATCTTCTTCCTCTACCGCTACCTGGACCACGGCCATACGCAAGGAAATGCCTCCTTATTACGCGCATAATAATGATTCCTCCACCTGACAGCTGGGACCCACAAGAAGGGCCTTTGTATTTCGTGAAGAAAATGTTCCCCCCGTTGACAGGTTGGACCTAGCAGTTGTATCTTTGCACGCACGGAAGTGCCTCCTTATTACGCACAAAAAATGAATACTCCCCCTGCTAGCTGGGACCCACCATAGTGGGAGGCTGACTTGTGGGCCCACTAAGATGACGGGGATGAAGGGCTTTGTCAACTTAGTCAATACGAACGATTCTAGCTCCAGTGACCGTACGATGTACATGCAGCGGTCATAGTGCTTCTTCAACCTCTGGTCTTCTTGCTCCAGCCGCCCAAACCAGCGCCGGTCATGCCGTGCTCCTGTCTCCCATGGTCAACTGTGATGCCGCGAAAGCCCCACCGCCCCCTACTACTCCCACTGCTGGCCAGGCCATCCACTCACCCACACCCCCTGTTATTCTGCGGTGACGACAGCCTCAGACCACAGCCTAATCGTGGCCGTGTAAGAAAGGGCACGTGTCATAGTAGAGGTGGGCACATGTCATAGTAGAGGCGCGCATGTAGGATGTACCCGTACATAAAGTGGTCAGGGTGCAAGGAAGTAAATACGGCCATGTACGTACATACGGGCGGGGTCTCGAACTCCTACTCGCGCATACGTACGACTAGGGCTCATGTACATGGTTGGGTCAGAACGGAGAAACTCCATCATCGTCATGTTCATGGGGAGGCAAAGGAATGCGTCGTGTTCATCGGGAGGCAACGGAATACATCGTGTTAATCGGGAGCCAACCGGCTTGGACGGAACAGCCGATCGAAGCGAGGCCTGGCGTACCGCAGAACGGAGGAAACAGCCTTCTGTTCAACCGGCCACGGTCGAAACATGATCCTATTCATCAGGAGGGGTCTGGCTTACCGCAAAACGGAGGAAACGAACTTCTCTTGGACCTCCTACAGTCGAAATGGGGTCCCGTTGATCTAGAGGGGTGTGGCGTACCACAAAACGGAGGAAACAGACTTGTGTTGGAGCGCTACGGTCTAATGGGGGTCCTGTTCATCAGGAGGGGTGTGGCGTACCGTAAAATGGGACTCCACGGGGTACTATTCATCTCCATCGTCGACCTCCTCCAGCCTCCACGGGCTACTGTCCATCCACCTTCGACCTCCTCCAGCCTCCACCTGCTACTATTCATCCACAGGCTCTGGTTCATCCAGCCTCCACCGCTCCTCCACCGAATACTGTTCAACCAACCCTCTCTACGGGGGCCTGTTCAACCAGCCCTCCATGGGCTACTGTTCATCTAGCCCTCCCCTGGCTACTATTCAACCAGCCCTCCACGGGGTCATGTTCATCCACCCCCAACCGGCTCCATCGGGGTCCTATTCATCCAACGGCAACGGCCTCTACTACCACGGGGTCCTATTCATCCAACCGCCCACCGGGAACTATTCATACAAACCTCCCCCCAATAACGCTCACTGTTCATCAAGGGAAGGAGGCAGCAGGGCTCGATCGGCTTCAGTTAGCAGTAGTAGCGAAGGAATCACTCGGGTTCAGTTAACAGCAAGGGATTGATTGCTCGGGTTCAGTAACATAGGTAGTGCAATCACTCAGGTTCAGTTAGAGCGCAATGCCTCGCACACACGCGTGTACGTACAAGAGAAATGTGCATCGCTCGGCCCCCGACCACCCATCATAACCGGGAACTCCCCCGATATTTTCCTCGCCCTCGCTTCTACCGCGGTTTTTTCCATCATGGACAGCCCAAAGAATGTCCACGAACAAAGCACCAAATTGTCTGCGTTGCTACGAAAGAAAACAAAATGTGCGTTCCATTTTCTAGGACATGGCACAAAGGGCAAAGGCCATTGCCCGGACCATGGCGTTTCAGCACCTCGGTCCCTGAAGGGAGACGATCTCATAGAAGCTGCCATCTGAAGATCTCAATCTTCAAGGGCATCGATACCTTCCACAGTGGGGATAGCCACTGTAGAACCAGCACACGAAATAATTCCTGGTAGGCAGAACTAACAAAGAATTCACCCAAAGGAGAAAGGCTCCAAGAAATAGTTTCAGGGTCCCGGGACAGACGAAGAGGGACTACTTCCCTCAGGTATGTCCATTCCCGTACCTCATCTGGTCCGAATGAGCGGCGAAACGCAATGTTCCATCCCTCATCCAAAGCAGCCGCAGAAACAAGGATGGTCAGGTCGGCACAAATCGCAAGAAGCCTCAGGAACCGCAAGCGGAGAGGCTCGCCCTCCAGCTAGGGGTCCAACCAAAACTGGGTCCCAAACCCATTGCCAACCGAGAAACGCAAACGCAGCCTAATCCCTTCCTTGATGGCCTGAATAGATATCCAGAACTAGGACCCAGCCGAGTGAGAGCAAGACAGGAGGGGTTGTCCTTGCAAGTACTTGGACTCAATCAGCTGCAGCCACAAACCCCCAACTCCCCGCAAGATCCACCAAACCCAATGCAGCATAAGTGCAACGTTCATCCGGCAGGACGCAGGGATGCCCAACCCATCTCGGTCCTTCGGCAAGCATATGTCAGCCCACTTCACCATATGGTACTTGGGCCGACCATCCCCTCCCTGCCAGAAGACCCTAGCCAGCTCCTTGTCGAAGGAGCTATGTACACCTTCGGGCAAGATGTACATCCCCATCATATAGAGACTGGCAAGGTTAGAGCTACTGAGGACAATTTTGCTGCCGTTATAAGTGAACCTACCACACCAGGGCTCCGCACGGGATGCTACTCGTCCCACAAGCGGATCATACCCACTCACCAAAATCCTGGACTCAGCCAGGAGCATCCCCAAGTAGGATATGGGGAATGATGCCAACCTACAGTTGAGGCTGTCCATGATCCGAAGCTACTCAGCCTCTTAGTAGCCAAGGACCACCACCTCGCTCTTATCAAAGTTAATCTTCAGTCTAGAAATTTCCTCAAAGCAGAGAAGAAGGAACTTAAAATTGACAATGTCCGAGTCCGAGCCTTCCAC
>NC_041384.1:348944473-348979030 GCF_002162155.2 Triticum dicoccoides | reverse complement strand
CCGTGATGAGGTGACTAACTACACCCTTAAGGTGGCCGGCTAACTTGGCCTTATCTAGGATGCCCGCAAGGGCATCAACTGCGAGGTTGAAAAGCAGGGGGAGATAGAGTCCCCTTGCTTTACCCCTCTAGAAGCCTAGAAAAAGGGTCCCACTTCGCCATTGATGTTGATCGCCGTGTTACTAGATCTAATCACTCGCATGGTCCAGGAACACCACCTCTCGTCAAAACCTCGTCGCTGCATCACCAACCTCAAAAAGGACCATTCCAGACGATCATACGCCTTATGGAAGTCCAATTTGAGGAAGACCCCCTTAAGACCCTTCGCCTCGTGGACGATCTCGTGATGGGAAAGAATCCCGTCATGGATCCGCCTGCCCTTCAAGAACGCGGACTGAAGGGGGTGGGCAATCCTTTCTACCACGGGGGATAAACGGGTCATGCAAACCTTCACAAAGATTCGCTCCAACATGTTGATCACCGTGATGGGACGGAACTTCTGAATATCCATAGCCCCAACTACTTTGGGGATCAGAGATATGACACCATAGTTAATCCTATCCATGTCCAGGGTTCCAATATAGAACTCATGTAACATGGGCATACTGACCGGACGTAGGATCTCCCTGAATTTCTAGAATACTGGGAGGCCATCTTGCCCCGTGGCCGAACAAGCTTTCATAGAAGCAATCGCCCGACCCACCTCCTCAGAAGAGAATGGGAGAGTAAGTTCCACATTCTCCACATCGGAGACCTGGTCTGCAAGCAACCAGAAATCAGTACCGAGGGAGACACCTCCACGTGGCTCAGCCGAGAACAGCTCCTTATAAAAGGAGTATATATGGGTGGAGATGTCAACTGGGTTCTCCAAAAGGGCATCCCCATCCCAGAGGAAAGGGAGGGCACATTTCCTCCTCCGGCCATTAGTAATCGCGTGAAAGTAGGAGTGTTGCATCCCCCTTAAGGAGCCAGTTCCGGCCCCCTCGACGCTACCAGAACAGCTCCATGCTCTTGTAGATGTCCATGAGCGAGGCCTCAAGGGAGTATCTCCTAAGACAATCATCAGGAGACAGGCCCTGCCCATCTGCAAGGCCATCCAGCACCTTAATCTGATCTAGAAGGGCCCCTTTACGGGCCCAGATGTCAGTGCCAATGCTCGCCCCTAGCCCCTCATGGCCTGACAAGCCAATTTAGCACAGAGGTGCCAGACATCCACAGCACAGAACACATGAGGTGGGGATGCGGCCGCCTCTAGCCAACGGTCACAAACCAGCTCAAAGAAAATCGGTTGCTCCAGCAAGGATGTCTCAAAGCGGAAGCGATGGGTCCTATGGGGGGCCTCATCCCCAGACATGAAAAGCAGGGGGTATGGTCGGAGCCAACCCAAATGACCGCTTTGAGTGAGCACAATGGGAACACCACTTCCCACTAGGCCAGCACAAAGACCCGATCTAAGACACTCTGAATGGGGTCCACCTCCTTATTTGTCCAAGTGAACCTAGCCCCTACGCAGGCTATCTCACAAACCGCAAGGTTCGCAATACAGTCATTGAATAGACACATGCTGACCTGATCAACATTAGTTGAGCTTTTATCAGAAGCCCACCTAATGAGATTGAAGTCCCCAGCCACCACTACCGGAGTGGTGCACCTCTGTACCTTATCTTTCAGCTCGGCAAGGAAGGTAGCTGAGCGCCCATGATCCGCAGGACCATAGATAAAAATCACCTCCCAACTGAAGTGGACTTGTCGGCCGGTGATGGACATGCTTAGGAAGAATTCCCCTCGGTCCATATCCTCAACCGAGAAAGCATCCTCCCTGACTCTGAGCTAAATGCCCCCAGATTGACCCGTAGCAGGCAACCACTGCCAGGCAAACTGGTGGCAAGAGAGCCCCTGGAGCTCGTGCATACTAAAGTACTGGCAAATCGTCTCTTGAAGACCGAGAATGTCTATCTCCTCTTGCTGCAAATATTCAATGAGCTGGCGCCGCCGGCCAGAGAGGCCAAGCCCCTAATGTTCCGACATAGGAGCTTCATTTAATAACCTTAGTGGAATCCCTAGGCCCTGCAAGTAAGGCCGAGCTAGCCCGCCCGTCAATCGCGGGTCGAGGGGATGGCTTCACCGGGCGGCCACGACGTCCCCGCGTAGGAGGGGCAGTGGATTTCTCCGGTGAGAGGGAAGCGGACCTGGAACTAGACCCACACAACTCTATTCGGTGTTCAGTGGGATTGAGACGTGTGGGGGGATGCCCACGCAGCACCCTCACCGAGCGGAGGGCTGCCAGGGGCGTCTCCAACACAGACTCCACAAGGGGTGCCGCACCTTCCCTAGTCTCTCTATGACCAGGGTCGGTGTGCGCCGGGGTGCTGGGATCAGCACGTGCAGCATAAGCATGGCCTTCAGCCAACGCCCCATCGAGCCGCTCCTTAGCGCAAATAGTAGAAATCTGCTCAAGGATGGGCCCCTTCTCACCACAAAACACAATGCCACTATTGGTAGCCACCTCTGCCAGATGGGGCAATGGAGCGGAACCAAGCACAGAAAACCGAGAACCGGAACATGAAGGATCAGAAGGGATGGTGGGTGTACCTGAAGACAAGTCACGAGTAGCCGCCCGCAAGGCGGCCTTCTCCTGGATTGTCCGGACCCGGCCATCCAGGAGGACCCAGGACTAGCTGAGCCTCGCACTCTGCCGTGCGGCCATCAGCGGGGACGCCCCAACTCGAAGCCTGGAGCCCGCCACGGTAGGGGTTACCATGACCCGGTCCAAGGGTGGAGGCGGCTCCAAGTCCGGGGACTCCTATGCAGGGGAAGGGGCGACCCCGATGAACGCGAGTAGCAAACCACCCCAGGCGAGCGCGGCGACGACGAAGGGCGCACCTCCATCCCCACACTGTAACGCCCTCGACGCGGCTATATCTCCCACGTGTTGAAGCACGACTTAGAGGCATAACCGCATTGAAAGCAATGTCGCAAGTGAGGTAATCTTCACACAACCCATGTAATACATAAGGGAAAGATACATAGTTGGCTTACAATCGCCACTTCACACAATTACATGAATAAAGCATCACATCAGCCAAATACAAACAAGGTCCGACTACAGAACCAAAATAAAAGAAGACTACCCCAAATGCTACACAGATCCTCGATCGTCCCGACTAGACTCCACTATTGATCAACCGGAAACGGAACAACACAAAGGACAAGATCTTCATCGAGCTCCTCCTTGAGGTTGGTTGCATCATCCGCACGGTTCAACGGCACCTGCAAGCGGGTTTTGGAAGTATCTGTGAGTCACAGGGACTCAGCAATCTCACACCCTCGCGATCAAGACTATTTAAGCTCATGGGTAAGGTAAATGTATGATGTGGAGCTGCAGCAAGCGACTAGCATATATGGTGGCTAACCTATTCGGAAAAGAGAGCGAGAAGAGAAGGCAAAGCACGGTCGAACAACTATGATCAAGAAGTGATCCTAGAACAACCTACGCCAAGCATAACGCCAACACCGTGTTCACTTCCTGGACTCCACCGAGAAGAGACCATCACGGCTACACACGCGGTTGATGTATTTTAATTAAGATCCACTTCAGGTTTTCTCCAACCGGACATTAACAAATTCCCATCTGCCCATAACCGCGGGCACGGCTTTCGAAAGTTCAAAACCCTGCAGGGGTGTCCCAACTTAGCCCATCACAAGCTCTCATGGTCAACGAAGGATATTCCTTCTAGCGGGAAGACCCGATCAGACTCGGAATCCCGGTTAGAAGACATTTCGACAATGGTAAAACAAGACCAGCAAAGCCACCCGAATGTGCTGACAAATCCCGATAGGAGCTTCACATATCTCTTTCTCAGGGCACACTGAATTGTCCAAGGTTCCGGTAGGCCAGCCTAGAGTTACCCCTGGTGGCCACCGGCAGCTGACAGGTTGGACCAACACTTAGAGGAGCACTGGCCCGGGGGTTTAATAAAGATGACCCTTGGGCAGGCCTACCCAAGGGAAAGAAAAGGCTAGGTGGTGAATGGTAAAACCAATGTTGGGCCTTGCTGGAAGAGTTTTATTCAAGGCGAACTGTCAAGGGGTTCCCATTATAACCCAACCGCGTAAGGAACGTAAAATCCGGGAACATAACACCGATATGATGGAAGCTAGGGCGGCCAGAGTGGAAGAAAACACCAGGCATAAGGCCGAGCCTTCCACCCTTTACCAAGTATATAGATGCATTAATTAGATAAGAGATATTGTGATATCCCAACAAGTAAACATGTTCCAACAAGGAACAACATCTCCATGTTCCAACAAGGAACAAACTTAAATCTTCACCTGCAACTAACAACGCTATAAGAGGGCTTGAGCAAAGCGGTAACATATCCAAACAACGGTTTGCTAGGACAAGGTGGGTTAGAGGCTTGGTTCAACAATATGGGAGGCATGATAAGCAAGTGGTAGGTATCGCAGCATAGGAATAGCAAAAGAACGAGCAACTAGCAAGCAAAGATAGAGGTGATTTCGAGGGTATGGTCATCTTGCCTAAAATCCCGCAAGGAAGAAGAACGAGTCCATGAAGAAGACAAATGGACGTAGTCGAACGGGTCCTCACAAACACGACGTTATCGGAACCAACCCGAAGAAGCAAAACCGGAAAGAAGCACACAACATAGTAAACAACCATCACATCGACATGACAAGATGCACAACCGAGTATGATGCATGTCCTTTCTAAAGAAGCATGGCATGGCAAAGTGCACAAACAACACTACAAATTATGTGGAGCTCAATATGCAACGGAGTTGCATATTGAAGAAAACACCACATGACTTATTTAGTTCTCTCTCGTTTAGGTACTCAACAATATTAAATGTTGGTTAGCATGGCAAGAGGTGAAGTAAAGCAAAACTACCTATCTAGTCAAGGTTATATGAGGCCGGGAACAACAAACAACAAATCCGGAAACTCCTCATGTGCATATATTAGGTTAGGTCATGTTCTGCCCTAAACCATATTTTAGAGTTGTCAAACATGCAAAGTAAAGCCACCATGATAAACTAGGCATTTTTCCACCCCATTTACATATAAAGTTTATTAAATTTGGAGCTACGATTTCTTAGTTATTAATTAAAGCATTTTAGCATGACATAGGAGCAAATTTAAACAAACATCATTTTAGACATTTTAACATGGATGAAAGTGGCATATTATTAATCTACACAAAATTCTAAGCAACTTTCATATATAACTTATTTTAATCCGATGCATGGTTTGTGAGATATTAAATGCATGAACATGAGGGTCTTTTCTGCAAAACTGACGTTCTCTGGGAAAAATAGGAAAATGTTCTATGTAAAATAATAGGATACGGGCCGGATCTGGTTGGCCCATCAGTGCACAGGAGGGGCTGGGGGGTCTCTCACCATGGGCCTCGGCCCAGCTGGATGGAGCAGAGGAGGAGAAGGGCCGGCCCAGGGAACGGAGGATGCTGCTGGGCCTCGCTGGAGAAGTCAACACACACGGCGCAACGCTCGTCGTCTCGTTTCAGTGTTGGTCGAAGCTAGGCGTCGGCGTAGCTGCACAGGCAAGGGCGCTGGCGTCGGGGATCGGTGCGGGAGGAGCTCGGGAGGCAGGCTGCAGAGGCGAGGCGATGGCGCGACCGGGCCCTACACGCAGAACTGCGGTCAACGGTGATGCGGTCCTCGCGCGTGCACAGGAGTGCGAGCACTTCAAGCTCCTCTGCTCGATGCAGAGCGAGCAAAGGCCGGCGACGGGGCATGGAGATCGACGGGTCGATGTACAAGCGATGCGGGAGCAGAGGACGACACCAAGCTCAGGGTTGCGGAGGAGCAAGGGGCTGCGGCTGCGGACATCGAGGGCTCCGGCGAGGTCTTGGCAGCGAGGCAGGGACTTGGCGTGCCGCGCAACGACCTGAAGTAGACGGCGTCGATGGCACGAGACGGCGGACATGGCTGGAACCGGTCTGGCTCGATCGATCCGAGGCGGCGTGGGTCGAGGGAGCATCGGGGAAGGCTCGTTCTGGCCAGAGACAAGGCCATGGGCGACGCTGCATCCTGGCACAGAGAGAGAGAACGAGAGAGATGACATACTGAGAGGACGAAAACAGAGGAACGAGAAGAAGACAGGAGAAAGAAGGGGAGGGAAAAGGACGGAGGTGCTCATCTTCGGCGGGGTTCCGATCGCCAGCGTCGGCCGGACAACGAGGCAGGGGACCTACTGGTCCAGCGGCGGCGTCGTGGTGGTAGAGGCCGCCGGTGGCGTTCTGGATCGAGGTGCGGGAAGGGGAATGGGGCGCTCGACTCTACTGCTGCTTTGCGGGCGCGCGGACGCGAGGGGCTGCGAGCGCTGACCGTCTCCAGGAGCGCGAGGGCGAGGAAGAAGGATTCATGGGGATCGGGAGGAGGAGCGGGGTTGGACAGACACGGAAAACAGACGAGGGATTTTGGATCGGGGAGGATCACGATGAGGAGGAGACAGGAAGAGTGGCGGCGCTCGGGAGGATCCCTAGAAATTAGGGATTTGTCTGATTTGGGTAGGGGTTGGACTATATATATATGGAAAAGAAGGGAGTTGGCTCATCCGATCAAAATCCGACGGTCGAGAATAGATAGGCTAGGAAAGTCTAAATAAGAAACGGAGACGTTTTGTAGACGTTCGGGGATGATCCGGACATAACGGTGACGACTGTCCGAGTCTGGTCCAGGACAATTTCGGACGCGCCCGTGAGGGGTTCGATGCACTGTGCAGAGAGGGTAGGCTGGGCCTAGGTGGACTGTGGAAAGTGGGTTGGTCTAAGAGAAGAGGGGAGAGATGCAGCCCGGCAGGGTTTCCGGAGACCGAAAACGTCCGACAAAAAGACCGGCTATACTGCCGCTATAGTTTAACGGTTGGGCTATCAAACGAACTCCGAATGCGATGAAACTGACAGACGGTCTATCTACACTATAATAAGACCGCACGGCAACTTTCAACCCAATCCAAGAACATTTTCCGGCCACTTAAAAATACTATTTCGGACATGCCGCGGGCGCGTGCAAGTGTGTCTGGGCTCAGAACGGACAACGGAAAGAGCTGGGGGAAACCCGGACGGATGCAGGTTTTGAAAACATGAAGATGCAATGCACATGATGACATGAGGAGATGCAACACGCAAGCAAATGACATGGCAACATCGGCAAATAACTGGAAGACACCTGGCGCATCGGTCATGGGGTGTTACAAGGTATGATGTGGAGCTGCAGCAAGCGACTAGCATATATGGTGGCAAACCTATTCGCAAAAGAGAGTGAGAATAGAAGGCAAAGCACGGTCGAACAACTATGATCAAGAAGTGATCCTAGAACAACCTACGTCAAGCATAACTCCAACACCGTGTTCACTTCCCGGACTCCGCCGAGAAGAGACCATCATGGCTACACATTAACAAATTCCCATCTGCCCATAACCGCGGGCACGACTTTCGAAAGTTCAAAACCCTGCAGGGGTGTCCCAACTTAGCCCATCACAAGCTCTCACGGTCAACGAAGGATATTCCTTCTAGCGGGAAGACTCGATCAGACTCGGAATCCCGGTTACAAGACATTTCGACAATGGTAAAACAAGAACAGCAAAGCCACCCGAATGTGCTGAAAAATCCCGATAGGAGCTGCAGATATCTCTTTCTCAGGGCACACCGGATTGTCCAAGGTTCCGGTAGGCCAGCCCAGAGTTGCCCCTGGTGGCCACCGGCAGCTGACAGGTTGGACCAACACTCAGAGGAGCACTGTCCTAGGGGTTTAATAAAGATGACCCTTCGGCAGGCCTACCCAAGGGAAAGAAAAGGCTAGGTGGCGAATGGTAAAACCAATGTTGGGCCTTGCTGGAAGAGTTTTATTCAAGGCGACCTGTCAAGGGGTTCCCATTATAACGCAACCGCGTAAGGAACGCAAAATCCAGGAACATAACACCGATATGACGGAAACTAGGGCGGCAAGAGTGGAACAGAACACCAGGCATAAGGCCGAGCCTTCCACCCTTTACCAAGTATATAGATGCATTAATTAGATAAGAGATATTGTGATATCCCAACAAGGAAACATGTTCCAACAAGGAACAACATCTCCATGTTCCAACAAGGAACAAACTTCAATCTTCACCTGCAACTAACAACGCTATAAGAGGGGCTGAGCAAAGCGGTAACAGAGCCAAACAACGGTTTGCTAGGACAAGGTGGGTTAGAGGCTTGGTTTAACAATATGGGAGGCATGATAAGCAAGTGGTAGGTATCGCAGCATAGGCATAGCAAAAGAGCGAGCAACTAGCAAGCAAAGATAGAAGTGATTTCGCGGGTATGGTCATCTTGCCTGAAATCCTGCAAGGAAGAAGAACGAGTCCATGAAGAAGACAAACAGACGTAGTCGAACGGGTCCTCACAAATGCGACGTTATCGGAACCAACCCGAAGAAGCAACACCGGAAGAAGCACACAACATAGTAAACAACCATCACATCGACATGAAAAGATGCACAGCCGAGTATGATGCATGTCCGGTTTAAAGAAGCATGGCATGGCAAAGTGCACAAACAACACTACAAATTAAGTGGAGCTCAATATGCAACAGAGTTGCATATTGAAGAAAACACCACATGACTTATTTAGTTCTCTCTTGTTTAGGTACTCAACAATATTAAATGTTGGTTAGCATGGCAAGAGGTGAAGTAAAGAAAAACTACCTATCTAGTCAAGTTTAAATGAGGCCGGGAACAACAAACAACAAATCCGGAAACTCCTCACGTGCATATATTTGGTTAGGTCCTGTTCTGCCCTAAACCATATTTTAGAGTTGTCAAACATGCAAAGTAAAACCACCATGATAAACTAGGCATTTTTCCACCCCATTTACATATAAAGTTTATTAAATTTGGAGCTACGATTATTTAGTTATGAATTAAAGCATTTTAGCATGACATTGGAGCAAATTTAAACAAACATCATTTTAGACATTTTAAACATGGATGAAAGTGGCATATTATTAATCTACACAAAATTCTAAGAAAGTTTCATCCGATGCATGGTTTGTGAGATATTAAATGCATGAACATGATGGTCTTTTCTACAAAGCTGACGTTCTCTGGGAAAAATAGGAAAATGTTCTATGTAAAAAAACAGGATACGGGCCGGATCTGGTTGGCCCATCAGTGCATCAGAGGGGCTGGGGGGTCTCTCACCATGGGCCTCGGCCCAGCTGGATGGAGCAGAGGAGGAGAAGGGCCGGCCCAGGGAACGGAGGATGCTGCTGGGCCTCGCTGGAGAAGTCAACGCACACGGCGCGGCGCTCGTCTTCTTGTTTTAGTGTTGGTCAAAGGTAGGCGGCGGCATAGCTGCACAGGCAAGGGCGCTGGCGTCGGGGATCGGTGCGGGGGGAGCTCGGGAGGCAGGCTGCAGAGGCGAGGCGATGGCGCGACCAGGCCCTACACGCAGAACCGCGATCAACGGTGATGCGGTCCTCGTGCGGGTACAGGAGTGCGAGCAGTTCAAGCTCCTCTGCTCGATGCAGAGCGAGCAAAGGCCTGCGGCGGGGCATGGAGATCGACGGGTCGAGGTACGAGCGATGCGGGAGCAGAGGACGGCACCAAGCTCGGGGTTGCGGAGGAGCAAGGGGCTGCGACTGTGGAGATCAAGGGCTCCGGCGAGGTCTTGGCAGCGAGGCAGGGACTTGGCGTGCCGCGCAACGACCTGAAGTAGACGGCGTCGACGGCAGGAGACGACTGGAACCGGTCTGGCTCGATCGATCCGAGGCAGCGTGGGTCGAGGGAGCACCGGGGAAGGCTCATTCTAGCCGGAGACAAGGCCATGGGCGACGCTGCATCCTGGCACAGAGAGACAGAACGAGAGGGAGAGATGAGATACTAAGAGGAGGAAAACAGAGGAACGAGAAGAAGACGGGAGAAAGAAGGGGAGGGAAAAGGACGGAGGTGCTCATCTTCGGCGGGGTTCTGATCGCCGGCGTCGGCCGGACAACAAGGCAGGTGACTTGCTGGTCCAGCGGCGGCGTCGTGGTGGTAGAGGCCGCCGGCGGCGTTCTGGATCGAGGTGCAAGAAGGGGAATGGGGCGCTCGACTGCTACTGCTGCTTTGCGGGCGCGCAGACGCGAGGGGCTGCGAGCGCTGACCGTCTCCGGGAGTGCGAGGGCGAGGAAGAAGGATTCATGGGGATCGGGAGGAGGAGCGGGGTTGGACAGACACGGAAAACAGAGGAGGGATTTTGGATCGAGGAGGATACCGATGAGGAGGAGACAGGAAGAGTGGCGGCGCTCGGGAGGATCCCTAGAAATTATGGATTTGTCTGATTTGGGTAGGGGTTGGACTATATATATATATATATATATATATATATATATATATATATATATATATATATATATATGGAAAAGAAGGGAGTTAGCTCGTCCGATCAAAATCCGACGGTCGAGATTAGATAGGCTAGGAAAGTCTAAACAAGAAACGGAGACGTTTTGTAGACGTTTGGGGATGATCCGGACACAACGGTGACGACTGCCCGGGTCGGGTCCGGGACAATTTCGGACGCGCCCGTGAGGGGTTCGATGCACTGTGCAGAGAGGGTAGGCTGGGCCTAGGTGGACTGTTGAGAACGGGTTGGTCTGAGAGAAGAGGGGAGAGATGCAGCCCGGCAGGGTTTCCGGAGACCGAAAACGTCCGACGAAAAGACCGGCTATACTGCCGCTATAGTTTAATGGTTGGGCTATCATACAAACTCCGAATGAGATGAAAATTGACAGGCGGTCTATCTACACTATAACAAGACCGCACGCCAACTTTCAACCCAATCCGAGAACATTTTCCAGCCACTTAAAAATACTATTTTGGACATGGCGCGTGCAAGTGTGTTTGGGCTCAGAACGGATAACGGAAAGAACTAGGGAAACCCGGACAGATGCAGGTTTTGAAAACATGAAGATGCAATGCGCATGATGACATTAGGAGATGCAACACGCAAGCAAATGACATGGCAACATTGGCGAATAACTGGAAGACACCTGGCGCATCGGTCACGGGGTGTTACACACATTCACCACGTCCTCTTCCACGACCTCCAGGTCAGCTACCGGGGTTGCGACAGGGGGAGGGGCGGCCACGACCATAGACCTACCCTCGACGCCACCTAAGAAGCCATCCCAACAGGACAGGAAAACCCACCACCAGCAGAAATTGGGCAATGTCGCCCATTAGACGGAGCTGGAGGAACCTCGTCATCATCATCATCGTCATCCTCACTAGAAGAGGTCCCACCAGACGAGGCCCCATCCCCACCATGCCCATCACCCATGCGAGGCACAGTGGTAGCGGGGACTGGCCCAAGCAGATCCTCTGGAACCGGAGTCTCAAGCTCGAAGGTAAGACGCTTCCCCTTAGTGCCGAAGTAGAATATCAAGGACAGACCACCAATCCCTGCCGCAGCAGGGCAGAGGATCTCAATGCGGGCAGGGCTGTCATCCTCAAAGGACGCCACGTCAGCATTCACCAACTTTCCCACCGGCTCGGAAATCGCCTTGAGGATGTGCACAAGCTTGCCACCCCTCGGCGCCGCCCTGCCACCACTAGGCAAGCCATAGACAAGGACCCACACCTTCTCCAGAGGAGGCACAGGGCCAGGCTCCGCAGCAATAGCACGGACAGAGATCATGAAATTGTTGATGGGGCAGTGGATGAGGTCGTGTGAACACAAACGGAGTAGCTGATACGTCTCCAACATATCTATAATTTTTTATTGTTACATGCTATTATATTATCAACCTTGGATGTTTTATATGCATTTATATGCTATTTTATATGATATTTGGGACTAACCTGTTAACTCAGAGCCCAGTGCCAGTTTCTGTTTTTCCCTTGTTTCAGTGTTTCACAGAAAAGGAATATCAAACGGAGTCCAAACGGAATAAAACCTCCGGAAAAGTTATGTTTGGAAATAAAGCAATACAGGAGACTTGGAGTGCACATCAGGGCATCAACAAGGAGAGCACGAGGCAGGGGGGCGCGCCCACCCTCTGGGCGCGCCCTCCACCCTGGTGGGCCCCTCGTGGGTCCCCTAATGTATTTCTTCTGCCTATATATATCCATATACCCTAAAACTATCGGAGACGAGAATAGATCGGGAGTTCCGCCGCCAGAAGCCTCCGTAGCCACCGAAACCAATCTAGACCCGTTCCGGCACCCTGCCGGAGGGGGAAATCCCTCTCCGGTGGCCATCTTCATCATCATGGTGCTCTCCATGACGAGGAGGGAGTAGTTCTCCCTCGGGGCTGAGGGTATGTACCAGTAGCTATGTGTTTGATCCCTCTATCTCGTGTTCTTGAGGTGGTACGATCTTGATAAATCGCGAGCTTTGCTATTATAGTTGGATCTTATGATGTTTCTCCCCCTCTACTCTCTTGTAATGGATTGAGTTTTCCCTGTGAAGTTATCTTATCGGATTGAGTCTTTAAGGATTTGAGAACACTTGATGTATGTCTTGCGTGGGATACCTGTGGTGACAATGGGGTATTCTATTGATTCACTTGATGTATGTTTTGGTGATCAACTTGCGGGTTCCGCCCATGAACCTATGCATAGGGGTTGGCACACGTTTTACTCTTGACTCTTCGGTAGAAACTTTGGGGCACTCTTTGAAGTACTTTGTGTTGGTTTGAATAGATGAATCTGAGATCGTGTGATGCATATCGTATAATCATACCCACGGATACATGAGGTGACATTGGAGTATCTAGTACGAACTCTATGATAGATTGAACGAAAAGAATAGCTTCATGTTATTTTACTACGGACTCTTGAATAGATCGATCAGAAAGGATAACTTTGAGGTGGTTTCGTACCCTACCGTAATCTCTTCGTTTGTTCTCTGCTATTAGTGGCTTTGGAGTGACTCTTTGTTGCATGTTGAGGGATAGTTATGTGATCCAATTATGTTATTATTGTTGAGAGGACTTGCACTAGTGAAAGTATGAACCCTAGGCCTTGTTTCCTAGCATTGCAATACCGTTTGTGCTCACTTTTATCATTAGTTACCTTGCTGTTTTTATAATTTCAGATTACAAAAACCTATATCTACTATCCATATACCACTTGTATCACCATCTCTTCGCCGAACTAGTGCACCTATACAATTTACCATTGTATTGGGTGTGTTGGGGACACAAGAGACTCTTTGTTATTTGGTTGCAGGGTTGCTTGAGAGAGATCATCTTCATCCTACGCCTCCTACGGATTGATAAACCTTAGGTCATCCACTAGAGGGAAATTTGCTACTGTCCTACAAACCTCTGCACTTGGAGGCCCAACAACGTCTACAAGAAGAAGGTTGTGTAGTAGACATCAAGCTCTTTTCTGGCGCCATTGCCGAGGAGGTTAGCGCTTGAAGTTATATCTTTAGATCTTGCAATCGAGTCTTTTAGTTTCTTGTTTTATCACTAGTTTAGTTTATAAAAGAAAATTACAAAAAAATGGAATTAAGTTTGCCTCACACGCTTCATCATTTAAATATCTTTCGTGAGTATGATGGAAAGGAAAATTGTGCCAAAGTGTTAGAAGAAGAATGCATTAAAATGTTTGGCACTAAATATTTGAATGATGGGCATGGTTGCAATGTTGTTAGTATGAATTCCTTGAATATCCATGATGTTAATGATATGCAAAGCCTTAAGCTTGGGGAATCTATGCTTGATGAAGATGATAATTTTTGTCCCCCAAGTTTTGATGAGCAAATTTATTATGATGAAAGCATGCCTCCTATTTATGATGATTATATTGATGAAAGTTGATTTGGAGAGGTCATGACTTTATTTGGTGATGAATCCACTATTCCGGAAGAGGTTCCAATTGATTATGAGAACAAAGTTGCTATCTATGATGATTATTCTGATGACTTGTATGCTATAAAGAATAATGATATCCATGAAACTTTTCATCATGATTTTAGTTTTCAATTGGATTATGCCTCACATGATAGTTATTTTGTTGAGTTTGCTCCCACTACTATTCATAAGAAATTTGCTTATGTGGAGAGTAATAAAAATTCTATGCTTATGCATCATGAAAATAATGCTTTACGTGCTAGCTATATTGTTGAATTCATTCATGATGCTACTGAAATTTATTATGAGGAAGGAATATATGCTTGTAGGAATTGCAATAATATGAAGTTTCCTCTCTATGTGTTGAAAATCTTGAAGTTGTGCTTGTTTTGCCTTCCTATGCTAGTTGATTATTGCTCCCATACATTGTTTGCTCACAAAACACCTATGCATAGGAAGTGGGTTAGACTTAAATGTTCTAGTCATATTCTTCTTGATGCTCTCTTTATGTTACAATTCTTATCTTTTATGTGAGCATCATTGAAATCATCATGCCTAGCTAGGGGCATTAAACGTTAGCGCTTGTTGGGAGGCAACCCAATTTTATTTTTGTTACTTGCTTTTTGTTCTTTTTTAGTAATAAATAATTCATCTAACCTCTGTTATGACTGAGTGTTTTGTTTTAATTAGTGTTTGTACCAAGTAGAACCGTTGGGAAGACTTGGGGAATGTCTTGTTGATCTTGCTGTAAAAAACAGAAACTTTAGCGCTCACGAGAATTGCTTCCATTTTTTATTGGAGAGTGGTATTTAGTTAATTATTTTTGAAGATGATTAATAGATTAATTCGTCACGTCCATAAATTTATTTTATACTTTTTGGGGTTACAGAAGTTTGTGTTAGTTGCAGATTACTACAGACTGTTCTGTTTTTGACAGATTCTGTTTTTCGTGTGTTGTTTGCTTATTTTAATGAATCTATGGCTAGTTAAAGAGTTTATAAACCATAGATAAGTTGGAATACAGTAGGTTTAACACCAATATAAATCAAGAATGAGTTCATTACAGTACCTTGAAGTGGTGGTTTGTTTTATTTTACTAACGGAGCTCATGAAGATTTTCTGTTAAGTTTTGTGTTGTGAAGTTTTCAAGTTTTGGGTGAAGATTCGATGGACTATGGAATAAGATGTGGCAAGAGCCTGAGATTGGGGATGCCCAAGGCACCCCAAGGTAATATTCAAGGACAACCAAAAGCCTAAGCTTGGGTATGCCCCGGACGGCATCACCTCTTTTGTCTTCGTTCATCGGTAACTTTACTTGGAGCTATATTTTTATTCACCACATGATATGTGTTTTGCTTGGAGCATTATTTTATTTTCTTTTTTTGCTTGCTGTATGAATAAAATACCAAGATCTAAAATTATTAAATGTTAGAGAGTCTTCACATAGTTGCATAATTATTCAACTACTCATTGATCTTCACTTATATCTTTTGGAGTAGTTTGTCTTCTGCTCTAGTGCTTCACGTATATCTTTTTAGAGCACGGCGGTGGTTTTATTTTGAAGAAATATATGAACCCTCATGCTTCAATTATATCATTTTGAGAGTCTCTCAACATCATGGTAGTTTGCTTTGGTTATGAATTTAGTCCTAATAAGATGGGCATCCAACAGGGATATAATAAAAGCTTTCATACAGAGTGCATTGAATACTAAGAGAAGTTTGATACTTGATAATTGTTTTGAGATATGGAGATGGTGATATTAGAGTCGTGCTAGTTGAGTAGTTGTGAATTTTATAAATGCTTGTGTTGAACTTTGTGATTCCCGTAGCATGCACGTATGGTGAACCGTTATGTTAAGAAGTCGGAGCATGATGTATTTATTGATTGTCCTCCTTATGAGTGGCGGTCGGGGATGAGCGATGGTCTTGTCCTACCAATCTATCCCCCTAGGAGCATGCGCGTAGTACTTTGTTTCGATAACTAATAGATTTTTGCAATAAGTATGTGAGTTCTTTATGACTAATGTTGAGTCCATGTATTAAACGCACTATCACCCTTCCACCATTGCTAGCCTCTCTAATACCACACACCTTTCGCCGGTATCATAAAACCACCATATACCTTCCTCAAAATAGCCACCATACCTACCTATTATGGCATTTCCATGGCCATTCTGAGATATATTGCCATGCAACTCTCCACCGTTCCGTTTACTATGACACACTACATCATTGTCATATTGCTTTGCATCATCATGTAGTTGACATTGTATTTGTGGCAAAGCCACCATTCATAATTCTTTCATACATGTCACTCTTGAGTCATTGCACATCCCGGTACACCGTCGGAGGTATTCATATAGATTCATACTTTGTTCTAGTATCGATTTGTAATCATTGAGTTGTAAATAAATAGAAGTGTGATGATCATCAATAATAGAGCATTGTCCCAAAAAAGAGAAAGGCCAAAAAAAGAAAATAAAAAGGGGCAATGCTACTATCCTTTTTCCACACTTGTGCTTCAAAGTAGTACCACGATCTTCATGATAGAGAGTCTCCTTTGATGTCACTTTCATATACTAGTGGGAATTTTTCATTTTAGAACTTGGCTTGTATATTCCAACAATGGATGCACACCCACTTAGTTTCTTTTGTTGAGCTTTCATGCATTTATAGCTCTAGTGCATCCGTTGCATGGTAATCCCTACTCACTCACATTGATATCTATTAATGGGCATCTCCATAGCCCGTTGATACGCCTAGTTGATGTGAGACTATCTTCTCCTTTTTGTCTTCTCCACAACCACCAGCCTATTCCACCTATAGTGCTATATCCATGGCTCACGCTCATATATTGCGTGATGATTGAAAAAGTTTGAGATTAATTAAAAGTATGAAACAATTGCTTGGCTTGTCATCGGGGTTGTGCATGATTTGAATACGTTGTATGGTGAAGATGGAGCATAGCCAGACTATATGATTTTGTAGGGATAACTTTCTTTGGCCATGTTATTTTGAAGAGACATAATTTCTTAGTTAGTATGCTTGAAGTATTATTATTTCTATGTCAATATTAAACATTTGTCTTGAATCTTATGGATCTGAATATTCTTGCCACAATAAAGAAGAATTATTTAGAGAAATATGTTCGGTAGCATTCCACATCAAAAATTCTATTTTTATCATTTACCTACTCGAGAACGAGCAGGAATTAAGCTTGGGGATGCTGATACGTCTCCAATGTATCTATAATTTTTGATTGTTCCATGCTATTATATTATCAACCTTGGATGATTTATATGCATTTATATGCTATTTTATATGATTTTTGGGACTAACCTATTAACCTAGAGCCCAGTGCCAGTTTCTCTCTTTCCCTTGTTTTAGTGTTTCGCAGAAAAGGAATATCAAACGGAGTCCAAATGGAATGAAACCTCCAGAAAAGTTATTTTTGGAAAGAAAGCAATACAGGAGACTTGGAGTGCACGTCAGGGGATCAACGAGGAAAGCACGAGGCAGGGCGGCGCGCCCACCCCCTGGGCACGCCCTCCACCGTCGTGGGCCCCTCGTGGCTCCCCTAATGTATTTCTTCCGCCTATATATATCCATATACCCTAAAACTATCGGAGACGAGAATAGAACGGGAGTTCCGCCGCCAGAAGCCTCCGTAGGCACCGAAAACCAATCTAGACCCGTTCTGGCACCCTACCGAAGGGGGCAATCCCTCTCTGGTGGCCATCTGCATCATCCCGGTGCTCTCCATGACGAGGAGGCAATAGTTCTCCCTCGGGGCTGAGGGTATGGACCTGTAGCTATGTGTTTGATCCCTCTCTCTCGTGTTCTTGAGGTGGTACGATCTTGATGTATCGCGAGCTTTGCTATTATAGTTGGATCTTATGATGTTTCTCCCCCTGTACTCTCTTGTAATGGATTGAGTTTTCCCTTTGAAGTTATCTTATCGGATTGAGTCTTTAAGGATTTGAGAACACTTGATGTATGTCTTGCGTGGGATACCTGTGGTGACAATGGGATATTCTATTGATCCACTTGATGTATGTTTTGGTGATCAACTTGCGGGTTCCGCCCATGAACCTATGTATAGGGGTTGGCACACGTTTTCCTCTTGACTCTCTGGTAGAAACTTTGGGGCACTCTTTGAAGTACTTTGTGTTGGTTTGAATAGATGAATCTGAGATTGTGTGATGCATACCGTATAATCATACCCACGGATACTTGCGGTGACATTGGAGTATCTAGGTGACATTAGTGTTTTGGTTGATTTGTGTCTTGAGGTGTTATTCTAGTACGAACTCTATGATAGATTGTCGGCGTTCTAGGAACGGGGGTCCCCAGACTTGCCTGCCTGCGGCCCACGTCGTGGCCAAGCCAGTAGGCCGTACGACCCATCTTCACCAACAAAGAATCCAAGATCCTTGCGAGGGTCCATGCCTCGCGAGGTGGACAACGCAAGACCTCCTCTGGAGTAGCCTGGCCAGGCAGGCTCACGAGGAACAGAGATATCAAGGAAGGGCAAACCTCACAAGGTCCTCGTGACGTGAGCCATGACGCATGACACTAGGCGGGTGCCAGAAGGGCGCCAGCGCGCGCAGCGTCCTTATTTCCTCTTTGGTGCTAAGGAGGCCAGTGCAGGCGAAGAGTACCGAGGCATCAGGCAAAGGTTGCTATATTGGTGCAACGAGACCAAGACCAGGAGGACGGCAAGACGGAGGTCATCGTGGAGCCCAAGACGGCGTCACCACCAGAGCCTTTCGCGGGCGAAGACCACTTTTGTCCGCATAGCTTGTACTAGCTGTCCCCCTTCAAATTCGCCTGCCATTGTTGGCTCCTTTCCCACTCGATATTTGGGAAGAGGACCAGGGCCTATATAAGTAGAGCTAGCCACCATAGTAGGGGTAGCTGAGCTGAGCTGAGCTGATCGCATCTCATCTCATCTTAGGTTGATCCAACCTGATCGAGAGCCTACTCACAAGAACACCTCAACCCCAGTAGGCCGTTCTTCCCTTGTACTGTTCATCATATGCCCTGGAGGCAATCCACCACCACCACACTGGTGTAGGGTATTACACCACAATGGTGGCCCGAACCAGTATAAACCTCGTGTCTCTCTGTGTTGCGAGTTCGTCGAGTTCTTCCGTGAGATCTTAGCGAGCTAGGGCGTAGATCAGTACGAAGGAAAGACTTCGCGCGCACCCCAGTGTTCGAACCTTAAGGGTTTGCCGGAACCCCACATTCAACATTTGGCACGCTAGGTAGGGGTGCGCCATAGCTTCCCTTCCATCAGTTCGTCGCTCCATCGTCTCCATCGCGGACGCTCGCTGTGCTCGAGCTGAGCGTCGAGCTGCCCTCACCGCCCGTGTTGCTCAGACGGCTTCCGTCGGCGGGCCACATCGCCGTTCTCCATCTCCCGCCGCCAACGTTTCCACCGGCCCGGCGGGGAACGAGTAGCAGGCGTCCTCGCAGCATCCTTCAGTGTGTTAGGACGGCCGCATCGCCACTGCATCGCCGACCCCTGCCGGTTCTTCGTCTCACGCGCACCATGGTCCCATGGAGGCACAGGCCGCGCTCCTCGCGGAGAACGAGCTCCTGCGCTACCGCCCCATCGACGACCTCTATGAGGAGTGGCTCGACCGCGTCGCCGAGCTTGTCCGCGCTGCAGGGGGCTCTCCGGCGTCGTCCCACTCTCTGTCTCCCCCTCAACCAGCCGCGGGCGACGGGGCTCATTGCATGCCTCCACCACCTCAACCCCAAGACAGCGCCTTGGCACCAAGGCGCGCGGCTCCGCGGCTTGATCCGCCGCGCCCGGCGCCCGCGCGCGAAGATAGAAGCTGCCAAGAAATTCCGCCGCCGTGAGAAGCTGCAACTACGCTCCCCGCACCACCTCGTCAAGACCGCGCACCGCCAGCAGCGGTGCAGCATGGACCTCGTCAAGACCAAGCTCCACCTCTAAAGCAGGCCCTGACAACCACGGCTGGCTGTCGTGCCTTCACCCCCGAGCTGCGTAGCGTCGCCTGGTCGGTCAAGTTCAAGCCGGATCTGCCTCCTCGCTACGACAGTGCCGACCCCGCAGAGTTCCTGCAGCTCTATGAGCTGAGCATCGAAGCAGCCAACGACAACGAAAAGGTCATGGCGAACTGGTTTCCCATGGCTCTCAAGGATGGAGCTCGCTCCTAGCTCCTGAACCTGCAGCACGGCTCGATCTCCTCTTGGGACGAGATGCGAGACCGCGTTGTCGCCAACTTCCAGGGCACTCGCGACCGCCCACTGGCCGCGGGTGATCTATGCCGCATCAGGCAACAGCTAGGAGAGACCCTCCAGAAGTACATCCAGCGCTTCAACAACACCCGCCTTAAGATCCCCAAGGTCACGGACGAGGCCATCACCTCCGCGTTCTCCGACGGCATCCGTGACATCAAGATGAAGGAAGAGCTCGCCATCCACGAGGAGCTCTGCACATCTCAGGAGTTGTTCAACCTGGCGACCAAGTGCGCAAGAGCTGAGGAGGGGCACCTCTCTCTCCTTGAGCTGCCAGCCATGGGCGCGGAGGAGAAGAAGGACAAGGCCAAGGACGTGTAGCGCAAGGAGGCAGCTGTGCTCGCAGCGGAGCCCGACATCAAGCGGGGCAGAGATCAGCCCGAGTCATCCAAGAACGGCCGACCGTTCTGCGCCTTCCACAACCTGAACACCCACAACACCAGCGACTGTCAAGAGCTCAAAACCATACGAGAATGATGCTACGGTCGATGCCCCGAGTGCAATGACCGGGGCTACGGCCGCGGAGGAGGACGTCGAGGCAGACGCTGGGACGACCATGGCCCATGCCAGGAGTGGCGCGACCGGCCTTGTGAGGACTGCTAGCAGGACCAGCCTCGCGAGGGCGCCTGGAGGGACCTCCCGTGGGAAGATCGCCCCCAGGGCAACGCCAGTCTTCCCCCGCTGCCGCCACCAAGAAGGAACGACGACCACCACCAGGACGAGGGAGCTGGGGGCTTCCAGGAGCCGCGTGCGATCGCCTGCATCTTGGGCGGCGCCCAGGCCCCAGCCTCTCAGCGCACCTTCAAATAGTTCGCTCGCGAGGTGAACGCGGTGTTCCCCAAACTCGAGGCCACGCGCCTGCTCAGGTGGTCCCAATGCACCATCACTTTCAACTCGACGGATCAGCTCAAGTGCGCAGCCACCGCTGGCGCCCTCCCTATGTTGTGTTCCCCGATCATCAGCAATGTGCAGGTCACCAAGACCCTCATCGACGGTGGTGCAGGGCTGAACGTCCTATCCGCCGACACGTTCGACAACCTCCAAGTGCCTTATGAACAGCTCCAACCCACCAAGCCTTTCTCAGGAGTGACTAACGGCTCAACCACAACGATAGGGCAGGTCCGCCTGCCCGTCACCTTCGGGGAGCGCAAGAACTACTGCACCGAGCTTATCAGCTTTGACGTTGCGCACATCCGCCTGCCGTACAATGCCCTCCACGGGTATCCAGCCCTGGCCAAGTTCATGGTAGTCACTTATCACTGCTACAACGTTCTCAAGATGCCAGGAAGCAGAGGAATCATCATGGTCCCGTGTGAAGAGAGGGATGCGGTGTGCTCCCTCGAGCGCGCCTTTCAAGCCGCAGCAATCGACGACCCCGACAGCAGAAATGAAGGCCCTCTAGAGGCCATCCCCAAGAAGAAGCAGCTGCGCCATGCAGGACCTCAAGAGGATGGTGTCGCAGCAGGAGCCTTGTCAGGACCAGCGCCCGCTCCAGGGGCGCCTCCCTCCATCGCATAGGAAGGCGCGCCCGGCGCCCTCCTCAGGCAAGGCTCGAGGGCTCTCTTCTGGAGGGCCTCAGACCTTGTCAACCTCACGAGGGAGGCGCTTGGGCACCACTTGGAGGTGTGCTTCGCGGCACGTGACCCTCAGGAGAGCTCAGGGCAAGGAGTGCCCACCACTCAGGAGTTCATCACCAAGACAACCCAGGAACTGCAAGAAGCGAGAGCCATGCGCGGCGACAGCCGCCCACGAGGCGCAGCTCCGCATCCTGGTGAGGATGTTGGGCTATGTGTCTGCATCGACGTCCCAGGACTCAACAGGGCCGCATATCAGGAGCGTTTCTGGCCTTCGCATATGCACCGCTGCGAGGGAACGCCGCACAGCTACGTTTGTATGTCCTTTGGCTTGACGAGCGTGGCTTCGGCCTATCAGCGCAACATGCGACGTGTCCTGGCAGCTCAAGAAGCCAGGTACCATGCCACTCTGGAGGAGATGGAGACGGTCTTCATAGAACCTCCCGAGCCCCAGAGCCTCCCGAGGCTCAGGGTTTTGGCGGCTCATGAGGAGTCATTTCTTCAACGCATGCCTTCAGCTGCACCAACTCTACTTCGTCTACAGAACCAGGTGACATCTTCCAAGCTCGTTTAGCTGGGAGCGCCCCTCGGGCTGCATTATTCCTAGGCCGCGAGGGTCCATCCCTATGGCATGTATCCCTTTTGCTTACATCTTTAGCTTACCTTGTTGGGGGCACCCCTCGGGCTGCATCATCCCCAAGCCGCTCGAGCCGGACCCGGTGGCACGCATTTTCCTGCATTTATCCGAATTGATCTGCTCTCCATGCTTAACCTGCCAACTGCTGTCACCTGCCCAATTGCTGCCTGCCACAGGTCTGTTCATCCTATGCAATTCGCTTGCACGTTAAAAGGGGGGTCCTGAGCATCGCGACTCAGGAGCTCTTACTGGCTCTCCAGCCCTCACCCCCTGGCCTTGACCACGGCATCACGACCTGGCATACCAGCGGCGGCTGAGCTCGCTCGAGGGCCGGGACCTGAGGACGTAGAGTGCTTGCATCTAACTGCTTTGCAGGGACATACAGTCACCAAGACTCAAGACCAGGCGCAACCCGCCTTGAGGTAGGGCCTCGTGAGTCCCGCGCTGGCTCACGAGTGCCCAGATACACCTCGCAGCCCTGCCGTGCAAGCCACGTGTCAGGTCGGGGCTGTACACGGCCCGGGGGCTCCTCCCGGAGGGGGGCCCCCATCCCATGCCCAAGTGGAAGCACCATGCTCCATGTTGGCTGTTGACACTGCCGAGGAGCGGCTATGCCCATGCACAAGCGGAAGCACTATGCTCCGCGCTGGTGATAAACAACTGAGGGCGGCCCCACGGTCGTACCAACGTCAGGTAGCCCAGAGCTCAGCGCCCAACCTCACCACAACGCCCCCCTCGAGAGAGACCCACGAGGGGGCTGGGCACGGAGGCTGCGCTCGGGTCACGCCCAAGTGCACGCCACCCAACCAGGTCCCCCGGACCTGGGCGTCGCGCACCCCTCCCGAGGCCTCGGCGAGGGCAGGTATGGAAATTGTTTGCATGTCAAGGGGGACTCCTGAGCATCGCGACTCAGGAGCCTAACTGGTCACGTAGCCCCTCACTCCTTGGTCCATCCTGGTCTCCGGTCGACCCAATGGCGGTTGAGGTATGCGCGTGGCCGGGCTCTGCCGACGTAGAACATTGATCTATCCTCACGAACTCTCCCTATATGTTGTTTGTGCGTCAAGGGGAACTCTTGAGCATCATGACTTAGGAGCCTAACTGGTCACGTAGCCCCTCACTCCTTGGTTCGTCTTAGTCTCCGGTCGGCCCAATGGCAGTTGAGGTATGACCGGGGTCGGGCTCTGCCGACACAGAACGCAAAGCAAATAGGAAGGAAATCGCAAAACCTCGAAGCAAATATTACAATCATATTGTTCTCACAATGCCAAATGAAAAGTCTAAACGCCTCCACGAGGCCTGATACATGTCGCAGGAACGAAACGGGAAGAATAACCGCAAGTCACCCCTGGATATCGCCATCGCCTGCGGAAGGTGCTCCCTCGTGGGCAACGATGCTCTCACCTTCACGACCAGCCGCAGGACCTGCGGCGTCGCCAGACAGAGGATCGGAGACAAAGCCGCGTAACCTCCCCAGCAAGGCCTTCACTTGACCTTGTACAGCCGCGGCGGCAGCTTTGCATTGATCTTCAGCCACAGGCTCCAGCAGCTCGTCAAGGCGAGCGCTCGCGTCGTGGAGGTGCAGATGGCTGAAGACGTGAGTCAGTGCGGCTGAAGACAGGACGCGAGCTTCTACCTCCGCCATGGGACTGAGGCCATCAACGACCTCCTCACGCGCCTTCACCACGAGAGTAAGCAGCTGGGCGGGGCCGTCCTTGTCGGTGTCCAGCGGCTTCTCCAAGCCGTGCTCGTAGAGTGTCCTCAGCTCCTTGCGAGACCTCTTCTCGAGATCGGTGAAGGCCACGCGGTCTTCGGCTTGGACTCGCGCCTTGGCATCAAGATCGGCCTCCCTCGCCCCCATCTTCCGCTCCAACTCTTCCAACCGGTTGCGCTCGGTGGCCTGCTTCTTCCCCAGCTCCACCAGCTCAGCATCACGGTTGTTAACGGCTTCCTCCCGGGCCTTCATCTTCTCCTCCTTTGCTTGGCGGCAGCATGCCTCTTCGGCGTGCTTGTCGTGCAGGCTCTGCAACTCGCCCTCCAGCACTTGGTAGCGGTCACGGGCAGCCTTGGTGTCTTTTAACGCCGCCTCACGATCGGCTGCAGCGCTGGCGGCTCCTTGCTTCTCCTCCTCGGAAGCCGCAGCAGCCTGGCCCAGCGCCACGCGAACCGCCAGGTCGGAGTGAAGCCAGCCAGAGGCCAACTCCAGACGCCCGGCCACCAGGCGCGGGTCCGCGCTTAGGAGATCCGCCTGTAGCTGGGTCATCTCCGAAAGGGCACGCTCCAAGACAACAGGAGGAGCAGAAGAACAAGGGACTGGAGGTGTTGCAGTGGGAGGAAGCGACACCGTCACCAGGGCTTGGGAGACCACAAGTTCCGGAGCACCTGGGACCTCGTCAGCCACGCCAAGCGCCAGCACCTCAGGAGCCAGCGGGGCCATGGGGGCTGATTTCACGCAGCGATGTTCCTCTTGGCCCCGCAAGGACGACCGAGCTGGGAAGATGCGGGCGCTGCTGCCTCCTTTCTCTGCGGAGGGAGGCACGGCCGCCGTATCTTCTATAACACCCACGATGCGGCTATATCTCCCACGTGTCGGAGCACAACTTAGAGGCATAACCGCATAGTAGGCATGTCGCAAGAGGGGTAATCTTTACACATCCCATGTACTGAATAAGAAAGGGATAAAGAGCTGGCTTACAATCGCCACTTCACTCAATACATAAATATAGCATTACATCATCCGGAATACAATCAAGGTCCGACTACGGAACCAAATAAAGAAAGACAACCCCAAATGCTAGATCCCCGATCGCCCCAACTGGGCTCCTCTACTGATTGTCCGGAAAGGAAACATACTAACGTCCCGAATCCTCGTCGAACTCCCACTTGAGTTCGGTCGCGTCCCCTGCACTGGCATCATCGGCACCTACATCTGTTTGGGAAGTAATATGTGACTCATGGGGACTCAGTAATCACACAGCCTCGCGATCAAGACTATTTAAGCTTAAGGTAGGAAAAGAGGTAGTGAGGTGGAGCTGCAGCAAGCACTAGCATATATGGTGACTAACTTATGCAAATGAGAGCGAGAAGAGAAGCAAAGCACGGTTGTGAAGCTATAAAGATCAAGAAGTGATCCTGAAACTACTTACGTTCAAGAATAACACGAGACTGTGTTCTCTTCCTGGACTCCGCCGAAAAGAGACCATCACAGCTACACACGTGGTTGATTCATTTTAATTAAGTTAAGTTCAAGTTATCTACAACCATACATTAACAAATTCCCATCTGCCCATAACCACGAGCATGGCTTTCGAAAGTTCAAAACCCTGTAGGGGTGTCTCAACTTAGCCCATCACAAGCTCTCATGATCAACGAAGGATATTCCTTCTAGCGGGAAGACCCGATCAGTCTCGGAATCCTGATTACAAGACATTTCGACAATGGTAAAACAAGACCAGCAAAACCGCCCGATGTGCTAACAAATCCCGATAGGAGTCGCACGTATCTTGTTCTCAAGGCACACCGGATAGGTCAAGCTACGAGTAAAACCAATCCTCGAGGTGCCCCGAGGTGGCCCCGCAGGCTGCCCGTTTCGTACCAACACTCAGGGGAGCACTGGCCCGGGGATTTAAAATAAAGATGACCCTTGAGTCTACAGAACCCAAGGGAAAAAGGCTTAGGTGGAAAATGGTAAATAAAGGTTGGGCCTTGCTGGAGGAGTTTTATTCAAGGCGAACTGTCAAGGGGTTCCCATAACACCCAACCGCGTAAGGAACACAAAATCAAGGAACATAACACCAGTTTGACGGAAAACTAGGGCGGCAAGAGTGGAACAAAACACCAGGCATAAGGCCGAGCCTTCCACCCTTTACCAAGTATATAGATGCATTAAAGTAAACAAGATATAAAAATGATATCCCAATAATAACTATGTTCCAACAAGGAACAAACTCCATCTTCACCTGCAACTAGCAACGCTATAAGAGGGGCTAAGCAAAGCAGTAACATAGCCAAACAACGGTTTGCTAGGAAAGGTGAGTTAGAGGCTGGACATGGCAACATGGGAGGAATGATACAGAAAGTGGTAGGTATCGCGGCATAGCAATAGAGCGAGCAACTAGCAAGCAAAGATAGAAGTGATTTCGAAGGTATGGTCATCTTGCCTGCAAAGTTCTCCGAGTTGACGAAAGCTTGATCCTCATAAGCATACTCAACGGGTTCCTCTATCATGAACTCGTCTCCCGGCTCCACCCAAGGCAAGAATATAAACAAAGGACCAACAATCAATCACAGTGCAATGCGCAAGCAACATGATGCAAACCATGGCATCACATGCGGGATGTGATATGCAATGCATATACGAGCTCCGGAAGGAAAAGATTGAACCAGGCCTCAACTTGGCAAACCAAGCGTGCCGCTGGAAAGATGAGTTGATTTTGGTCGAAATCGATATAAAGATCACCGGAATCGGATGCACGGTTTGCAAATGGCAAGCAAAACTATAACGGCACAATTTTGTGATTAACAACACGATGCCATCTAGAATGCAATAAAAAACTAAGCTACTGCACTCCAACATAGCAAAAAAGCACATGGCAGTAATCTATTCAAGATGCTTGACAAAAGATGAACACTGAGCTTCAGCTAAATTAGACAAGAGCAGGTTCAAACAAGCATGGCAAAAGTGCAAAAGATATCAGCATCACAGACTTAGTGAAAATAACATCCCAGGAATTACCATCAGGAAGCAATGTTTAGAGCAAGCAAACAACATTCTACGGGAACAGAACATAGAAAATAAAGGCACGTAATGAATCTACTCAAAGCATAGAACAAAAGTCCCTTACTGGCCATAAGCCAAAAAGATTCAGAAGATATGGTGGCACCCATGTAAACATAGCAAGTTCGTTAACAGATTCAGACTTAGCAGAAAACTGAGCATGGCATAAACAGAGTTATGAAGGCTTCTTTGCGAGCTTGATTCATTCAACACAAGGCATTGCATGACAAGATAAGCATAGCATCAGCAAGATGGCATGTTCATGAAGCTAACCATGGCAAGAACAAGTTTATAGCATGCATGGATCAACTACAACAACCATGGCAAAATTGATTAACATGTAAACAATCTGCCAGGAACATTTTATAGCAAAAGTAGAGCAAGATTAAGTCATGCTAGGGCACTCCATAATTGCAAACAGGGACATGGATGGATAGATCACAACCATATGTCCAAATTATCCTTACTGAAGATACTCAAAACAAGCATGGATCACTCTGTAGCAACATGAATACATGGCATAAAAATAACAACAGAGCAATGACTTGGTGAAATTCTAAGTCCCTGGAATCAGCAATATCACGAGAGCTACTCTGCATGCTTGTGCTAGTCACCACATTGATCATAAAAATACATGGCATACACCCTTGTAAATATGGCATGGCATAACCCAAAACATATGTAGAGCTCATGCCCATATGCAGCACACAACAAATGTAGCAAAAATGACAAATGCTCATACTCTGCTAAGAATCAACACCTAACATTTATAGCAATCTTGCATCAATGATTTGGGAATCAAGATGGAATCAAACAAGTATGTCACAATGGAACAAAATGAAGAGCACATCATGATGAACATTTTGATATATTGCACGCACAAAACGGAGCTACGGTCACAGAGTTATGGCATGTTGAACAGGGCTTCAGAATGCAAAATAAAATGACTTAGTGGAGAAAAAATGAGGTCAACCATGGATCTGGATCCAGATCTGGCGTGCGCGCTTCGAGGTTCACCGGAGGAGTGGCCGGAAACGACGGGGACGGCGGCAGGAGTGGAGGTCCGGCGACGAGGGCGGTGCGGAGGAGCTCGGCGGTGGGGGCTGGAGCCGGAGAGGAGGCGGCGCAGGGCGGCGCACGCGGGCGGCGGCAGTCGACACGAGGCAGCAGGGCCGGCGAGGTGCGAGGCGGCGCATGGCGGGCGGTTGCGGCGGCCGGAGCAGACGGCGAGCGGTGAATCGGCGGCGGGGCGCGCGGATCTGGGAGGCGCGGGCGGCAGAGGAGTGCGCGGCTCGGGGGCCCGTCCCGGACCTGGCGGGCCGGCGACGCGGGGGCGGCAGACGCGCCACGTGTCACGCATCCATTGGTGCGGAGCGGTGGCGTGAAAACGTCCAGCGGGCGGCGGACATGTCCGGTGGCGGCGGGAGCGGTTTTTAGGGTTTTGGACCCGGAATTTGGAGACGGGTTCACATATTTATACATAGAAGGACATGTCCAAATGAGGTGTAGTTTTTGGCCACGCGATCGTGATCCAACGGCGGAGGACATGGGATAGGTTTGGAAGGGTTATTGGGCCACTTTGGAGCGGTGTTGGGCTGCAACACACACAAGGCCTTTACGCTTCCCTGGTTAACCGTTGGAGTCTCAAACGAACTCCAAATGGCACGAAACTTGACAGGCGGTCTACCGGTGGTGTACCAAGGCCGCTTGGGAAATCTCGGTCCATTCCCAGAAATTTTAACACCCGCTCACGAAAAGAGACAAAAGGGGGCGCCGGAGGACGTAGGAGTGTCGAATTGCAAAACGGACAACGGGGAAAACGCTCGGATGCATGAGACGAACACATATGCAAATGTGATGCACATGATGACATGATATGAAATGCATGACATGAAAAAAAATGCAAAACGAAGACAAAACCCAACCACGAGGGAATTTCATAACTTAGAGCCGAAAATGGCAAGAGACGGAGTACAATTATGGCAAGTTACATCCAGGGTGTTACAACACTCCACCACTACGAAAGGATCTCGTCCCGACATCTAGGACTGAAAGAACTCCGGATATTCGGAATGGAGGTGATCCTCGTGTTCCCAGGTGGCTTCTCGGTCGGAATGGTGTGACCACTTCACTTTCAGGAATTTCATAGACTTGTTGCGAGTCTTGCGCTCGGTTTCTTTAAGAATAGCAACGGGATGCTCATGATAATACATGTCTTCTTGGAGATCAATCTCTTCGAAGTTGATGGTGCGGTCAGGAGTCTTGAAAACACTTGTGAAGCTGTGACATGTGAAACACGCCGTGCATGTTTGCGAAGTTGGACGGGAGTTCAAGTTGATAGGCGAGATCACCTCTTTTGCCAATGATCTTGAAAGGACCCACGTATCTAGGGGCAAGCTTTCCTTTCATACCAAAGCGACGAGTACCTTTCATTGGAGAGACGCGGAGGTAGACATGGTCTCCTATCTCGAAAGCCAAGTCACGATGCTTGCTATCATAGTAACTCTTCTGGCGCGATTGCGCGGCTTTGAGATTTTCATGGATGACTTTGCACATTTCTTCAGCTTCTGTGATTAAGTCATTGCCAAGAAGTTGGCGTTCACCAGTCTCCGACCAATTAAGAGGAGTACGACACTTTCTGCCATAGAGAATCGTGAATGGCGCCTTGCCCGAACTTGCTTGGAAGTTGTTATTGTAGGAGAACTCGGCATATGGAAGACAATCTTCCCACTTCATACCGAAGGAAATGACACAAGCCCTGAGCATATCTTCAAGAATTTGATTGACTCGCTCGACTTGGCCACTAGTTTGACGATGGAAGGCTGTGCTGAAGCGAATGTTGGTGCCCATGGCCTTCTGAAAGGAGTCCTAGAACTTAGAAGTAAATATGCTTCCATGATCTGAAGATATTAATTGCGGAATACCGTGCAAAGAGACAATCCTGGAGGTATATAGCTCTGCCAACTGAGCTGCTGTAATAGATTCTTTGATAGGAAGAAAATGAGCCACTTTAGTAAGCTTGTCGATGACAACAAAGATAGCATCATTTCCGCGCTTGACTTGGGAAATCCATTCACGAAGTCCATCTCAATATGGTCAAACTTCCATTCTGGAATGGCAAGAGGTTGGAGGAGACCGGCTGGCCGTTGGTGTTCTGCTTTCACTCTTCTGCAAACATCACATTCATTCACGAACTGAGCAATTTCTTGCTTCATTCGAGTCCACCAATACGACTGCTTGAGGTCATGGTACATCTTTGTACTACCAGGATGAATGGATAGAAGGGAATTGTGAGCCTCGGTCATAATGAATTTATGTAGATCACCCTTAGGAACCACAATTCTATCCTCGAAGAATAGAGTATCTTTGTCATCAAGGCGATAGCACTTGTACTTGGGTTGACTCTTGGCAATCCCATTCTTCACCTTCTTCACCATCGCATCAAGAAATTGTGCCTCATGAATCTGATCTTCCAATGTAGGAGAGACTTGGAGGTTGGCAAGAAATCCTTGAGGAACAACTTGGAGATTAAGTTTGCGGAAAGCTTCACAAAGGTCCGGTTGGAAGGTCTTGAGAATCAAACTGTTGCAGTAAGCCTTCCTGCTCAAAGTCTCTGCAATGACATTGGCCTTGCCTGGAGTATATTAAATACTCGGTTTATACTCTTGAATCATTTTGACCCAATGAGTCTGCCTGAAGTTGAGGTTGGGCTGAGTGAAGATGTACTTGAGGCTCTTATGATCAGTGAATATGTCCACTTTCCTTCCCAACAAGAGATGTCTCCATGTTAAAAGAGCATGGACAACTGCCGCCAACTCGAGGTCATGAGTGGGGTAGTTCTTTTCGTTGGACTTCAACTGGCGAGAGGTATAAGCCACAACTTTCTTCTCTTGCATTAACACAGCACCGTGACCTTGCAGGGAAGCATCATAGAAAACTTCGAATGGTTTGGATTCATCAGGAGGAGTCAGAACATGAGTTGTGACTAGCTTCTCTTTAAGGGTGTTGAAAGCAAAGTCACATTCAGGCATCCAGACATACTTCACATGCTTTTGGAGGAGGTTGCAAAGAGGCTTTGCAATCTTAGAGAAATTCTCAATGAATCTTCGACAATAGCTTGCAATCCCAAGAAAGCTTCGGAGCTGCTTAACATTCTGAGGCGGTTCCCAATTCACAATTGTAGATACCTTCTCCGATTAACAGCAATGCCATTGGCGGAGATGATATGGCCAAGGTAGAGAACCTCATCGAGCCAAAACTCACACTTTGAAAACTTCTCATAGAACTGATGTTCTCTGAGTTTGTCCAGCACCAATCTCAAATGCTTGGCATGATCCTCCTCGTTGTTGGAAAAGACCAATCGAGATACACCAAGACGAAATCATTTGTGTAAGGGTTGAATATGAAGTTCATCATGCGAGAGAATGTTGGAGGAGCATTGACAAGGACGAAAGACATGATAGTGTATTCGTAAGAACCATAGCTTGTTCTGAATGTTGTCTTGGGGATATCTTGTCCACGAATGTGAATCTGATGATAGCCCATACGGAGGTCAAGCTTGGAGAAAACCTGGGCACCTTTAAGTTGCTCGAAAAGCTCATTGATGTTGGGAAGTGGTACTTGTTCTTTATTTTCTTCTTGTTCAATGGGCAGTAGTCGACACAAAGTCAGTCCGTGCCATCCTTCTTCTTGACAAAAAACACCACAACCCCATGGAGAAGAACTCGGTCGGATCAGACCCATACGCTCTTGTTCATCGAGTTGTTTCTTCAGCTCCTTCAACTCTTCTGGTCCAATCTTGTAAGGACGTTTGCAAACAGGTTCCGTGCTAGGCTCAAGATCGATGACGAATTCAACTAGCCAGTGAGGAGGCATCCCTGGAAGTTCTTCTGGAAAGACGTCTTGATATTCACAAACGACTGGAATCTGAGAGATGGCATTCAACTCGCCCTTCTCATTGAGAGAAAATAGTCGAATGGTATCATGATGAGTGGCATAGATGATCACATCCTCAGACAAGTGTGTCAATTGAATCTGCCTGGTAGCAGAATCAAGCTGAGCCTTGGGCTTAGAGAGCCAGTCCATGCCGAGAATTAGATCAATATCTGAGTCACCAAGGACCATTGGAGAAGACAGAAATCTATAGTCTCCCATCTTGATAGAAACATCCGGAACCACCAAACTGGCACTCAACCGTTTACCTGAAGAAACGATATCCATGGATTTGCCCAAATGAGAGGAAGTGAATTCATTGTTGGCAAAAAATGGTCTTGACATGAAACAATGCGATGCACCAGTATCAAAAAGAACTTTAGCGGGAATGGAGTTAACTGGAAGGTTACCCATGATCACTTCTGAAGACTCCTCTGCCTGAGTTGCGTTCATCATGTTGACCTTAGCATGCTTGGGATTGTGCTTGACCACTACATTACTGGCAGATCTCACAGGAGGAGGAAGCGGAAGGCGCCTTTGGTTGAAGCATTTGTTCGCATAGTTCCCTTTCTGCTGACACTTGTTGCAAGTAACCTCTAAGAGCAGATAGTGATAAGGAGCACTTGACCTTGGAGCATAAGATGGAGCTTTGTTCTGATAGCCCGGGTTGGGTGGGTGGGAAGATCCATTCCCACATTTACTCTTCCGCTGATAAGGCTGACGGAATGGAGGAGGACGAGGCAACCAGAACTTCTATTGCTTAGCTGCCACTTGAGTTGAAGAAGAAGATGGAGTTGCATCCCTGACTCTCTTCTTAGAAGCGTCGCACTTGAGCTGAGCAGCTTCTTGCTTTAGTGCCATGTTGTAGAATTCATCATACTTGGTCGGCTCAAAAAGGACAAGAGCTATCTTGTTTAGCGAAGAGAGCGAGCCTCTAAAACAGGATATTGTATTGGTAAACAGGCATGTTGCCTTGCTTGAGGTTGCGGAACTCCTCACGCTTACTCTCAGCAACACTATTTTTTTGTACGTATATCTCCACTGGTCCCCGAACCCAAAATGTTGCCTCATTCCCATAAAACCAAGCGGCCCACACATATTAAGGCGTCGACTCAAACTCAATCCCTCTCCCGTTTACTACGACGTGGCCCCGCACGCTGTAGTACTCCTACAAACCCTACCGCCACACGCATCATCGGTTTTCTTCAAGAGGACGAGGGAGAAGCGGATTTGTAGTGGAGGCACTTTAAAAAACGGATTTGTAGTGGAGCCCCCTACCCTAGGTTTCCCTAGGTAGCTGCCACACACATCATTGGTTTGCTCTTTTCTTTATGCTCTTGCGCCCTAGAGTGAAATGATGGTTGCTCCGTCCGTCCAGCTTAATGCGGGAAAGGTGGGGCTTTGTGATTTGACCCCTTATCTCTCATTTACTACTACTGCGGCGCTACGACCGGGGTGTGATACGTCTCTGTCGTATCTATAATTTTTGATTGTTCCATGCCAATATTATACAACTTTCATATACTTTTGGCAACTTTTTATATTATTTTTGGGACTAGAATATTGATCCAGTGCCCAGTGCCAGTTCCAGTTCATTGCATGTTTTATGTTCCACAGAAAACCCATATCAAACGGAGTCCAAATGGAATAAAAACGGATGGAGAATATTTTTCGAATATTTATGAAATACGGGAAGAAGAATCAACGCGAGAAGGTGCCCGAGGGGGGCACGAGGCAGGGGGCGCGTGTAACACCCCGGATGTAATTTACCTTAATTGTATCCCAACTCTTGCCGTTTTCGGCACTAAGTTATTTTATTTCCTTGTTGTCGGGATTTTGTCTCCGTGTGTTGTTGTCTTTGTCATGCATCTCATATCATGTCATCATGTGCATTGCATTTGCATACGTGTTCGTCTCATGCATCCGAGCATTTTCCCCGTTGTCTGTTTTGCATTCCGGCGCTCCTATGTCCTCTAGTGGTCCTTTCTACCTCTTTTACATGTGCGGGTACTAAACGTTTTTGGATTGGACCGACACTTGTCATGCGGCCTTGGTTCACTACCGGTAGACCGCCTGTCAAGTTTCGTACCATTTGGACTTCATTTCATACTCCAACGGTTAACCGAGGGACCGAAAAGGCCTCGTGTGTGTTGTAGCCCAACACCCGTCCAAACTGGCCCAAAACCCACCTAAACCTCTCCCATCGTCTAGAGCGTTCGATCATGATCGCGTGGCCGAAGACCGCACTTCATTTGGAGCTTCCTAGCTCCCTCTACGCATATATAAAGACCCCTCCATTTCATTTCCGGATCCCTACACCCCCTAACCCTAGCTCCCCGCCTCTCTCCGCGCAGAACATTGTCCGCCGGCGCCGGACACGCCTCGCCCCGCCACTCATCTCACGCCACGTGGCACCGCCGGCCTCCACCGCGTCGTGGCCCGCCCGGCCCGCGGAGGGCCCCCGAGGCCCGCGCGCCCACCACCGCCATCCGGAGTCCG
>NC_041384.1:348936531-348944025 GCF_002162155.2 Triticum dicoccoides | reverse complement strand
GCCGCCCTGTCCACCGACGCGCACCGCCCCGTGCACAGCGCCACCCTCGCGCGCCGCGCTGGCCGGCCTCCTCCTCGCCGCACCTCGGCCCGACTGCTGCTTCTTCTTCTCTGGCGAGCTCCGGCGACTTCGAAGATGAACCACGATCCACGTGCAAACCGGATCCAGATCGGGAATCGGTTGACTTTTATCCTCGAAACCCTAGATTTGTTGCAATCTTTGACATGTCGTAACTCCGCATCCGTAGCTCCGATTCATGCGTGTAGCATATCAAAATGTTCGCCTCGACGAGTACGTCATTTCGTCTCATTGCATCATTTTCATTTGAGCTCATCTTGATGCCCGAAATGTTGTTGGAATAGGGCTATGTGAGGAATATGTCAGATCTGTTTCAGCAAATGGCCTTTTTGTCATTTTTGCCATGATTAATGTGCGCATGCTATGATCCTGAGCTCTACATGTGTTTTGTTGTATGCCATGTTATCTTTACAGAGGTGCTTGCCATGTATTTTTGTGATATTCGTGATGACTAGCACAAGCGTGCAAAGTAGCTTACTCAATGATGCTGATTTCAGGGACTTAGAATTTCACTAAGTCCTTGTCCTGTTTTTGTCTTTATGCCATATGTTCATGTTGTTTCCTAGTCATCCGTGCCTCTTTTGAGGATGATCAGTAAGGATGTTTTGTTAATATTGTGGTGCTCTATCCATCCATGTCTTTGTTTGCATTTATGATCACCCTAGCTTGAGTCAATCGGGCTCTACTTTTGCTATAAAATGTTCCTGCCAGATTGTTGGCATGTTTAGCGATTTTGCCGAGGATGTTGCTATTGGTCCGTGTATGCTATGATGTTGTTCTTGCCATGTCTAGCATCTATGCCATGTCTTCTTGATGGATCTATGCTTAGATTGTCATTCCATGCTCTGTAGTGAGTGCATCGAGCTCGTAAACATGCCTACTTGTTAATCTGTTTTGCATGCGCCAGTTTTTCGATAAGTCTGAAACTATTTATGTTTTTGCTATATTCACATGCTTGCAATTGTATTTTCCGATCCCTTTTGGCTCAAGGTCACTAAGGGACTTTTGTTATATGCTTTGATTAGCTTCATGCCATGCCTTGCCTTGCCATGATATGTTCCTGTAGCATATAGTTCTCATGCTCTAAAGATTGCTTCCTGATGATAAATTCCAGGCTTGTGTTAATTTCACTAAGTCTGAAACATGTTATCTTTTGCACTTTTGCCATGCTTGTTTGAACCTGTTAATGAGTGAATTAGCCGTAGCTCAGTGTTCATCTTTTGTCAAGCATCATGAGAGTATCCCTTCCATCTGTTTTGTTGTCATGTTTGAGTGTTGTAGCATATTTATCTTGATGCATTTAGATGGCTACTTGCTGATTATCGCAGACCGGTGCCATATTTGTTTTTCTTGCCATTTCCAAACCGTGCATCCGATTCCGGTGATCTTTATATTGATTTCAACCGAAATCAACTCCTCTTTCCAGTGGCACTCTTGGATTTCCAAGTTGAGGCCAGGTTCAGTCATTCCTTTCCAAATCTTGCATATGCATCACATACCGCATCCCGCATACCATACCTTGTTTGCATCATGTTGTTTGAGCATTGCACGTGGTTGATTGTGTTACTTTTGCTTGTTGTTATTGTTTTGGTAGAGCCGGGAGACGAGTACGTGAACAAGGAGCCTGTTGAGTATGCTTACGAGGATCAAGGCAATTCTGAGAACTTTGCAGGCAAGATGACCATACCCTCGAAATCACTTCTATCTTTGCTTGCTAGATGCTCGCTCTTTTGCTATGCCTATGCTACGATACCTACCACTTGCTTATCATGCCTCCCATATTGCCATTTCAAACCTCTAACCCACCATGTCCTAGCAAACCGTTGTTTGGCTATGTTACCGCTTTGCTCAGCCTCTCTTATAGCGTTGCTAGTTGCAGGTGAAGATTGGAGATCGTTCCTTGTTGGAACATGTTTATTTGTTGGGATATCACCATATTATCTTGTTTATCTTGATGCACCTACATACTTGGTAAAGGGTGGAAGGCTCGGCCTTATGCCTAGTGTTTTGTTCCACTCTTGCCGCCCTAGTTTCTGTCATATCGGTGTTATGTTCCCAGATTTTTGCGTTCCTTACACGGTTGGGTTATAATGGGAACCCCTTGACAGTTCACCTTGAATAAAACTCTTCCAGCATGGCCCAACATTGGTTTTACCATTCGCCACCTAGCCTCTTTTTCCCTTGGGTTCCGCGGACTCAAGGGTCATCTTTATTTAAACCCCTGGGCCAGTGCTCCTCTAAGTGTTGGTCCAACTTGTCAGCTGCTGGTGGCCACCAGGGGAAACTCTGGGCTGGCCTACCGAAACCTTGGACAATCCGTTGTGCCCTGAGAACGAGATATGTGCAGCTCCTATCGGGATTTGTCGGCACATTCGGGTGGCTTTGCTGGTTTAGTTTTACCATTGTCGAGGATGTCTTGTAACCGGGATGCCGAGTCTGATCGGATTGTCTTGGGAGAAGGAATATCCTTCGTTGACCGTGAGAGCTTGTGATGGGCTAAGTTGGGACTCTCCTGTAGGGATTTGAACTTTTGAAAGACATGCCCGCAGTTATGGGAAGATGGGAATTTGTTAATGTCCGGTTGTAGATAACCTGAAACTTAACTTAATTAAAATGCACCAACCGTGTGTGTAACCGTGATGGTCTCTTCTCGGCGGAGTACGGTAAGTGAACATGGTGTTGGAGTAATGCTTGACGTAGGTTGTTCTAGGGTCACTTCTTGATCATAGTTGTTCTACCGTACTTTTTCCTTCTCTTCTCACTCTCTTTTGCGAATATGTTAGCCACCATATATGCTAGTCGCTTGCTGCAGCTCCACATCATACCTTTACCTTACCTATAAGCTTAAATAGTCTTGATCGCGAGGGTGCGAGATTGCTGAGTCCCCGTGACTCACAGTTTACTTCCAAAACCAGATGCAGGGACCGATGATACCGTTCCAGATGGTATGACCGAGCTCAAGTGGGAGTTCGATGAAGACTCTCGCCATTACTACGTGTCTTTCCTAGATGATCAGTAGAGGTGCCCAGTTGGGGCGATCAGGGACTTTGTCGCATTTGGGGGTTGATCTTCTTTTTGGTTCCATAGTCGGACCCTGAGTGTATTGGATGAATGTAATGACTTATTTATGTATTTGTGTGACGTGGCGAGTGTAAGCCAACTATGTACCTTTCCCCTTTATTTATTTACATGGGTTCTTGTGAAGATTACCTCACTTGCGACATTGCTTTCAATGCGGTTATGCCTCTAAGTCGTGCTTCGACACGTAGGAGATATAGCCGCATCGAGGGCGTGACAGCGCGCCTGCCCCCCTGGGCGCGCCCCTACCCTCGTGGGCTCCCCATAAGGCGGTTGCTGCTATTCTTTGGCCGCAAGAAAGCTAATTTTCAGAGAAAATATGGGCAAAGGTTTCAATCCAATCAGAGTTACGGATCTCCGGATATATAAGAAACAGTGAAAGGGCAGAATTTGAGAACGCAGAAACAGAGAGAGACAGATCCAATCTCGGATGGGCTCTCGCCCCTCCTATGCCATGGAGGCCATGGACCAGGGGGGAAACCCTTCTCCCATCTAGGGAGAAGGTCAAGGAAGAAGAAGAAGAAGAAGGGGGCTCTCTCCCCCTCTCTCCCGGTGGCGCCGGAACGGCGCCGGGGCCATCATCATCAGCGCGATCTACACCAACACCTCCATCATCTTCACCAACATCTCCATCACCTTCCCCCATCTATCTACAGCGGTCGACTCTCCTACAACCCGCTGTACCCTCTACTTGAACATGGTGCTTTATGCTTCATATTATTATCCAATGATGTGTTGCCATCCTATGATGTCTAAGTAGATTTTCGTTGTCCTATCGGTAATTGGTGAATTGCTATGATTGGTTTAATTTGCTTGTGGTTATGTTGCTGTCGTTTGGTGCCCATCATATGAGCACGCATGTGGATCACACAGTAGGGTTAGTTGTATGTTGATAGGACTATGTATTGGAGGGCAAGAGTGACAGAAGCTTCAACCTAGAATAGAAATTGATGCATACGGGATTGAAGGGGGGCCAATATATCTTAATGCTATGGTTGGGTTTTACGTTAATGAATGTTAGTAGTTGCGGATGCTTGCTAATAGTTCCAATCATAAGTACATAGAATTCCAAGTCAGGGATGACATGCTAGAACTGGCCTCTCCCACATAAAAGTTGCTAACGGTCTAGTAAGGTAGTCAATTGCTTAGGGACAATTTCGCAACTCCTACCACCACTTTTCCACACTCGCTATAACTAAATTTATTGCTTCTTTACCTAAAACAGCCCCTAGTTTTTATTTACGTGCTCTTTATATTCTTGCAAACCTATCCCGTTACACCTACAAAGTACTTCTAGTTTTATACTTGTTCTAGGTAAAGCAAACGTTAAGCGTGCGTAGAGTTGTATCTGTGGCCAATAGAACTTGAGGGAATATTTTTTCTACCTTTAGCTCCTCGTTGGGTTCGACACTCTTACTTATCGAAAGAGGCTACAATTGATCCCCTATACTTGTGGGTTATCAAGACCTTTTTCTGGCACCGTTGCCAGGGAGTTATAGCGTGGGGTGAATATTCTCGTGTGTGCTTGTTTGCTTTATCACTAAGTAATTTTTACTTGCTGTTCTAAGTTGTTCTATATATTTAGTTATGGATATGGAACACGAAATACCAAAAAATTAGGTGTACTCATGGAGATGGGGAACCTCCTAAAACCCTCGATGCTGGTTATGTGAAAAATATTATGTACTACTTTGATAATCCTGAGAAAACGCCATTCAATTATGTAATGGGAGACATGTTGGATCAACGTGGAATCTTTAGGGATTATCGCTTGACTCAAAAAGGGAAACTATTATGGGATCAAATTCATATGTTGCATTGGTATGCTCGGGAACTATGCTTCAGATATGATTATACTTGTTGCTCTAGGATGAAGGCTCCACACCTTCCCTTTTCATGCAAATTTAATGATAATGAAACCTTGGATTCTTATGCTAGAGGTATATATGATTACTATGATGTGGAACGAATAGAAGAATTTGTTGATTTTAAGGGTGCATGTGAAATTGAATCTTTGTTTAAAGAATTTGAAGATTATGATGATTCAGTTTATAGACCTGAAAATTTAGCTATCCTTAAATATTGCTATGAGAATTATTAATACAATGCTGATATTGATGCGTTTATTGAGAAAGTCTTCGTTGTCTAAGAAGAGACTAATATTTTGCAGGAGTCTATGGAAGAAGAAATTAATGACATTGTGAGCTCATTGTATGAAAAAGATGAGGAGGAGAGCAAAGAACAAAAGGATGAAGAGCGGATTGATCACCCGTGGCCACCTTCTAATGAGAGTAACTCTTCAACTCATACATTGTTTAATTTCGCTTCGTGCTTACCGAAGGATGATTGCTATGATGAATGTTATGATCCCGTTGATTCTCTTGAAATATTCCTTTTTGATGATGCTTGCTATGCTTGTGGCCAAGATGCCAATATGAATTATGCTCATGGAGATGAACCTTCTATAGTTCCTTATGTTAAACATGAAATTGTTGCTATTGCACATACGCATGATAGTCCTATTATCTTTTTGAATTCTCCTGACTACACTATATCGGAGAAGTTTGCCTTTATTAAGGATTATATTGATGGGTTTCCTTTTACCGTTGCACATGATGATTTTGATAGATATAATATGCATGTGCTTGCTGCTCCTACTTGCAATTATTATGAGAGAGGAACTATATCTCCACCTCTCTATGTTTCCAACATGATAAAATTGCAAGAAACTGTCTATACTATGCATTGGCCTTTACTATGTGTGCATGAATTGTTCTTTTATGACATGCCGATGCATAGGAAGAGAGTTAGACTTCGTCATTGCTTGATATATGTTGCTTTGTGCTCACTACTAAATGCCAAATCATGGCTAATTAAAATTGGCTTTGATATACCTTGGGATCCGGGTGGATTCACTACTTGAGCACTATATGCCTAGCTTAATGGCTTTAAAGAAATCGCCGCCAGGGAGACCACCCAGAAGTTCTAGAGAGTAATTTATTTCTGTTGTGTGATTTTATAAAGTTTAGAATAAAAATAATGTGCCAAGGTTTGCCATTAGGTTGTTTACATTGCTTGTTGGTTTGTGCGGTGCAGGACAGAAACTTGGGCTGTTGTGCGCGATTTTACATTTTTTACTGGAATGTCAAACAGTTCTGAAAATTTTGCACTGTATTTATGTACAAATTTTTTATTTTTACTAATTTTGGTAGAATTTTTGGAGGACCATAAGTATGGTGAATGTTCAGATTACTACAGACTGTCCTGTTTAAGACAGGTTCTGTTTTGATGCATAGTTTGCTTGTTTTGATGAAGCTATCGATTCCTATCAGTGGATTAAGCCATGGAAAAGTTATATTACAGCAGCTATAATGCAAAAACAAAATATGAATTGGTTTGCAACAGTACTTAGAGTAGTGATTTGCTTTATTATACTAACAGATCTTACCGAGCTTTCTGTTGAGTTTTGTGTGGATGAAGTGTTCGAAGATCGAGGATGTCTCGATGTGAGGAGAAGAAGGAGAGGCAAGAGCTCAAGCTTGGTGATGCTCAAGGCACCCCAAGTAAATATTCAAGGAGACTCAAGCGTCTAAGCTTGGGGATGCCCCGGAAAGCATCCCATCTTTCTTCAACAAGTATCGGTATGTTTTCGGATTCGTTTCGTTCATGCGATATGTGCAAATCTTGGAGCGTCTTTTGCATTTAGTTTTCACTTTTCTTTGATGCACCATGCTGGTATGAGATAGTCTATGGTTGATTTATGGAAAGCTCTTTGCACTTCACTTATATCTTTTGAGTACTTTTGCTACCGTTACCACTACTATCATATTACTTTGCTACTAAATACTTTGCTGCAGATACTAAGTTTCCAGTTGTGGTTGAATTGACAGCTCAGCTGCTAATACTTGAGAAAATTCTTTGGCTCCCCTTGTGTCAAATCGATAAATTTGGGTTGAATACTCTACCATCGAAAACTGTTGCGATACCCTATACTTGTGGGTTATCAGAGTGCATGTGTATGTGTCAGTGTTGCACGCCTGCATGCGTGCGTGTGTTCGTTATGTGTATGTGTCAGTGTTGCACGCCTTCATGCGTGTGAGTGTTGCGTGCGTGCATGTGTATGTGCGGGGTGAGGCTACACGTCAGTCGACTGACTTTTTCATCTATGGCCAGTATATTTTCAAGCTGTTGGATACGAAATCAAGGGCATGCAGTTTATCTTCAACCTCCACCCCCTGAGCCGCCATCCATCGCCGGCCGAACCGACGGCCGCCACCGCCCGCCACCGCCCGCGGCCGGCCCGCGCGGCCACACCGCCCCTCCCGCCCCGAAACCACT
>NC_041384.1:348876138-348936199 GCF_002162155.2 Triticum dicoccoides | reverse complement strand
CACGCCACTGCGCAATCACCATGCCCCCCCCTACTGCGGGCGACTGCCAACAAGAGGTCTCACAACTTCAAATCCCCACCGATAACTAATTTATTAACATTTATGTCCTTCATATATGCGCTGACGGGTGGGCCCTATGGTAATGTGCGCTGCTGAATGTGGATCGTTTGACTGGTCAAGTGATCGTGTCATCAACAAATTACGGAGCTGTATTGTGAGCCAGTGACCGTATGATCACCCTAAAATGTATTTTATTAACACAGTACGGACTCAAACTACCATTTCTTTCTTTCATATATACGCTGACAGGTGGGCCCCATGGTTACGCGCCCCGATGGTGCAACACTAGTTGCGCCACGTGGAACGTTTGACTGGTCAATTGATTGTGTCATCAACAAAACACAGAATTGTACGGGTGAGCCAGTGACCCTATAATAATGACATGTATTTTTTTAACACGGTACAGATGCAAGCGCTCATATATAGGCGCAAGCACTCACCGCTATAAGCGCACACACGCAGACCCTACCCCTATGAGCACCTTCGAGAGAGTGAGCCAACATATGATTTTGAGATTTTACGAAGTCACCATAGGTGCCTCGTAGTCGAGTGAAATGTCTCCTCTCACTGAATGCACATCGCTGGAAAAATACTGAAATTAACCCAGGATAAATGCGAGCACCAGGACTTTAACCATGGTGGTCTCGAGAAACCACTATCCTCCTAACCATCCAACCACAGGTTGGTTAGCACCACAAAATGTATGTGCTGACTGTGATGAGCTTATTCTGAAGTCCATAGACCATATCCTGCTTTCGCTTCCAATACAATGACCGTAAGTGTCATCAACAGAATACAAAGCACGCATCAAATACAATGTCCGTCAGTGTCATCAACAAAATACGGAGACGTATCCTGAGCTAGATAGCGTATGATCACCACGAGAATATATATGGTGAACGTAATGAGCATATTCTGAAGTCCACCAACTGTATAGTGCTTTCTCTTGAAACACAGTGACCGTCACGCGTGAATGTGTCATGGGCATGCATACTTTTAGAGGGCCGAGAGATAGTTTGTGCGCGTATGTGAAAGTGGTGTAGAAAGAGGGGGAGTCCGGTGGAGACAAGGAGAGATATGCCCTTCGTTTCTCTTTCCGGTAACTAATATTTTAGGAAAAAAATATAAATATTCACAATGCAGGACAAATATTTTTGGATGCACCATGCAATTAACTTTCATGTATAACATTGTGCTATCGTATATGCTTATTTTCTTAGTGGCTGATTGCGTGTGTGTTGTGATGGGCACATCATTTCTAGTTGGGGTGGGCACATCATTTCTAGTTGTGGTGGGTCAACATGAGGACTCATGGGTCGGTTCCATCCTATGCCGCATAGGTTGGACGGAGACGCATTATACGAAGACCCATGTGCAGGACTCGGCGTACAACATGAAGCTACCAGAGTCGTGGAGGACTCTATCCCAACTGGTGATAAGCCAACTATATATGATTTGTAACCCTAGGCACCGAGTATGTTATAGAAGCCTCGGGGCTAGTTCGTCGATAGTATACACACACGCACAATGCCTGGTATTCACATGTACTTTGTACACACCCTTATCACTAATATACAGTACCAGGAGTAGGCTTTTTCCTCAACTGCAAGGGTCCGAACTTGGGTAAAACATTGCCTCATATTGCCATCCACCTAACAGTCAGGGATATCCTACCGAATGATCTGATGGAATCATATCTGCCAACTACTAAGAGAGAGGTGTGTCCGGGGGGGCAATGTGTGCGAGAGAGGCCTAAAGATAATGTGCATGCGGGAGACACGTAGGCACATATATGTGCATATAGAGGGCTAGTAGAGACCGTGCATGTGTATATATGCACGTGAGAGAAATAGTGTTTTCCAACTGAGATTAGTGAAAAGAGTGGTACATAGTAGTTAGAGAGAGAGATATATAGAGGGAGTGTGTGCGTGAGACACCCCGACACCCCGGGAGAGATTGTGAGCATGTGTGAAAGAGAAATGCTGATGTATATAAAGTGTGTGCACTTATGCGTTAGATAGAGAGAGATATAGCATGTTTGTGAGAATGGGCCGAGGCATAGTGCATCTACGTGTAAAAGGCGGTTCTACGCATTAAATTAAAATATAAATGGCATTATTATTTTTGGATTAGATCATGAATTTTGCAATTTGCGTATGAACGAAAATCGGTCTATCAGACACCCATACTCTATTGAATTCTAACATATGCATGTGTTTATTTCATATTATTGATCCATAGAGTGAGCGGTTTGAAATACAGGCAATGCATTGCTTTTGCAATTCATATATAAACATTAATTAGTGCGCTCCATGTTGTTAGTGTGAAGCACTTTATATATTTGTCACTTACATGGATACATTCCAAATTGCTAGCTATGAAACAGAATACATGTTGAATTCAACATAAAGAGGGTTTTGAAGATTCGAATTCATAGGAAGTGCATTCATCTATTTTAACCCGAGATAATGGCATTTGTAAATCAGATCTAAAAGTGGGCATCAATCTTTGTTGTGCGTTTGAACATGCTATATATTCATACGCATGTCTAACTATTTTTTTGCAAACAAGGAGATTATATCTGGAACCATGCATGAACTGAGGTAAGTTGCATATTTTTTAATATATACTCGTGTACAATGTATATTCAAATGTACCCCCTCCATTCCAAAATAATCATAGTTTTAGGATTTTCAAGAGTAAAGATTTGTGAAGTTTGACATATCCTGAAAGTTCAATTCAAGAGAACCGAAAATGATAATGCTTCTGCTCCCAAATATTGAACGAAATGCCAAATAAGCCTCTGGTCACACTAAACCACGCGAGACTAATGTTTGGTGGTAGGAAATTATTGTCCTGACTCTGGCACGTGTAGCCTATTGGCCCGATGTCCAAAGGTCTAAACCAAGGTAGGTTTTTAAATTCACCAACACGCCAGTCTCAACCGCCTCTGAGAAGCATTCATATGCCGTGGGCACCTAAACACCCATGCGCTCGGCTGAAATCTATCCCGCCCACCATTTGGGACACCTGAGACTACTATCCTACCCCCAACCCGCAATATGTCTGAAATTTTAGATGGGGCCAAAGTTTGTAACTTTCCCCAAATTTCAAACAAGCGCGTCCCAAACCGAAACATTGTTCACCCTTAGTTTCCCCCTCCCTCCGTTTCCCCATTCATACTCCGCGGGCACCAAAACGCCCTCTCCACCAGCCGTGAAACTCCAGCATCCTCCGTCCTCCACCCTATCACGCCCAATCCACCGCCACCCTCCTCCATCACGCCGGAGCCGGTACCCTGACATCGTCGCCCAACGCAACTACAACTGCAATGCCCTCAAGGACTTAGCAGCTGAAGCCGAGGTAGAGCTGCCTCCATGACACCGATGCCGACGTGCGCCATACCAGAACCACTTCGACCGCGCCATCCTATGCCTCACCGCTGCCGCTCCACTATCGTAACCGTCCACAGCATCGGAGTTGTTCCCGCTATGCCGTCGTTCGCTGCCTCAGATATGGTTCCCCGCCGACGAAAGACGACCACTGCACCACACTCAACAACTTTGCCATGGCTTCATCCAAGGGTCCACTGTCATCAACAACTTCTCGTTTCCAGCAAACCACAAGAAGATCAGTGGAAAAACAGAAGGAGGACATAGCACTGCCAGCAGAAAGAGGTACTCCTCTTCCCTTATTCGTGCAAATATTACATCTCTGCTCACACCGTATTCATCCCACGAAAGAAACTAGTTGAGCACTTCGTACTGCATCTTCTTCGTGATACTAAATGCATAAGATTTCCTCCCATTTACTATTTCACCTTTGCTAGAGGTCAGTAGCCCACCTGGATTTCAATTCAGGGTCAGTCGAATCGCAATCAAAAGAAGCAGCACCCGCTTACGCGCGCGGAGCACCTAGTCCGCCTGTTCGCCAAGGAAGCGGCGCATCGGTGTCTATCATAGGGTGCAGGGCGCAGGAGCTGCTTGCACCCGATCTGGAGGTCGGCAGGGCTTGAAGGGATGGTCGGGGAGCGGTGCCAAGCACGGCGGTGCGGTGAGTTCGAGGGGAGGGCGGAGGCAGGGGACTGGGCCGGTGGTCACTGGCGTTTCGAGGAAGATCGTAACACTGACTGGCTGGAGGTAGATGAAGGCGATCTTCCCATTCTTTGTACATCGGATGGTGCAGAAAAAAATGGACTGTCCTATTTGTTTTCAGCCAACTCTTATTTTCATAGGGCCACACGTTGTGGTGTGCTGGAGGAGCATCTACATTTCGCAGCCATCCCTGTGCTCATATTTCAAAATCCTAGAATCTAGTAATTTCGTGTGCCATGCATGTTGTAGATCTGTCATATGTCTCCCATCATTTTTTTCTCACCGACCTGCTATCTGCTACCTTTAAACTATACTACTTGTGCACACACTTCACCCATACTCACACTATTGTTTTTTTATGTATGGGTATTTCAGACTCTGATGCAGTGTTGATGAATACAAAAAAGAAAAGACAGAAGTTGCTCCAGTGTAATTCGAAGATAAGCACTAAGCGTCCCAGCACTCTAAAGGGTGCAGTGCCAGCAGATGGAGACAGTAAACGTAGCTCTGTAGTTGATGATCTCAATTTCCATACACAACCATACCAAGTGCTTGCTTTAACTTGGCACTGTCAAATGTGGTTGCATGTTCCATATAGTGTTTAGCTTGTATTGCTTCCAATTTGGTTAAATTGCGTCAGCTTACTTTACACATTATACCTTTGATAATGACATGCCTTCCTGTTTTTGATACTACTACATATGTCTATTAACCATGTTCATACATCAAACTAATGCTCTTTTGTATCCCTCATCAATCACTTATAACGAGATAGTCACTCCGGTGGGTTACTGTGAGACGCACTACTTGTTTAAAGAATGCAGTGTCATCCTCCCCACATGATTCTCAAGAAACAGCAAGGCTAAATGAAGATAATCAACGTAGCCCTCTAATTGATGACCACAAATCCCCCACACCACCATCGCAGGTGATTGCTCTTACTTGGCAGTGTGATATGTGGTTGCATGTTGCATATGGTGTCTACCTTGTTATGCTTATAATTAGGGTAAATTGCATCTGCTTAGTTAACACATTATACCTGCGAATATGACATGCGTTCCTGTTTTTGGTACATATTACGTCTTTCTATTAACCATGTTCTTAATCAAACTACTTTTCTTCTGTATCCCTCATCAATCACTTTTGGCGAGATACCTTCAAGTTGACAGTGTAATATTGGTTGCATCTTGCATATCATTTCAAAAATGTATTGCCTCTAATTTGTTGAAGTACCACTTATAATGAGACACATCTAACTTGGTAGAGTGATTTTGGTTGGATCTTTCATATGGTGTCTAGATTGCATTGCTTCCATTTTGTTGAAATGCCTTCTGCTTAGTGTTTTTCGTACATATTCCATCCTCCTAAAATGTGGTTGCCATACATAAAAGTTGTGTACGTTAGTATCATGCATCAACAAATTTGGAAGTGCGAATTTCATTCCTTTTTCTTGTGTGTTTACTTGACAAGGCAAAATCTAAAAGGACGAAGGCACGAAATGATGGTGGTCCTCTAGAGCAACCGACACAGATGATCTCCGCAGATTCTCCTGCTACTCCTACTGCAGTGCAAGTTCGAAATCTCATCTCCCCTACTCCACAACCCCAGGTGCTTGCTCTAACATGGCAGTGTGATATCTGGTTGCATGTTGCATATGGTGCCTAGCTTGTATTTCTCCTAATTTGTTAAATTGCATCTCCTTAGCTTACACATTATACATGTGAATATGACACGCCTAGAGAAAAATAGGCACATCTAGAATACCAAATGCACATCATTGGATACATAATGAGTTGTATTTTCAGATTGTACATGTTTAGTATTGTAGAGGTAGACAGTTTTCTCTATACACTTGGTCAAAGTTCACAAAGTTTGACTTTTAGAAAAATCTATAGGCACTACATTGTCTAACGGAGGAAGTATTGCTTCTAATTTGGTCAAATACAATTGTTAGGCCACCCTTTTAATTTGGCAGAGTGATATTGGTTTCATCTTTCATATGGTTTCTAGCTTGCATTGCTTCTAACTAGTTCAAACACCTTGTGCTTAGTTTACACTTTATACATCATACATGTCAATATGTCATGTCGTCCTGTTTTTCATACATATTCCATCCTCCTATCATGCGTTTGTCTTACATGAAAGTAGTGCTCATCAGTATCATGCATCAATGAGTTCTGAAGAGCAAATTTTATTCCTTTTTCTTGTGGGTTTGACTTGACAAGGCAAAATAAAAAAAAGAGGAAGGAAAAGAGTAAGGAAGGCGATGATGGTGGTCCTCTGCAGCAACTTAAACAGAGCATTTGTACGGATTCTCCTTGTATTGCTAGTGCATTACAAGTTCCAAGTCTCTGCGCCCCTACTCCACCATCAAAGGTGCTTGCTCTAACTTGGCAGTGTGATATCTGGTTGCATGTTGCGCATGGTGTCTAGCTTTTATTGCTCCTAATTAGTATAAACTGCATCAGCTTAGCTTACACATGATACGTGTGAATATGACACCCTTTTCTATTTTTGGTACATACTATATCTGTCTATCACACCATGTTCTTACATGAAACTACTCTTCATGTGTATCCTGCGTTAGTCACATATGATGGGACACCTTTAAGTTGGCACTGTGATATTGGTTTGTGTCTTGAATATGATTTCTAGCATGTAGTGCTTCTAGTTTGACGAACGCCACCTATGACAAGACAGTTTTAACTTGGCAGAGTGATATTGATTGCACCTTCCATATGGTGTGTAGATTGCAATGCTTCTAATTTGTTGAAGTGCCTTCTTCTTATTTACCACATCATAGGTGTGAATATGTCAAGCCGTCCAGTTTTTCGTACATATTCCATCCTCGTATCATGACTTTGCCTTTCATCAAAGTAGTGTTCGTCAGTATCATGCATGAATGAGTTCTAAAGAGGAAGGAAATTTGTAAGGCATTGGATGATGGTGGTCCTTCCGAGCAACTAAAACGGAGGGTCTCTATAGATTCTACTCCGCCATCCTCAAAACAAGATTCGTAAGACAACGTAAGGCTAGACAGTCAACGTAGCTTTGTAGATGATGAGCACATCTCCCCTACTCCACCATCATAGGTGCTTGCTGTAACTTGGCACTATTATATGTGGTTGCATGTTGCGTATGATGTCTAGCTTGTATTGCTTCTAACTTTGTTGAATTGCATCTGCTTACTTCACACATAATGCCTGTGAATATGACACATGTTCCTGTTTCTAGAACATACGTGTAGATGATGAGCACATCTCCCCTACTCCACCATCACAGGTGCTTGCTCTAACTTGGAACTGTTACATGTGGTTTCGTGTTCCATATGATGTCTATTTTGTATTGCTTCTAATTTTCTTGAATTGCATCCACGTAGCTTACAACTTATACCTGCAATGATCACTTACCCATAAGACACATTTAACTTGGGAGTGTGATGTAGGTTGCATCTTGCATTATCTTCTAGCTTGTATTGCTTCTAATTTCTTGAAATGGCACTTACGACGAGACACTTTTTACCTGATAGTGATATTGATTGCATGTTCATATGGTGCCTAGCTTTCATTTCTTATAATTTTTTTTGAAACGCCTTATGCTTACTTCTTTTCATACATATTCCATCCTCCTATTGTACGTCTGAATATGCAATGCTATCTTTTTTTGTATATATTCCATCCTCCTATCCTGCGCTTACCTTACATCAAAGTAGTGTTCGTCTGTATAATGCATCAACCAGTTATGCAGAGCTAATTTTATTCATCTTCTTTTGGTCTTTACATCATAAGGCAACATCAGAAAATAGGAAGGAAAAGAGTAAATTAGGGGATGTTGGTGGTCCTCCGGACCAACGCTAACAGAGACTCTCTAGATTTGCCACTGCTACTGCTAATGAAGTTGAAGTCCCAAGTCCACATGATGAGTTCATCTCCCGTACTCCACCATCGCAGGTGCTTGCTCTAAGTTGACAGTGTGATAATTGGTTTCATGTTGCATATGTTGTCTAGCATGTATTTCTTCTATTTTAATTAAATTGCACCTGTTGAGTTTATACGTTATACATGTGCATATGACATGCCTTTCTATATCTAGAATACTCTGCATCTATCAATCATACCATGTTCTTACATCAAAGTACTGCTGTTGTGTATCCTGCATCAGTCACTCATGATTGGACGCTTTTAACATGGCAGTTTGATAGTGGTTGCATCTTGCATTGATTTCTATGATGTACTGCTTCTAATTTTTCAAAATGACACTTTTAACTAGGCAGAGTGATATTGGTTGCATCTTTCATATGGTGTCTAGCTTTCATTACTTCTATTTTCTTGAAAATCCTTCTACTTAGTTTACACATCGTAGCTGTGAATATGTCATGTCGTCCTGTTTTTCTTACATATTTCATCCTCATACGGTTGTCTTACATCAAAGTATTGCGTGTTTGTATCATGCATCAATGAGTTCTGAAGAGCGATTTTATTATTTTGTGTTGTGGGTATGCCTTGACATGGCAAAGTCAAAAAAGAGTAAGGAAAAGAATATAGTAGGGAATGGTGTTACTCGTCGGTGAAATGGAAAAGGATCTTCCCTCGAGATTCTACTGGTACTTATAGGGTAGTAGAAGGTCCAAGTCCACCGGCTAAATCTACAAACACAGTATCACCTGCTCCAACAGCTGCAGCATCCGCTTCAACTGTACCAGCATCTCAACGAGTTACTCATTCGTTTGCTCCGGAACTGGACAGTTCCCAAGCTGCATTCACACCTAACACTACTTCTGAAGCACTGCGGACACAATAGGACTTGGCAAGATCAGATGAACCTCATGAGGGCCAACACCAAGACGGTACCTGATCGAATCAAGTTGCAGTTGCATGCTCCTTTATATGTACTCTCACAGTTTGATGTGCACTAACACTTTCTATATTCATTGTTGAACTAGCACCACGGCGCAAGCGGAAACAGACATCAAGGATAATGCTTGATAGATTAACAAAATCTAAACGAGGAAGAATGGAGATCCATTTTGAGGCAGCTTTAAAAAGTCCACGTGATGCTACAGAGTCAGCCAAGTTAGTATCAGAGGCAGCCATTGCCGTTAGGTGTCATGCACGTATCCTCCCAACATGGATCTAGCACAGGAATGAGAAAGACAATACTCGGTTTAACACCTTCCTTGACCATTTATCCGTAAGTAATGTTATTCATCGCAATTTGTAATATTGTCTTGCTCTGTGTCATACTTTCTAGCTTCCTCCTAATAAGACTCACATTCTTTTTTCAACAGATGAGGTTCAAGTTGGATCCGAAAGATGATGCAACTGAACAAGCATGCACTCATGTTTTTCAGTCTGCTCTGCGACAGTATCGGTACCACCATAGAAAATCTCACTTTGAAGACAAGGCTAACAATGAAATCGCCCAAACATCTCCAGTGGAATATATTACAGATCAAGACTGGACAACCCTTGTTAAACACTGGTCTGATCCAAAGTATCAGGTAGGGTATATGTATTTGATCAGACCACATATTGAACTTCTATTTATGTATGTGCCTTACAAGTATATCTTCTTCTAAGCTAACTGTTTGAAGAACAAGACCAACCGTTCTAAAGTGAAATTCCGACAGACAACAGGATCTCGTAGCTATATTCCACACTGCGAGGCTCTTGTAAATAGCTGCTCCTTCCTTCTTTTTTCGGTGCCATATTATCGTATCTATATTGACTTGTTCCAAATACAGAGGAAAACCCGTGCGGACCAAAAATAACTTGAACCGAATGCAGTGCAAATCTTCAAGGATTGCCACAAAAGCAAGATGAAGTGCATGAGCACACCAGTTGAGGCCGCTGTTGTAAGTCCTTACTCCTCCTACCTTTGAAATGATTGGGAATATGACGTGTTCATTTAACTGCTTCATTTGCAACCAATGTCAGTTACTCTATTAACTTTTATACACAGTTGTCTTAACGTATCATTTCACCTTACATGGTTTAAAAGAGATGAAGGGTATTCTTTTGGTCTTGATCTATAGTCTAGTTGTGATGTTCACCTGCGCACACAATGATACAATACCATGTTTGTTTTATATCTGTTTGCCCATGATATGAATGATGTCTCTTTATCCTACTTTAAACCATGTCTCTTTATCCTTAGATGTCAAAGAAAGTAAGGAAATAGACAATAACATAGGCATGCTACATGGACATATGTTCCGAAAGTGATTTTATTATGTAGTTGGCACTACAATACATGCTAATGTATTACAGTAGTTCACCAAAATAAGTTATGTATAAACGTGAAACCTACTTTGTTTGTTTTTGTCTCATTGGTAACTTATCTTGTACAGTAATCTACAAGTTCAAACTTTCAGCAAGCTATGAAAAAAATGATTGAACAACCACAACCACCTGAAGGTGATGAGGCTACCACCTGCACAATGTCACCTCTTGTTGTAGTGTGTCAGTATCTCTCCACTAACAGTGCAAAAGCACCTTCCTACGTAATTCTGGGTTGGTTGTCAAGGTAACCTCGTCCAAAATCACCAACAGAACAAAATCTTCTGGCTAGACAGAGTGATATATTTGTGCTCCAGACACAAGTCCAATCCGTAATGGACGTTGTGTCAGAAACAAAAATAGTGGTTGACAAATGTCGTGAAGATATGAATGGTTTTGAAACCAGACTATCAGACATTTGCTTCGTTGTTCAAGAGCAATGGCAGAAAAAAGGGGAAGATCGTGTTGCTCCATCAGATTCTACAGCCTGAAACATAAGCACTCAAGTCAAACGATATGTGCTTCTATACATCTGATGGTGCTTTTATCTGCAAGGACTGTAAACTTTATGCCAACAAGCCTTTTGTTGTATGGTTGGAATTTATTTTGTTGTGATGCTGCCAATGGTTGCAGTAATTACAACGCTATTTTTGTATAGTGTAGGTTTATCTTAGTAATGTATTCGGCCGAAAGCTTCGTAGGAGCCCAACATGCCAACATTCGTCGAGCCCATTCCAATTGGGCTAAAAATGATTCTGGGCCTAAATCAGCATAAGCTTTCATATTTTTCTGGTTGGCCCGTGCCCATAGTGGGCCTTTAACAGGCCTAAATATAATTTGGGCCCTTAGTAATAATAGGTCGTTTACATGTGTAAATATCTCGAGCCCATAAAAAATGGGCCTTTAGTAGGCCGAAAGTAACATTGGGCCCTGATTATGCCAAATAACCCACTGGTCTTAGCAGGCCGAAATGGTGACCCATTTAAAATGCGGATCGTCCACAGCCCAAAATTCAAACGGGCCGTCCATACGTCTCCGTCGTATTTATAATTTTTGATTGTTCCATGCCAATATTATTCAACTTTCATATACTTTTTTGTAACTTTTTATATTATTTTTGGCACTAACATATTGATCGAGTGCCCAGTACCAGTTCCTGTCTGTTGCATGTTTTTGGTTTCGCAGAATATCCATATCAAACGGAGTCCAAACGGGATAAAAATGGACGTAGCTTATTTTTGGAAAATATGGAAAATTTGGAAGGAAAATCAACGCGAACCAGTGCCCAAGGTGGTCACAAGGCAGGGGGCGCCCCCCCCCCCCCCTTAGGGCGCGCCCTTACCCTCGTGAGCTCAACGTAAGGCGGTTGACGCTCTTCTTTTGCCGCAAGGAAGCTAATATTCGGAAAAAAATCACGGCAATGGTTTTAGGCCAATCGGAGTTACGGATCTCCATATATATAGGAAACGGTGAAACAGATCTAGAAGAGAACGCAGAACCAGAGAGAGACAGATTGATAGATCCAATCTCGGAGGGGCTCTCTCCCCTCCCACGCCATGGGAGCCAAGGACCAGAGGGGAAACCCTTCTCCCATCTAGGGAGGAGGTCAAGGAAGAAGAAGAAGAAGGGGGCCCCTCTCCCCTTTGCTTCCGGTGGCGCTGGAGCGCTGCCGGGGCCATCACCATCACCGCCATCTTCACCAACAACTTCACCGCCATCATCACCAACTCTTTCCCCCTCTATGCAGCGGTGTAACCTCTCTCTTACCCGCTGTAATCTCTACTTAAAGATGGTGCTCAACGCTATATATTATTTCCCAATGATGTATGGCTATCCTATGATGTTTGAGTAGATCTGTTTTGTCCTAATGGCTATTTGATGATCGTGATTGGTTTGAGTGGTATGTTTTATTATTGGTGTTGTCCTATGGTGCTCTCCGTGTCGCGCAAGCTCGAGGGATTCCCGTTGTAGGGTTTGCAATATGCTTATGATTTGCTTATGGTGGGTGGCGTGAGTGACAAAAGCACAAACCCGAGTAAGTAGGTTGTTTGCGTATGGGATAAAGGGGACTTGATGATTTAATGCTATGGTTGGGTTTTACCTTAATGAATCTTTAGTAGTTGCGGATGCTTGCTAGAGTTCCAATCATAATTGCATATGATCCAAGTAGAGAAAGTATGTTAGCTTATGCCTCTCCCTCAAATAAAATTGCAATAATGATTACCGGTCTAGTTATCGATTGCCTAGGGACAAATAACCTTCTTGTTGACAAATGCTCTTTACTTTAGTTGTGTCCTTACTTTAACAGCCCCTAGCTTTTATTTACGTGCTCTTTACTTTCTCGCAAGCTTACCCAAAAACACCTACAAAGTACTTCTAGTTTCATACTTATTTCCGGTAAAGCGAACGTCAAGTGCGCGTAGAGTTGTATCGGTTGTCGATAGAACTTGAGGGAATATTTGTTCTACCTTTAGCTCCTCATTGGGTTTGACACTCTTACTTATCGAAAGAGGCTACAATTGATCCCCTATACTTGTGGGTTATCAAGACCTTTTTCTGGCGCCGTTGCCAGGGAGCAATAGCGTGGGGTGAATATTCTCGTGTTTGCTTGTTTGCTTTATCACTAAGTAATTTTTATTTGTTGTTCTTAGTTTTTTTCTATCTTTAGTTACGGGTAGGAAACGCAAAATACCAAAAAAATTAGTTGTACCTACTGAACCAATGGTTGAAGAACCACTCAAAATCTATCACACTGTTGAAGCTTATTACTTGGATCATCTTCGATCCCTATGTGCTCGTGCTGAAACCCCAACTAGCCTAGTTGAGGGAAAAATCTTTACATGAGCATGCTTGTTGTGTGCGACACCGAATATCTCAAAAAGGGAAACTTTTACAGCATCAAATTAATACTATGCAATGCTATGCTTGGAATTTATGCTATTATTATTATTTTACTTGTTGTTCTGAAAACCCTAAGAAACACCTTCCCTACCAATGTGAGTTTATTGATAATGGAATCTTATCTTCATATGCTAAGTGTGTTTATAATTACTATGATGTTCAAAAAATTGAAGAATTTGTTGTTTTTAAGGGTGCTTTTGAAATTGCTTATTTGATTGAAAAGTATGATGCTACTCTTTACAAATCTGAAAATTTTGCTATACTTGAATATTGTTATGAGAATTATGCTTCTAGTACCTATGTTAAACAATATATTGAGGAATACTTCGTTGTCCAAGAAGAGACTAATATTTTGTAGGAGTCTATGGAAGAAGAAATTGATGAAACTGTGAGCTCATTCGATGAAAAAGATGAGGAGGAGAGCGAAGAACAAAAGGAGGAAGAGCAGATTGATCACCCGTGCCCACCTTCTAATGAGAGTAACTCTTCAACTCATACATTGTTTAATTCCCCTTCGTTCTTACCAAAGGATGATTGCTATGATGACTGTTATGATCCCTCTGATTCTCTTGAAATATCCCTTTTTGATGATGCTTGCTATGCTTGTGGCCAAGACGCCAATATGAATTATGCTTATGGAGATTAACTTGCTATAGTTCCTTATGTTAAACATGAAATTGTTTCTATTGCACCCACGCATGATAGTCCTATTATCTTTTTGAATTCTCCCAACTACACTATATCGGAGAAGTTTGCACTTATTAAGGATTATATTGATGGGCTGCCTTTTACTACTACACATGATATTTTGATGAGTATAATATGCATGTGCTTGCTGCTCCTACTTGCAATTATTATGAGAGAGGAACTATATCTCCACCTCTCTATGTTTCCAACACGATAAAATTGCAAGAAACTGTTTATACTATGCATTGGCCTTTACTTTGTATGCATGAATTGTTCTTTTATGACATGCTGATGCATAGGAAGAGAGTTAGACTTCGTCATTACATGATATATGTTACTTTGTGCTCACTACTAAATTACAAATCATTGCTAATTAAAATTGGCTTTGATATACCTTGGGATCCGGGTGGATTCACTTGAGCACTATATGCCTAGCTTAATGGATTTAAAGAAAGCGCTGCCAGGGAGACAACCCGGAAGTTTTAGAGAGTCATTTATTTCTGTTGAGTGCTTTCATATAGTTTTAAAACAACAAAAATAAAGAGGGGAACCCAAAACTTTTTCAAAAAGGAAAGTGAAAGTGATAGAGACAAGCATTGTTGAAGTGGGAGCTAGCCTTGAACTTTGTTCATGCTCACGGAAACTTTGTGAATCTTGATTACAGAAACTTTTCAACAAAAATAATTATCCCCTTGTACAATTCCATTGTATTATAAAAATAATGTGCCAAGGTTTGCCTTTAGGATGTTTACGATGCTTGTTGGTTTATGCAGTGCAGGATAGAAACTTTGGCTGTAATGTGTGAATTTATTTTTTTACTGGAACGTCAAATGGTTCTGATTCTTTTTGCAATGTCTTTCTGTACAAATTGTTTATGTTTCATAATTTTGGCAGAATTTTTCAAGTAACATAAGTATGGTGAATGTTCAGATTTCTACAGACTGTTCTGTTTTAGACAGATTTTGTTTTTGATGCATAGTTTGCTTGTTTTGATGAACCTATCAATTTATATCAGTGGATTAAGCCATGAAAAAGTTATATTACAGTAGACACAATGCAAAAACAAAATATTAATTGGTTTGCAACAATACTTAGAGTAGTGATTTGCTTTATTATACTAACAGATCTTACCGAGTTTTCTGTTGGAGTTTTGTGTGGATGAAGTGTTCGATGATCAAGAAGGTCTCGATGTCAGAAGAAGGAAGAGAGGCAAGAGCTCAAGCTTGGGGATGCCCGAGGCACCCCAAGTAAATATTCAAGGAGACTCAAGCGTCTAAGCTTGGGGATGCTGGGGAGGCATCCCCTCTTTCTTCAACAAGTATCGGTATGTTTTCGGATTCGTTTCGTTCATGCGATATGTTCAAGTCTTGGAGCGTCTTTTGCATTTAGGTTTTTACTTTTCTTTTATGCACCATGCTGGTATGAGATGGTCCTTGGTTGATTTATAGAATGCTCTTTGCACTTCACTTATATCTTTTGAGTATGGCTTTATAGAATGCTTCATGTGCTTCACTTATATCATTTGAAGTTTGGATTGTCTGTTTCTCTTCACCTAGACAACCGCCATTTGTAGAATGCTCTTTTGCTTCACTTATATTTTTTAGAGCATGGGCATATCTTTTGTAGAAAGAATTAAAACTCTCTTGCTTCACTTATATCTATTTAGAGAGATGACAGGAACTGGTCATTCACATGGTTAGTCATAAAATCCTACATAAAACTTGTAGATCGCTGAATATGATATGTTTGATTCCTTGCAATAGTTTTGCGATATAAGGATGGTGATATTAGAGTCATGCTAGTCGGTTAATTTTGAAATTGAGAAATACTTGTGTTGAGGTTTGCAAGTCCGTAGCATGCACGTATGGTGAACCGTTATGTAACGAAGTCGGAGCATGAGGTGTTTATTGATATTCTTCCTTATGAGTGGCGGTCGGGGATGAGCGATGGTCTTTTCCTACCAATGTATCCCCCTAGGAGCATGCGCGTAGTACTTTGTTTCAATGACTAATAGATTTTTGCAATAAGTATGTGAGTTCTTTATGACTAATGTTGAGTCCATGGATTATACGCACACTCACCCTTACATCATTGCTAGCCTCTTCGGTACCGTGCATTGCCCTTTCTCACCTCGAGAGTTGGTGCAAACTTCGCCGGTGCATCCAACCCCCTGATACGATACGCTTTGTCACACATAAGCCTCAATATCTCCCTCAAAACAGCCACCATACCTACCTATCATGGCATTTCCATAGCCATTCTGAGTATATTGCCATGCAACTTTCATCATCATCATATACATGACTTGAGCATTTATTGTCATATTGCTTTGCATGATCGTAAGATAGATAGCATGATGTTTTCATGGCTTGTCCGTTTTTTGATGTCATTGCTACGCTAGATCATTGCACATCCTGGTACACCGCTGGAGGCATTCATATAGAGTCATATCTTTGTTCTAGATATCGAGTTGTAATATTGAGTTGTAAGTAAATAAAAGTGTGATGATCATCATTATTAGAGCATTGCCCCAGTGAGGAAAGGATGATGAAGACTATGATTCCCCCACAAGTCGGGATGAGACTCCGGACGAAAAAAATAAAAAAATAAAAAAAGAGAAAGGCCAAAAAAAAGGCCCAAAAAAACAAAAAACAACAAAAATTGAGAGAAAAAGAGAGAAGGGGCAATGTTACTATCCTTTTACCACACTTGTGCTTCAAAGTAGCGCCATGTTCTTCATATAGAGAGTCTCTTGAGTTATCACTTTCATATACTAGTGGGAATTTTCATTATAGAACTTGGCTTGTATATTCCAATGATGGGCTTCCTCAAATGCCCGAGGTCTTCATGAGCAAGCAAGTTGGATGCACACCCACTTAGTTTCTAGTTTGAGCTTTCATAAACTTATAGCTCTTAGTGCATCCGTTGCATGGCAATCCCTACTCCTCACATTGATAACTATTAATGGGCATCTCCATAGCCCGCTGATACGCCTAGTTGATGTGAGACTTTCTCTTTTTTTGTCTTCTCCACATAACCCCCATCATCATATTCTATTCCACCTATAGTGCTATGTCCATGACTCACGCTCATGTATTGCGTGAAAGTTGAAAAGGTTTGAGAACGTCAAAAGTATGAAACAATTGCTTGGCTTGTCATCGGGGTTGTGCATGATGTGAATGCTTTGTGTTGTGAAGATGGAGCATAGCCAGACTATATGATTTTGTAGGGATGAGCTTTCTCTGGCTATGTTATTTCAATAAGACATAATTTCTTGGTTGGTATGCTTGAAATATTATTGTTTTTATGTCAAAGGATAGATTATTGCTTTGAATCACTCGTGTCCTAATATTCATGCCATGATTAGACATATGACCAAGATTATGCTAGGTAGCATTCCACATCAAAAATTATCTTTTTTTATCATTTACCTACTCGAGGACGAGCAGGAATTAAGCTTGGGGATGCTGATACGTCTCCATCGTATCTATAATTTTTGATTGTTCCATGCCAATATTATTCAACTTTCATATACTTTTTGGTAACTTTTTATATTATTTTGGGACTAACATATTGATCCAGTGCACAGTGCCAGTTCCTGTTTGTTGCATGTTTTTGGTTTCACAGAATATCCATATCAAACAGAGTCCAAACGGAATAAAAATGGATGGAGCTTATTTTTGGAAAATATGGAAAATTTGGAAGGAAAATCAATGCGAACCAGTGCCCGAGGTGGTCACGAGGCAGGGCCCCCCCCCTAGGGTGTGCCCCTATCCTTGTGAGCCCACCGTAAGGCGGTTGACGCTCTTCTTTTGCCGCAAAAAAGTTAATATTCGGAAAAAAATCATGGCGAAGGTTTCAAGCCAATCGGAGTTACGGATCTCCATATATATATACGAAACGGTGAAACAGAGCCAGAAGAGAACGCAGAACCAGAGAGAGACAGAGGATAGATCCAATCTCGGAGCGGCTCTCGCCCCTCCCACGCCATGGGAGCCAAGGACCAGAGGGGAAACCCTTCTCCCATCTAGGGAGGAGGTCAAGGAAGAAAAAGAAGAAGAAGGGGGCCCTCTCCCCCTTGCTTTCGGTGGCGCCGGAGCGCTGCCGGGGCCATCACCATCACCGCCATCTTCACCAACAACTTCACCGCCATCATCACCAACTCTTTCCCCCTCTATGCAGCGGTGTAACCTCTCTCTTACCCGCTGTAATCTCTACTTAAACATGGTGCTCAACGCTATATATTATTTCCCAATGATGTATGGCTATCCTATGATGTTTGAGTAGATCTGTTTTGTCCTAATGGCTATTTGATGATCGTGATTGGTTTGAGTTGTATGTTTTATTATTGGTGATGTCCTATGGTGCTCTCCTGTCGTGCAAGCGTTAGGGATTCCCGCTGTAGGGTTTGCAATATGCTTATGATTTGCTTACGGTAGGTGGCATGAGTGATAGAAGCACAGACCCGAGTAAGTAGGTTGTTTGCCTTTGGGATAAAGGGGACTTGATGCTTTAATGCTATGGTTGGGTTTTACCTTAATGAATCTTTAGTAGTTGTGGATGCTTGCTAGAGTTCCAATCATAAGTCCATATGATCCAAGTAGAGAAAGTATGTTAGCTTATGCCTCTCCCTCAAATAAAATTGCAATAATGATTACCCGTCTAGTTATCGATTGCCTAGGGACAAATAACCTTCTTGTTGACAAAAGCTCTTTACTTTAGTTGTGTCCTTACTTTAACAGCCCCTAGCTTTTATTTACGTGCTCTTTACTTTCTTGCAAGCTTACCCAAAAACACCTACAAAGTACTTCTAGTTTCATACTTGTTTCCGGTAAAGCGAACTTCAAGTGCGCGTAGAGTTGTATCGGTGGTCGATAGAACTTGAGGGAATATTTGTTCTACCTTTAGCTCCTCGTTGGGTTCGACACTCTTACTTATCGAAAGAGGCCACAATTGATCCCCTATACTTGTGGGTTATCAGCCGTAAATGCGCCGACCAACTACACTGGCCTTTAATAGGCCGGAAGTTTGGTCAGGCTTGATTAGTGTCATTTTTATATGGGCCATTAGTAGGCCCGATGTGGCGTTGGACCACATATGGCCCATGGATTTCGTCCGACGTTAACAGGCCGAAAGTCAAAACAAGCCTTAATGCGAGCACGGGCGGCCGAATTAAAGATCGGGAACGTACAGGTAATCCGAGATGCACGTTAGAGGAGATAGTGATCGGCGGACGTGCCCTTGAGAGAGGGTTTTGAGAAGTCGCCGCAATATTAGCTTGATGCCGGATAATTCCCAGTTGGTACCTATTGTTGTCCAAAGACATTGTTGCCCATAGTTCGGTCAAGCCGAACACTAAGCACTTTGAATTTTCTGCATTGAATAGGCAATGCAGTAGCCCACGAGACACTGGTCGGGTGGCAACGCCAGATCAGGGGATTGATGTGCCCCTTTAATATTCGTAAATGATAAGCCCAAAGCCTAGTAGCCCCGAGCCTTAATGCGAGCACGGGCGGCCGAATTAAAGATCGATATCCAGAGTAAAATCACAAATTATGTGTAAAGATTCTATGTATCCAAGTACTCTACATCATTAATGCTCGGATCCGCACTGTACAAAGCTTTGTTGACCGACCATCATCTTCAACCTCCTCGAACAGTAGTCGGGGAGTGTTTGTCCCACTTTATAAAGCCTTTATTAGGGCAAAGATTTATGACAAACAAGGCAATCCGGCCATACGGTTTTATAAACAAAGGTATGCGGAGAGACTGTTATATTACTATTTAATGTAAGAAACATCTTCCAAAGAAAATAGTCCCGCTATTGGTTCCTTTCTTTGGGTTGTCATGCCGACCATGATCATGAAACCTCACCTCCGATCAATGCGAGAGGAAATTATTGAGGATTTAGTTTCGGGAAAGTTCCCAAACTATGTGGTCTTTAGCGAACCTAAATTTAAACTTCTGTCGTTGCCGACCAATTATATCCTTCAAGATTGCTAGCTTCCGGCTTCACCCAGTCTGAGGTACTAACTCGGATGACCCGGTAGTAACGATCACAGAGGTGCTCCCTTTACTGCATAACCGAACAATCTGTAGTGGGCCTCTAACAGGCCGAATGTTAGACCTGGCCGAATATGACCCATATCCTTCACGGTCGTTTATGGGCTGAAAGTTTCAATGGCCTATAAATGGGCCCAAATGAAGCAGGACCTTTAACAGGCCGAAAAAACATCGGGCCGTAATTCGGCCCAAATTCTTAGTGGACTGTTAACGGGCCAAAAGTGACCATGGGCCGCAATGATGACAAGTTTAGGACGGGCCGTTGATCGAACGATTTAACACTAGTTGTACGGGCCTTAACTGAGAATGTTGGGCCTTTAGCTGGGTCGGCCCATTATGGTCTACAAAATCTTGTGGGGCTTTAGCTACGTCAGCCCATTATGGCCTGCTAAATCCTGTGGGCCTTTAGTTGGGCAGGCCCATTTAAATCTTTATGAGCCACTTTTGGGTCGGTCCACGTGTCAACGTATCATAGGCGCATCTCGCCCATTGGATGAGTGACACGTGCCAACGTGGAGCTGACACGTGGTTCCATCAGCCAATGAGAATTTTACACGTGGAAAATCGGCATTGGTCGTTGCTGTTAGCGGGTTATCGGATCCAAAACCGGACCCGATAGCTTAACGGTGTCCCGTTTACGGCGGATGCCACATGTTGGTTACCCATGACAAAAGCACTTGTATGACGCATGATTTATCGTCATGGAAGTGGACACTTCCGTGATGATAATTTTGGTAATGTCATGGAACACTTCTATGACAGCACAGGTATGACTATCTTGATTCTGTCATAAAATTCTGATGGATGTACAAGCATGACAGAAAACGTGACCTACTGTGACAAGCACGTATCATCACAGAAGTGTCTTTTTTTGTAGTGTGTCCTCTCACGTTCGAGCTCCAACGCTGGACTGCATCCGAGCTCCAACACCAGATTGTATCCGAGCTCCAACGCCGGACTGTATCCGAGGTGTCATAGATCACCTTGGCTCGAAAAGGTTGAAGGAATTCAACCGAGCTTAATGCCGGAAATGCCCTCTATGGAGCCAGCCACTTGTATTCGAGCTTTATATCGGACTATATCCGAGGTGATGCACCACCTCGGGTTTGGGCTGATTGTTTGTGAATTTTATTTTTGATTGCTGCAATTTATTTACTAACGAGATATATAGCCAGTAGCCCTCAAGGTGCGTGTCGGCCTAAAATCCGAGATGCACGTTAGAGGAGATAGTGATCGGCGGACGTGCCCTTGAGAGAGGGTTTTGAGAAGTCGCCGCAATATTAGCTTGATGCCGGATAATTCCCAGTTGGTACCTATTGTTGTCCAAAGACATTGTTGCCCATAGTTCGGTCAAGCCGAACACTAAGCACTTTGAATTTTCTGCATTGAATAGGCAATGCAGTAGCCCACGAGACACTGGTCGGGTGGCAACGCCAGATCGGGGGATTGATGTGCCCCTTTAATATTCGTAAATGATAAGCCCAAAGCCTAGTAGCCCCGAGCCTTAATGCGAGCACGGGCGGCCGAATTAAAGATCGATATCCAGAGTAAAATCACAAATTATGTGTAAAGATTCTATGTATCCAAGTACTCTACATCATTAATGCTCGGATCCGCACTGTACAAAGCTTTGTTGACCGACCATCATCTTCAACCTCCTCGAACAGTAGTCGGGGAGTGTTTGTCCCACTTTATAAAGCCTTTATTAGGGCAAAGATTTATGACAAACAAGGCAATCCGGCCATACGGTTTTATAAACAAAGGTATGCGGAGAGACTGTTATATTACTATTTAATGTAAGAAACATCTTCCAAAGAAAATAGTCCCGCTATTGGTTCCTTTCTTTGGGTTGTCATGCCGACCATGATCATGAAACCTCACCTCCGATCAATGCGAGAGGAAATTATTGAGGATTTAGTTTCGGGAAAGTTCCCAAACTATGTGGTCTTTAGCGAACCTAAATTTAAACTTCTGTCGTTGCCGACCAATTATATCCTTCAAGATTGCTAGCTTCCGGCTTCACCCAGTCTGAGGTACTAACTCGGATGACCCGGTAGTAACGATCACAGAGGTGCTCCCTTTACTGCATAACCGAACAATCGGGAACGTACAGGTAAGCACAAGAGCTAGGCAACCCAGCTTGGCTAAAATCTTAAGTCAAAATGATGCATATTTATGGCTGTATAACAATGATTACGGAAGGCAGCCCTCGTATATTAAATACAGAAGCCGATGATATGTTTATTTTGACTCTGTTGTGACCATTTATCAGTTGAAAGTGGCTCATCATCGGCTTCCACCCCCTTGTAGATGCTACACAGGGTGTTTCACAATAAAAAAGCAACCCTTAGCCGATGTCTCGGTGCCCGAAGGTGGTTATGTTAGCGGAAATGAGGCAATCAGATATGCGGGCTTTAGAACTTTCACTTAGTCATAGGAGCTTAAAAGTGGGGAAGCTAGCTACGAGCCATCGATTAGTGTTCAGCACCGACCAAAGTCTATCCATTAACACTTCGGCCAATGTTATGGAAGGCCCATCGTTTAACACGGGGTAATCGGTATCGATCTATAGTTTGACACCATCATCGGATCACTGACCAGTTTAGACCCATTATGACAGCCAGTTTTTGGCTTTCTCCACTGAGCTGCTTAACCATTCGAGCTGGAGGAACAATCGCAGTGGTTCTCCCTTTGCACACCTAGACGAACAAAGTGGGAAATAGGAGGCAAGCACAGGAGCCGGGCAACCCAACTACTGACTGAAGACACAATTCGAAACCGATGCATATATAGGAATATCTGAGAATGTTTTTTTGCCAAGACGCTAAAGGTGTCCGGCGTTGCACTGTGAGACATATGTTGGAAACACACAGATAGTTTAAAAGTGTCATGGGCTTGGAAAACCAAAAAACTTCAGTAAAAACTTTAGGCCCGAACTAAATCAAGTCATTTGGTGCCAATCCAAAAATTGGTCTTACTTTTGTGCTGCTGTCGTGCATTAATATGACACATACGGTCTCAAGACTTCAAGAGGTTCAGCCTACGGCTGCAACCTCCTATCCCGAAGGCGGAGCACTGCTTGTTAAGCTAGTTTAGCGAAATAAACTCGAGCGGCATTAGAGATAAAACAGGCTATTCGGCTATTGACCGCACACTCGAGTCAAGAAAGGAGTGGTAGAAAAAGACTTTGCAACGACTTAGAAGAAGAACACTTATTATAAAATGGCTAATATAAATTTAAGAGCCCTAGTTAACACAGGCAAAGAAAAGTGGTTTTTAATGAACCTCATTTTTCACAAATATATTTTAACATTTATACCTACTAATAAAGGGGCTATTGCTTCATACCACCGTAATTTCGTCTGTTTTTGGTCCGTTCACCTCACCCATATCATATGTTTATTATATGTGAGGTGGTACTATTCTAACCTGCGTGTACGTTATTAAACATGAAAGATGTTTCGCTCCTGGACTTGGGCCTCGCATGACCGTCGGCCCACCTACACTGGGAGTTGTAAAAATATTGGAGCATGTTGTGTCCTGTACTAAGAATCGAACTCACGACCTTACCATGTAATCCGTAAGGCTACAACCAACTGAGCAAGTTTCTGTTTGTGTTCTAGTACCACCTCGCTACAATAGATTCAATAGTACCAGTTTAGATACGTGTGTGCAACTTGTACCAACGTGGACTGGAGATTTGTGGGCAAGCTTGATTGTAATTAAAGGAAGAGGAAGTTGTTGTCTGGTCATTAAAGGAAGAGGAAATTGTGTGCTGCTCATTAAAGGAAGAGGAAATTGTGTGGGGGCATGCTCCATGATAAAAACAATGTTTGTGGGCTCTTCTTCATAATTGGAAGAGGAGATTGTGCGCTGCATAGAGAAGCTGGCTGGACCGAGCTTCCTTGGCCGAGCGGGGAGGACGAGGTTGAGACGGGGCAGAGGACCCCGAGTCAACGTCGGGCAACGTTCTCGTGGCTGGAACACTACCGTTCGTGCCCGGGATAGAGGACCGGCGTCGGGGGCGGCGACACTTTCTCATGCATGCGGCCTGAAGATTGGCAAACAACATGCCGGCCTCACACGCTCGACCACCTGCTGCGCTCTTCTCATACCGCAAAGATAAAAAGGTCCGCCTATTTATAGTTAGAGCCGGAGCTGGCAGAGGTGAGCAAGAGGATAGAGGAAAGAGGATGATGATGGGATACCAGGTGGGGTTCGTGTTTCTTGACTGTACTTTGGTCGAGCTATTAGTTTTGACGTGGCATTCCAAACAAGCTTGCAATTTTCTTCTTCTTTTTTTGTCGTATATGTTTTCTACACATCGTTTCCTTTCTTTCTCTATTTTCTTTCTATTCATGCATTTTAAAGGGGACTTACATGGGTATTATTGTATTAGTGTAAACATTACCGTGTAAGATAAGATATAGACGTCATGATTTTCCGACCGACCAACATCACCCTCGATCTGTGCTCCGATTTGCCACCCTGGATTGACCGGGGATTCAGTCGGTTGGAACTTTTTGCCGACATGATGTGTTTTTGGAGAACACGAGGTGATGGAGTCTCGGTGAATTGGACAGTTCACTTGAGTTTTGATCTGAGGGTCCCAAAACTCAAGGTTGACGAAAGCTATATGTTGCACCATTTTATGTTTCTTTTTTAAATATATATTCATCTACGTCTCTAAAGCAGAATCCCAAGAATCATGGACAGACAAAGCAGCAGATGTCCGTGCTATTGGGCAGAGGGGTATGTGAATTTTGTATCCTGTTGCAACGCACGGGCAATTTTCCTAGTAAATATAATGTTTGGTCGAACCGAACAAGAATTAAAAAACTAAGCATGGAAGCGACTTAGCTGGTTAATGTGCTCGGTGTCGATGCGTGGCCCGAGCTTATGGCGGGACAAGGTCCCAGCCCCCAGGCCAGTCCCGAGGTGGCGGAGCGAAAAGCTCGGCACTCCGTAGCGGCGACATAGCACGGCTAATGTGGCAGGGTGGAACCTCCTATCCGACTGAGGCGACAAAGCAGGCCGATAGTATGACACCGAAGTCCCTGCTGTGGGTTAATGAAGTGATAACGAAGCCCCGGTCCAGCCGAGGTGACATGGTACGTCATTACGCCGAGGTGACAGCGCTGCCCAACCCGGATCATTTACATGTGCACAGAAAATAGTGCAAGCCGGAGATAATAGTAATAATAAGAAAAAAAAATTGCATAATTAATAATTTATCCAAAGTGAGTGATAAAAGAAATATGGTTCATGTGCCAAACACTCGATGAGGTAGAGCTCTCTGAGCGATGCTGAAGTCCCCGGGGCAACCGAACATGTCGGTATGGCAATTCTACCAACAAGGTTATCACGCGAGCCGATTTATGCTGATTGGGACGACGGTGTCGGCTTGCCGAAGTGACCGCGTGACACAGTCAAAGTCGATTACCTACACATGTCAAATAGTGCAGTTCAAAAAATAACAATATAAATATAGAAGAAAAACCTCACATAATTAATTTACGCAAAATAATTTTTTAAAGAGATGTGGCCTGGCTTCGAAGCCAATGTTGGTGCAGGGCGCTGGCGTGAAAAAGTTTGTATTCACAGGGCGGCCTGAGTCCCCGATGAGGCGTTCGCCGAACTGCGAACGGGAAACTGGCCGAACCATCACGCAACCATCGTTAATGAGGCCATCACTTGATAGACCTGTGTACAGATGCTGGAACAAACTAGAGTAATAATTCCTCGGAAAAAGTAAACCCAAGGAAGAAAAAATTATTAGGACTAATAGCACCTGGTTTATCTGTTGTAGCAATCTGAAGAGAGGTTACTCCCAAAATTGGGACTCAATCCGCACACCCATTGCCTGATGGGCAACGAAGTGATAGCATGGTGATGCTGGCAAAGGTTGGCTCACCGAGGCAAAGCCCCCGGTCTAGCTAACGTGACGAAGCTGGTCGGCTCGTGACGCCGAAGTCTTCAGAGTAGGTTGATGAAGAGATGGCGAAGCCCCCGATCTAGCCAAGGCGACGTAGCGGATCAGTAAGGAGATGTTGCAGCTGCCATGTCAGCCGAGGTGTTGAAGCAGTTCGGCATGATGGACATCGGCTTGAGGAAGCAACAGTGCGGCCATGCCAACGCAGGTCGTGACTTGTGACGCGGTCAATGTCGGCTTGATGAAGTGGCCATGTGACGATGCTGGTGTGCTCGCTCCGTGTAATCCGTGGGGCAGCGATGTTGGTGATGATTTATCCTTCGCGATGCCGAACTCTTGTTCGGCTCGCCAAGATGATGATCCAAAGAATTTGAGCTCGGCTCAACAAAGCAACGACGTGTCTAACGCAAGTCGTCAGATATGGAGCAATGTTGCCGGACTGGTTTAACACCAGCATGATGGTGAAGAATATCTAAGAGAAGGGTTAAAATTTTATGGGCACGTGTTTAAGAACAATGCACAATACCCTAGAAAGAGATTCTTCCAAAAAAGGTTGTCCAATATCCCGTTCATGAAGAAAGATGAACTCAAGTCGGATTCGTATTCGCGAAGAAAACTTATCCAAAAAGTTATGCACTAATCGGAAGGTTCTCATAGTTTGAATGGTTGGATCTTCGAAATAACCTCCGAGCTAGGCTCAGGAGACCACGCCCTAAACTCGCCTAGATTCCCGTCCAGACTCGACAGGCCTCCAGTATATCATAGATCACTGGAGATTCCTCCATCAGAAGGCAACGAAATTTTATAGGGTTGTTGTATACTCAATTCCGCACAATTCCACCAAAGGGTTCATCAAATCGACTTCCGAGGAGATGGTGGCAGCAAAAACAAGTCTGCTGTATAGAAAAAACCGTGTGATCACGCGGGGGCAATGTTGACGATGAGCCCCCGTGCTCCATGGACGACTTTTCCATGGTCTCGGTTGAGATTTGAGCTGATGATGATGAAAGTATCCGTTTGATCTTGATGATCTGACATGGATCGTGGTCCTCGGTCCAGCTGAGGTGGCCAGTTGAGCCGCCGACAAAGATGACGACATCAACCATAAAGCTCGGCTCCGATGTGTAGATCGCGCCGAAGACGATCTGAATTACCATCGCACCGTGGCTACTGCCAGCATGCTCTCAATGAAAGCACCAATGTCGGTTCTATATCTGGCATATCTCGTAGTAGGGGTCCTAAGCTAGGCGTCTTGGAGCGATGGTAACATGGACACGGGATTTTACCCAGGTTCGGGCCCTCTTGATGGAGGCAAAACCCTACGTCCTGCTTTTGATTGTATTCATATGGGGATAGTACATAGTACAGGTATCTACCACGAGATTGTAGTAATGAATATGAGATGATCTATTGAGTAGCCTGGCATCGGTTTATATAACACACCCGAGGCCTAGGGTTTAGAGGAGTCCTTGTCTTGGGCGCCAAGTCTTGTCGAATCCTCCTTGTATGCGGCATGGGCTGCTCGCAGTGGCCCATAAGTAAACTGCCATGGGGGTCCTCAGCCTGATCCAGCTGGTCGGGAGACGAAGAGGTGAGTACCCCCTAGTCCAGGACACCGTTAGTTGGCTCATCACGTGCTGGCCTAGGCCTGTTTGTAAACTGTCATGTATATATTTTCTTTACTTAGGGAACAAGTTGAGGACTCATTCCCAGCTTGGATTCTCATGTGCGACCCAGACCTCTACTTGTATATATATAGGGGAGCCCCGGGTTAGAAGGGATAACTTACAATCTCTCGATCTTTAGGGTTGGCCTAGCGCACCTAAGTCTCGAGATCATAATAGATACACCCAAAACAGGACGTAGGCTATTACCTCTACAAGAGGGGCCGAACCTGTATAAACCCTCATGTCCTTCATGTCCACTTAATCCCTTCGATCTACCACTTGACGTGATGGCCTCACGACTAAGTCCTACGAGGACATCTGCCGCGGAAAACACCCATGCCTACTAGTGGACATCTTGACTTGACTAAGGATGGCAAACCGGTTAACCAAAAGGTTTACCACTCTATGATTGGTTCATTGTTATATCTATGTGCCTCCTGTTCTGGTAGTATGCTAAGCATGTGCATGTGTGCATGATATCAAGCGGCCCTAAAGAGTGTCATCTTAAAGCTGTGAAAAGGATGGTGAGAAACTTAATTCATACACCAAACTTTGGCATTTGGTATCCTAAGAGGTCTTCTTTTGATCTTGTTGGCTACTCCGACTCGGACTATACCGTTGACAAGGTTGATGGAAAGTCCACTTTGGGTACATGTCAATTTCTTGGTATATCTCTTGTGTCTTAGTCCTCCGAGAAACAAAACTTGTTATCCTTATCCACCGCCAAAGCGGAATACATTGTCGCCGGTTCGTGCTCAATTACTTTGGATGACCCAAACCCATAAGGATTTTGGGATACATGTGAAACATGTTCCACTGCTTTGTGATAATGAGAGTGCCATTAAGATTTCTCACAATCCCGTGCAACATTCTCGAACTAAGCATATTGAAGTTCTTCATCATTTCATTCGAGATCATCTTGCTAAAGGAGACATTGATCTTAAGCATGTTCGTACCGACAAGCAATTGGTGGATATATTCACCAAACCGCTTGATGAGTAAGTGTTTTGCCGTTTGAGAGGTGAATTGAACATTATTGATGCCTCAAACTTGGAGTAGAAACTCCATTTGGATACATTCAAGGCATGAGCTATTTGACTAATCCTTAATATTTTTCATATGATGATGATCATATGTCTCGGATCTATACTTGTACCCTTGCATGTTATGTAACCCTTGTAGGTACTTGGATGAGCCCACATCTATGAGATTGTAAATCACTCATATCTTGAGCAATTTCTACATCACCAAGTCTCTACAATATGGTTGTTGAATACAAGGAATCATGAATCCACTCAATATATCCTTTGACAATTTCTATATATCAAAGTTCATTTGGTATCATGTTTCATGATTGTCATTTTGAATACACAAGTGCTCTTCCTTGCAAGACTAACCCATGTAGGAAGATGAACTCAAACTATAAGTGGTGCTCCCAACTCTTGATGAACTACATCAACCTTGAGCATCCAACACAAGTTCAATTACATGATCAAGATCAACACCACCACCTAAGGTATATTATTCCATCTTGGAGAAGCTTTACCCCAAGTCATGGGTCAAAGCAACTCAACAAGATGTGAATACATCAAAGTGCCTGAACGAAAAATGGTAACCCCATTTTGACCTTAAATGATGAGTATGACCTATGATCAAGTGTTATCACTTGACTCCTTAGTCAATATACTCTAACATAGGTGACTTTGTCGCCGACCACTTCTAGATGAAGTTATCTAGTGTTTCTTTGTTTTATGTTTTGCTTGAGTTTCTTGCTTGTTTGTGCCCCTTTTCAAAAAAACATCATCTAGATTTCATTTCTTTTTATCTGTTTATCTCTGCATCTAATTTATTGCAAATCCTTTAGTTAATTCTTTGCAAATCTTTTTGAGATCTTACTTTCCAAGTGAGCTAAGCTGACAAATTTTTTCCTCTGCATTGAACTGGGCTTCACCGAATTATGCCTATCGGCTAGACCGAATTATAATAATACATTCTAGACTGTTCATCCGTACAACTGACACGGACCAACCCGATCTGACTGATATGCATCATCTATGACACTGCCAACTCGGTGTCACCGATGAAAATGGGTCGGTGTTACCGATTTCACTACTAAGAAAACTTTTGTCATTGCAAATGTCATTTATTCTCCACCTCCACTCGATGATTCTTATCCTCTACTCGCATATCAAACTACATGCTGCTTTGTACTCTAACTCAAGGACCAAACCTATTTGACTCATGCTCCAGAAGACCCCTTCTTGGAAATTGATGTCAAAGGGGGGAGAGAGAGCACATCAAAGCCTATCACATGGGAGAGAAAGCACATCTTAGCTTCTCCAGATTCTTATTAACAATAGAGGAGAGAAGTCACATGTCTTTAAGAGGGGAAAGACATGTTAATGTATGCTTGTACCATTTCTTGCTCTAATTATGATTGCTTTGCTCTGATTTTCTATTAGCCTACCTTCTCCCATTATCCTATGTCAGATTCAAGGGGGAAAGAGTTGATATCTAAGGGAAGAAAATCTTTAGAATTCATTGCATATCTTTAATCCTTGGGGACATGCCTTTATCCAAATAGAGTACTAAGTACTCACTCACTACATGTCATCCCAGTCTTGGTACTCTTGTGGCTTTTCCGAACTGGCTTTGACTAGTAGTGTTCTTGTGTTAACTAACCCTGTTTTCTCAAGTTCATCTCGACCAAAGCCAGCTCAAGACCACAAGGTAAGTATATGCATCTCACTCATGCACATGATGATCTCTTGCTGATGTACATATTGTTTGCAAGAAGGACTCATGAACATGAAGGTACACTTCATGTATCTACACCATTTGCTCTGATGCATACAGCCAAGATACATGTAACTCATTGCTTTCTCTGACATGCTTATGCATTCACATGCTCTCATATTCTATCTTTACATGACTGCACACATGTAGGGGGAGCCAATGCATGTTACATGTATTTCCAAAGCTTTACTTGTTACTCTTCATATCTTTATCTAAAGCTTTGATGTATGTTGTCATCAATTACCAAAAGGGGGGAGATTGAAAGCACAAGTGCTCCCTGGGTGGTTTTGGTAATTAATGTCAACATATCTCTTGTTGGACTAATATCTTCATCTAGTATATTTCAGAAAGTTCAACAATGGTGTGGCAAGGACAAGAGGATGTGGAACCCCTTCAAAATGCTAAGGACAAAGGTTGGCTAAAGCTCAAGATTCTTCATTTCTATTTTAGTGATCCAAGATCACATTGAGTCCATAGGAAAAGACAATACTATTAAAAGGGGATGAGGTGTTGCTTAATGGTCTACTTGCTCAAAGTGCTTAGTGATATGCTCCAAAGCCCTCAACCACTTTCTCAATTCCAAATATATCCTAAACCTAAAGTAAAACTTGGCCCTACTGATTTGATCTATCCGGCGCCACTGAGTTGCTTTGACATAGACATAGCCAGAAACCCTAATCAGTTCGATCTCACCGATTGGGATCTAGGTCTCACTGAGATGGCCCTGCAAACTCTTTGTTTCCTGTTGCGATTATTTCGGTCTCACGGAAATAAGAAATCGGTCCCATCGAGTTTGCCTGACCAACTCTCTGTATGCTCATTGCTGAATTCTGTCCCACCGAGTTCATGCAATCAGTCACACCGAGATAAGGTTTTTGCCTAACCCTAGCACATCGGTCCCACCGAGTTGATCATGTCAGTCCCACAGAGAATCCTAACATTCACATTTTGAACTAAATCGGCACCACTGCAGGATGGTCCAAACATGATAGTCGAATCAGAGACCCTTCGACATAACTGTGTGTGATGCAATAATCGCAAACGGTGGTGTAAAAACCGTCAAAAAGGTGCAAAATGTTTGCGATGGCGGCGACATCAAACAAGGTTCATATTAGATTTTCGTCTGTGATAAGTGGCAAATGGTTAATCCAGAATAATTGTTGGTGATGATGCAGAACAATAGATTCGGGCAGCCAGATGAGGGTGTGTGCGATATATGGCATACAGTTCACTAGGATGGACTGTGTGTGATTAGGCAACACAATGTAAATGGTTCAACTCAACAACATGTGTGTGATACGCGGCAAATAGGTCCGTAATCAGAAATGTGTGTGAAGATTAATAATAACACAGACGATTGTGGCTAATAAGTCGTGTGATTTTCTCTGTCTACAGAAGAATAACATGTGTATATATATATGTATATATATATATAACTGAAATAAACATCCAATTACATAAGTGACTATACAGATCATTAGCACACACCTCCAGAAACAATTGCATGGATTCTAAAGTATGAGAAACGATCGTCTAGTCATCTACTTCTTGTGACGCTCCCGCCACTAGTATGTGGCTCGATCCGTCATATGGGGCAAGAAGAACACAATTTCTCATGTCAACGATCCGCCTGTACATCTCGTAGCTTGTGTACGCGTCCTTGGCCGCGTACTTGACGTGTTGTTCATCCACTCTCTCATGCCAAACACTGTGCCAGGCGTTCTTGTCCTTCTTGCTCTCTTCCTTCATCTTCGCGTAGTAGGGGTCGATGATCGCCGAGGCAAGGTCAACCAGGGAGTACAGTTTTCTGTTTTCGCTAACACAGACCTTTTAGTGGTGCTGGATGTTGACAAGATTCAGGCATTTCAAGCCCAAAACCTTCAGCGCTTTTAGATTGTTGGTGGTGTCCACCATAGCGAAACTGGAGTCGGAGCTATTTTTAAACCTAGAGAAATGCTCGCAAGGCCTTGTGGCCAGGTGGTAGTGGTAGACGAGGACGTCATGTCGCACGCACAACTGGGTGACGACAACCTTCTGTTCGTGCCCGCTACGACCCATGGTGTACTCGAGGTTGAAGCCGACCACTTGGTACGTGTCCTCGGCAAGGAACTGCTCAACAGTTTGGATGGATCTCCCCACCGAGACCGGATCGTTTGTGTACACCATCGAGAGAGCCTTCCCCCTCACGTGGGTGTCCACGACGTGATGCATGGTGAACTACCCATTGTTGTTGTCGTTGGCTGCTGGGAGTGCCATTGGAGCCACGGGGAGCACCATTGGAACCGCTGGATGTCCTCTCTTTATGCGTCGTTGTGGGTGTCCTTATTGTGTCGTGTGATGCGAGAGATGAAGGTAAATGGCCGCAGGAATAAAAGGGGCTCGGGTGGCCTAGATTCTTGATGCGTCCGCATGGTAGTTTTTGCAGCGGGTAACTGCATTGTCGCGCCGTGCTCGGCACAACCGCATGCACACGAACGTGGGTGATCGTGCGCCAGCCACTAACACAAGCAGAGCACGTGGACGGTCGAGGGGAGAGCATCCGGAGGGATGTGAGAGCAGAGCGCGCCACGGCCGCCTCAACCAGAAGCAATCACATGCATAGAGCCGTTGAACACGCAGGAAATGGTCGCCTACAAACCGGCCGATAGTTGCCTCACTGCATAGGGAGTGGCTGTGTGCTACTACCTCCGTCTTGGTCTTTGGTCCCCTTTATATTATGTGCCATACTTTGCCCTTAAATTTAACCAACAAAATGTTAATGCATGTTATAGTAATTATATAATTGGAAACTATGTTCAAATATGAATCCAACTATATAATGTTAGGCGACATGCATTCGTATTTTATTAGTTGAATCCTACTTATAAACCAGGACAGGGGTATAGTAGGTAATTAAACCGCAAAATTTTATTTTGTAGCAGCGGTAGGCATCGTATTGGAGTTGTCCAGCTCGTCGGTAGGATCCTCCTCCTCTGCCTCATACTGAGCGTGCTCGACAGAGGAGAGGCTGCCGGAAGTTGTACAAAGCCCCTCCGTTGTAGTAGTAGTATTTAGGGGCCATTTTGTTCAGCTCATCTGTCTATAGATGTGGTGGAACTATACAACGTACTTAAAATTAGCTAGTATATATAGTTGAACTAGCTATTTTAGTACGTGGTTGGCAACAATTGGGGAAACGTTTGGTCGGTCCAGCTGCCGAGTTGAACTATTTGTATGAAGAATGACTGCTTCATCTATGAATGAAATCTATTCTTAATTACTAAATTTTAGTTGCAAGATAAGATAGTGCTACTGATTTTTAGCTACATATTTTGACAAATCACAGTGTTACAAGGATTGACAAATGGCAATGTTACTAGATCAACAAATGTTGATCTTTCCAGTTTGACAAATGGCAACATACCCAATATGACTGATGCAAATCTTACCAAATTGTTTGTACGTGGTTGCACATGGGTCATCCAAAACAACTGTTTGCGTTGAAGGGATGCACAAATCCTGCTTGGCACATTTTCTCTTGGCTTCCTGGGGAAGCTATCGGTTTGCATACGGGTGTTCTAACTAAAACGTTTGTGATCAAGAGCTGCCCAAATCCTGCTCGGCAAATTTTACCTTGGCTTCCTAGGGAAGTTGTCGGTTTGCATATGGGTGTTCTAACTAAAACGTTTGTGATGAGTGTTTTATATTTAAAAACCATTGACATTTTTTCAAAAGAAATTCGTTTGATAAGTCTGTACATTAAGGGAAAAGAACGCAAGTTCGTTCAAACCATATCTTGCACGCCTCTCGATCAGCATGCGCAGCGGACTCCACTCGCACGCCTCCCATTCAGTCAAGCAGCTGTCCGCAAGGCACCTCCTATATCCATTAAAACCAAGACACGTGTGTCGCGTGAATGGTTAATAGAACACACACAATTTGAATTATACAAACGTTTGAGATATTAAAGTGGCAGCTATTTTTTCAAAATCCTTTGTTGGCTGTTATTAGAGTGCGCCTTTTGTGAAAATGAACATGAAAATTACCACAACATGTCGGGTGCCATTCCATGATAGCATGCCAAGTTTTATGAATTTCATACGAGTTTTGGATTACTAGAATTTAGAAACAAAGTATCTCAACATTTTTTCAGCAATCAACAGTGCCCTGGTGTTTGAAATTCATTCCCATTTCTTGCATGGGACCAAAGCATGCACCCAAGGACACAGATTTGATTTTCCAACTAATTTATACGCACTAGAGCATGTGCATGTAGTTCAAATTTGAATTATGCACATAAAATGCCTAGAAAACCCAGTTAATGTATAAAAATGTCCAAACGAACCCCAAAAAATTCCATAATTTAACACAACACTCCTCTTGTTCTATGTTGACACTAGAAAAATTTTGAAAGCAATAAGAGCCAACGGATATCATTTTTTTCCTAAAGGTGGCACGTTCCCTACCGAAACCATCAAGCTTGTTGTGATAATCTCTGGTTTGTGAGAAGCTTATGCCCAAACCTAGCCCCAAATGGGACAAGAAATTTACCACGGCATGCTGATGCCGCTCCATGATAGCATGCCAAGTTTCATGAATTTCAAACAAGTTTTGGATTTACTAGAATTTGAAAAGCAGGTATCTCAATGTTTGCTGCCGAGTGACGATGGCAGGGTGTTTGAAATTCATTCCCATTTCTTGCATGGGACCGAAGCATGCACCCAAGGACACAGATTTGATTTTTCAACCAATTTATATGCACTAGAGCATGTGCATGTAGTTCAAATTTGAATTATGCACATAAAATGCCTAGAAAGCCCAGTTAATGTATAAATGTCCAAACGAACCCCGAAAAATTCCATAATTTAACACAACACTCCTGTTGTTCTGTGTTGACACTAGAAAAAAATTGAAAGCAATTAGAGGCAACAGATATTGTTTCGTCCCCAAAGGTGGCACGTTCCCTACCGAAACCATCAGGCTTGTTGTGAGAAGCTCTCCTTTGTGAGAAGTTTATACCCAAACCTGCCCCAAATGGGACAAAAAATTTACCACGGCATGTTGATGCCGCTCCATGATAGCATACCAAGTTTCATGAATTTCAGACGGGTTTTGGATTTACTAGAACTTAAAACGCAGGTATCTCAATGTTTGCGGCCGAGTGACGGTGGCAGGGTGTTTGAAATTCATTTCCATTTATTGCATGCGACATTAGAATGGACCCGAGGACACAGATTTGATTTTTCAACCAATTTGTATGCATTGGAGCATGTGCATGTAGTTCAAATTTGAATTATGCACATAAAATGCCTAGAAAACCCAGTTAATGTATAAAAATGTCCAATTGAACCCCGAAAAAATCCATAACTTAATACAACACTCGTGTTGTTCTATGATGACACTAGAAAAATTTTGAAAGCAATAAGAGGCAACGGATATCGTTTCATCCCCAAAGGTGGCACGTTCCCTACCGAAACCATCAGGCTTGTTGTGAGAAGCTCTGGTTTGTGAGAAGTTTATACCCCCAACCTACCCCAAATGGGACAAAAATTTTACCACGGCATGTTGATGGCACTCCATGATAGCATGCCAAGTTTCATGAATTTCAGACGAGTTTTCGATTTAATAGAATTTAAAAAGTAGGTATCTCAAAGTTTGCGACCGAGTGACAGTGGCAGGGTGTTTGAAATTCATTCCCACTTCTTGCATGCGACCCAAGCATGCACCCAAGGACACATATTTGATTTTGCAACAAATTTATATGCATTGGAGCATGTGCATTTAGTTTAAATTTGAATTATGCACATAAAATGCCTAGAGAACCCAGTTAATGTATAAAAATGTCCAAACGAACCCCACAAATTTCCAAAATTTAACACAACACTCCCGTTGTGCTATCTTGACACTAGAAATTTTTTGAAAGCAATAAGAGGCAACGAATATCATTTCATCCCCAAAGGTGGCATGTTCCATACCGAAACCATCAGGCTTGTGAGAAGCTCTGGTTTGTGAGAAGTTTACACTCAAACCTGCCCCAAATGGAAAACAAATTACCACGGCATGTTGATGCCACTCCATGATAGCATGCCAAGTTTCATGAATTTCAGATGAGCTTTGGATTTACTCGAATTTAAAAAGCAGGTATCTCAATGTTTGCGGACGAGCGGCGGTGGCAAGGTGTTTGAAAATCATTCCATTTCTTGCATGCGACCTAAGCATGCACCCAAGGACATAGATTTGATTTTTCAACAAATTTATATGCACTGGAGCATGTGCATGTAGTTCAAATTTGAATTGTGCACATAAAATGCCTGGAAAACCAAGTTAATGTATAAAAATATCGAAATGAACTCTGAAAAATCCCAAAATTTAACACAAGACTCTTGTTGTTCTATCTTGACACTAGAAAAATTTTGAAAGCAATAGGAGGCAATGGATATCGTTTTGTCCCCAAAGGTCGCATGTTCCCTACCGAAACCATCAGACTTGTTGTGAGAAGCTCTGGTTTGTGACAAGCTTATTCCCAAACCTGCCCCAAATGGGACAAAAAATTTACCACGACATGTTGATGCCGCTCCATTATAGCATGCCATGTTTCATGAATTTAAGATGAGTTTTGGATTTACTAGAATTCAAAAAGCAGGTATCTCAATGTTTGCCGCCGAGTGACGGTGGCAGCGTGTTTGAAATTCATTCCCATTTCTTGCATGGGACCTAAGCATCAACCCAAGGACATAGATTTGATTGTTCAACCAATTTATATGCACTGGAGCATGTGCATGTAGTTCAAATTTCAATTATGCACATAAAATGCCTAGAAAACCCAGTAGATGTATAAAAATATCCAAACGAACCCTGAAAAATTCCATAATTTAACACAACACTCCTGTTGTTCTATGTTGACACTACAAAAATTAGGAAAGCAATAAGAGGCAATGAATATCATTTCGTACCCAAAGGTGGCACCTTCCCTACCGAAACCATCAGGCTTGTTGTTGAGAAGCTCTAGTTTGTAAGAAGTTTACACCCAAACCTACCCCAAATGGGACAAAAATTTTACCATGGCATGTTGATGCCGCTCCACGTAAGAATGCCAAGTTTCATGTATTTTAGACGAGTTTTGTATTTATTAGAACTTAAAAGGAAGGTATCTCAATGTTTGCGGCTGAGTGACGGTGGCGGGGTGTTTGAAATTCATTCCCATTTCTTGCATGCGACCTAAGCATGCACCCAAGGACACAGATTTGATTTTTCAACCAATTTGTATGCACTGGAGCATGTGCATGTAGTTCAAATTTGAATTATGCACATAAAATGCCTAGAAAACCCACTTAATGTATAAAAATGTCCAAATGAACACCGTCCATAATTTAACACAACACTCATGTTGTTCTATGTTGACACTAGAATTTTTTTGAAAGCAATGATAGGCAACAGATATCATTTCGTCCCCAAAGGTGGCACGTTCCCTACCGAAACCATCAAGCTTGTTGTGAGAAGCTCTGGTTTGTGAGAAGTTTATACCCAAACCTGCCCCAAATCGGATAATTTTTTACCAGGGCATGATGATGCCACTCCATGATACCATGCCAAGTTTCATGAGTTTTAGACGAGTTTTCGATTTACTAGAATTTAAAAAGCAGGTATCTCAAATTTTGCGGCCAAGTGACGGTGGTAGGGTGTTTGAAATTCATTCCCATTTGTTGCATGCCACCTAAGCATGCACCCAAGGACACAGATTTGATTTTTCAACAAATTTATATGCAATGGAGCAGGTGTATGTAGTTCAAATTTGAATTATGCACATAAAATGCCTAGAGAACCCAGTTAATGTATAAAACTTTCCAAACGAACCCCGCAAAATTCCAAAATTTAACACAACACTCCTGTTGTTCTATCTTGATACTAGAATTTTTTTTAAAAGCAATAAGAGGCAATGGATATCGTTTCGTCCCCACGTTCCATACCGAAACCATCAGGCTTGTGAGAAGTTTATACTCAAACCTGCCCCAAATGGGACAAAATTTTGACCATGGCATGTTGGTGCCACTCCATGATAGCATGCCAAGTTTCATGAATTTCTGACGAGTTTTGGATTTACTAGAATTTAAAAAGCAGGTATCTCAATGTTTGCAGCCGATTGACGGTGGCAAGGTGTTTGAACTTTCTTGCATGCGACCTAAGCATGCACCCAAGGACACAAATTTGATTTTCAACAAATTTATATGCACTGGAGCATGTGCATGTAGTTCAAATTTGAATTATGCACATAAAATGCCTACAAAACCCAGTTGATGTATAAAAATGTCCAAACGAACCCGAAAATATACCAGAATTTAAGACAACACTCCTGTTGTTCTATCTTCACACTCGAAAAATATTTGAAAGCAATAAGAGGCAATGGATATCGTTTCATCCCCAAAGGTCGCACGTTCCCTACCAAAACCATCAGGCTTGTTGTGAGAAGCTCTGGTTTGTGACAAGCTTATGCTCAAACCTGCCCTAAATGGGACAAAAGATTTACCACGACATGTTGATGCCACTCCAAGATGGCATGCCATGTTTCATGAATTTCCGTGAGTTTTGGATTTACTAGAATTTGAAAAGCAGGAATCTCAATGTTTGCGGCCGAGTAACGGTGGCAGCGTGTTTGAAATTCATTTCCCATTTCTTGCATGGGACCTAAGCATGCACCCAAGGACACATATTTGATTGTTCAACCAATTTATATGCATTGGAGCAGGTGCATGTAGTTCAAATTTGAATTATGCACTTAAAATGCCTAGAAAACCCAGTTAATTTATAAAAATGTCCACATGAACCCCGAAAAATTCCATAATTTAACACAACACTCCTATTGTTCTATGTTAACACTAGAAAAATTATGAAAGTAATAACAAGAAACGGATATCGTTTCGTCCCCAAATGTGGAGCGTTCCCTACCGAAACCATTAGGCTTGTTGTGAGAAGCTCTGGTTTGTGAGAAGTTTACACCCAAACCTGCCCCAAATGGGACCAATTTTTTTCTTTGATTGAAAAGTATGATGCTACTCTTTACAAATAATTTTTGTTACCATACTTAATATTGCTATGAAAATTATTCTTCTAATTCTTATATTAAACCTTATATTGAGGACTTCTCCGGTGTCCAAGAAGGGACTAATATTTTGCAGGAGTCTATGGAAGAAGAAGAAATTGATGAAACTGTGAGCTCACTGGATGAGAAAGACGATGAGGAGAGCGAAGAACAAAAGGAGGAAGACACTACTGGAATCAGCAAATTTGTCGTCCGCCGCCTCTTTGCCGTCAGCTCGCGGACGGCAAAGGAAGGCTTCGCGATTAGCCACCAGAAAGCGGACGTCAAAGAGGCAGCAGGTGGCAAAGGTAGGCTTTGCCATCATCCAGTTCTTTGTCATCTGCTAGCGGACGGCAAAGAAGCTTTGCCGTCCAGTAGCTGACAGCAAAGAGGGTGGGTGGCGGGCTTATGAGGACGACTTAATGGACAGTTTCTTTTCCGTCTGCTAGCGGATGGCTTCTTTGTTGTCCGCCAGCAAACGGCAAAGAAACTGACTATTTTAATGGTCGTTTCCCCTGGCTCCACCCCACTAGCACACGGCAAAGAGCTGTGACCTACTAGTAGAAAAGGGCCGCACCCGTGCCCCCACCCATATCTCTCTCACCTCTATCTCTCTCGATCTCCTGGCCTTAACCACCCGCGTCGCCGCCCCCGACCGTTGCCCCGCCCCGCCCCATCGCCCCACCACCCTACCCCCGCCGTCCCGCACCGGTGCGCTGCCCCGCCCCCGCCACCCGGCATAGCTTGCCGCACCGCCACCGCCCCGGCGCCCGGCCCACCCCGGCTCGCCGCCCTGCCACCGCTGCCCCAGCGCTAGCCCCGCCCCGGCGTGCCACCCCGCCGCCCCGGCGCTCGCTCCGCCCGATGCCTTCCGCCTCCTCCACCACCGCTGGAGCCAAGGTGATTTTTTTTGTTTTTTTCTACTGTTATTTGTGTTTAGGTTTAGGTTATAGTGGTAGGATTAGGTTAGTGCTAGATTTAGGTTTAGATAATTATAAGAAGAAAAAATTGAAAAAAGAAGAATAAGTAGAAGAAGAAGAAATGACATCGTTGTTAGGGGGTTCCTCGTTATCGATGGAACCCTAAATAGCAAGTATCGTCGGTGCGAGATACATGTGGTCGTCGGTGTGGAACACTACATCCACGTCCCACAAGTGACGCCGGCATCCGGCGTCCCACAACAACAATTCTCTGCGTCGATGGCGGTCGAACACCATTACAAATTTGTCTAGCAGCCTCTAAAGTCAGTTTGGTTGTTTGAAATTTCAAAACTTGGCTTTAATCCTCATCGTAGAGGCTGCCAGACAAATTCGCCAAGGTGCTCGACCTTCATCGGCCACCAGAACTATTGTTGTGGGACGCCGGGCACCGGCTTCACTTGTGGGATGTGGATCTAGTGTTCAACGCCGAGTGCCACATGTATCTCGCACCAATGATACTTGCTATTTAGGGTTCCATCAACACCAAGGAACCCCCTAACCCACTCGTCATGTTGTAAATATTTAGTTAGGTTGACGGAATAAACAAAATTGCTATGTTACTCATCTTTCGATTTAAATGTGCAGTTATTTCGTCGCTATGAGGTTCTAGTGTTCGACGAGCTCTGCCCCTGCGTTCATGGGTGAGCACAAATGACATCTCCTCCTCCTCCCCCCTCATTTGCCCTGTTCTGGTCTTCGTGCTGATGAAACTTGCTAGCTATAGTTGTCGTCAATCATCAGTATGCATGACCACTATGTGTCTCCCGTTCGAAAGGGTTACATCTATAAATATGCATGCATTTTCATATTTATAATTGTGATTCTTTCGAGTGGTCCAATGTTATCCATGGACAGCCCGAGTATGTGTGATTGGGTTTTTTCCCATATGCTCTGCTCCGGATCCGATGCAGAATTTCATCAGTGCCTCCCTGTTGTTCTTCGGGTACACATCCTCTCTACTTATTGCCAAGACGTGTATCAGGAGAACAACGGGGAGGTGCTGCTGAAATTTTGCGTCGGATCTGGAGCAGAGCATGGGAAAATGAACCCAATCTACACATACTTGGGTGGGATTAGGACCTATCTTTACCTATTAGCATCTAAGTTGCATGGACGTAATAAAAGTAACAAACTCCATTAACTAATGAATATATACATGCTGATATATATATTTCTTATGTGTCCGGTAGCTAGGCAAGATGACTGATCGTGCATGGATGTAGACCGGTCACACTAGTCAGAAAGACGTGACCATTGAATGGTTAATAAAAACCAAGGGGTTTCTGAGAGCCATATTTGCAAATGGCCAGAGGACAACATGGTGCCCTTGTGCCAGGTGCAACAATTGGCACAAGAGAACAGAGGATGAAATGGGCAAACACCTACAGAAGTGGGGTTTTACGCCAGATTATACAGTGTGGACATTTCATGGCGAGTCTGCCCAACGTGCTAGAGCTGACGTGCTTCATCGTCGCACCGACGAGCATCGTACCAGGATGCAAGACATGGTGCAAGACTTTGATGATGCTCGGGACTCGGACGATGAGATGGAGGAATCTGCAAAGGCCTTCAATGAAATGTTGGAGTCTTCAAAATGTCCTCTCCACGAGCACACCGAGCTATGTTAGCTGGATGCCATCTCACAAATAATGGCTCTGAAGGCTCAGTTCAACTTGGGCAGACAATGCTACGACGCAATGATGATAGTATTTGGACATTTTCTACCCAAAGGCCATGTACTACCTGCAAACATGTACCAGTCAGACGAAATCCTCCGTGCTCTTAAGATGCCCTATGAGAAGATACATGCCTGTGAGAAAGGATGTGCCTTATTTAGGCTTCAGTATGCGTACTTGAACTATTGTCCCATTTGAAAGTCATCCAAGTATGTTCTGGTAGACAACGGTATGGGTGAGAAGATGTGGACCAAAATCCCCATTAATGTTCTTTGGTATATGCCAATTGTACCAAGACTTTAGCGTCTTTTCATGGTTGAAGAGACGGCCAGACAGATGACATGGCACAAAACAGGCAAAAGAACCCAACTAGATGCATATGGGAAGCTAATGATGGTGCACACATCGGACAGTGAAGCATGGAAGAGCTTCGATGCATTACATGATGACAAAGCGGCAGATCCGAGGCATCCTCGAGTCGGCATCAGCACAGATGGGTTCAGTGTGTTTGGTCTGACGGCAGCCCAATAGAGTTGTTGGCTCGTATTTGTCTTTCCACTCAATCTCCTCCCCCCCCGGATAGATTATGCAAAGAAAGAACATTTTCCTGACATTGATAATTCCAGGCCCAACTATCCGGGGAAGAATACGAAAGTGTACATGCAGCCGCTGAAGGATGAATTGCAAGAAGCCTGGGATAATGGGTTCAAGACATACGATGCCTTTAGCAAACGGAACTTTATAATGCGTGTCTGGTACATGTACTCGACGCATGTCTTGCCAGTGTATGCACTATTCGTTGGCTGGTGTGTGCATGGAAGGTTCTCGTTCCCCACATGCAAGGGAGCTCTTGAGTTTCGTTAGCTTCAGGCCAGTCGCAAGTTTTCTAGCTTCGACATGCATAGACAGTTCCTGGATCCTCGCCATAAGTTCAGGTAAGACAAGAAGAACTTCATCAGAGGTAGAGTTGTCAAAAACTCTGCACCACCTGCATTGAGAGGCCAACAGACCCTGGATCAGTTAAACGATCTCGAGCCAGATCCAGAGCATCCAGGGTATTTCAAGGGGTATAATTCAAAACACGCCTAGACTCACAAGACATGCTTGTGGGATATGCCTTACTTCAAAGACCTCCTTTGCCCACACAACATCGACGTGATGCACACTGAGAAGAATATCACCAAGGCACCTTTTGGTATATTGTTCGGCATAGATGGGAAGTCAAAGGATAATACTAAGGCTAGAGTCGATCTAGAGGCTCTATTTGATAGGCCATTACCAAACATGAAAGAACCGAAAGGAAAGCAGAACTGGACGAAGACAAAGGCATGGTTCAATCTTGGAAGGCCAGCTATGAGGGAAATTATCTTGTGGGTGCAACAGCATTTGATGTTCCCCGATGGATATGCAGCGAATCTAAATAGGGGAGCGAGTCTTGATAAATTGAAGACATTTGGTCTAAAGAGTCATGATTGGCACATATGGATGGAACGGGTAATGTCGGTGATATTGCGTGGCTTCATCCCTGAGGATGAATGGCTAGTACTGGCAAAATTGAGCTATTTCTTCCATGTTCTTTGTGCGAAAGAACTATCACCTTGCCTGCTAGATGAAATGGAAGAGTTGGCTTCGGAGTTGATTTTCAAGTTAGAGAAGTTCCTTCCGTCGGGCATATTTAATCCAATGCAGCACTTGATTTTGCATCTCCCAACCGAGGCAAGATTGGGGGGCCGTGCAAAATCATTGGTGCTACGCCACTGAGAGGATACAGAAGACGCTACAAGCAAAATGTAAAAATAAACGTAGAATTGAAGCATCGATGGCTGAGGCATCCATTACTGAGGAGGCGGCAAATTTCATGACAGCACACTACGAAGCCAAAAATCATCATTTGCATAATCTGAAGCCTCGGTACAATGCTGACGAACCTAAAAAAGGTGGATCCAACCTCAGCCTATTCAAAGGGGATCTGGCACCAGCCGGTGCTTCTAATTCCTTAACGTTGGATTTAGAAGAATGGCTGATCATTTCGTTGTATATCTTCACCAACCTAACAAAAGTGCGGCCGTACATCGAGTAAGTTCTCGGTACATTGTTTTGCAACTTCTAATTCCTTTGAACTGCTCTTATTCCCGGATAAATTTGATAAAGTCGATACGTCGCCAAATTCTCGTATGGAGCGGTGATCCAAAAGGATTCCGTCGAAGAGTATGAGCTTCTGGCAAAGCATGGAGGTGGCTATCCCGGTTTCATCTCTTGGTTCAAACAAACGGTAATTTCCAGTAGACAATTTCATTTTTTCATCTAATTTGTGGCTAATGCAACAATCCCTTTCATATTAAACTTGTAGGATAATTTAGAGTTAATGGACACCAAATTGAGACAAGTCGCTAATGATTTTGACTTTAAGGTCCGTTCATTTGACAAATACGACATCAACGGGTATCAAGTTTGTACCTATGGCAAATAGCTATCTATGGCCGACCGAAAGTCTACAAATTGTTGTGTCTCTGCTATCGGCGAAGGAGATACCGAGTATTGTCAAAGAGTTGAAGCAATTTATGAACTTAAATTTTATGGTGCAAACCCACCAAAGGTCGTAGTCTTCAAATTTTATTGGTTCCATCCGAAGGAGACTAGAAGGACTCATGAACACTTAGAACATCTCCAGCCGCGCCCCCAGAAAGGCCTACCTAGGCGATTTTTTCGCACCGGCGCAAAAAAATTGGTCCAGTCGCGCCCCCAGGAGCCCGGTTTTCGCTGGCCTGGTCCGAAATTAGCACCGGCGGACCTAGGCCGAACCCGGAGCGCTGGGGGGCGCTCGGGGACGCCGGGGCGAGCGGTTTTGGCGCGAAAGAGCCGCGGGCCCGCCGCGTCAGTGACACCGCACGTCGTCTTCCCCCCACGCCTCGGTTTCCCGCGGGGAATCAATGGCAAGGCTGCCGCCGGTCAACCTTACCATTGATTCCTCATGGGCGTCGCGTCACGGGACGGCGCCGATGCCTCCCCTCCCTCGCACGCGTACACACGGGCATGGCGTGGCTATATAAAGCCGGCGGCTTCCCTCGCCTCTAGCCACACCAGCTCTAGCCCTAGCCGCCCTAGCAGCCGAGCTCTGCCTCTCCCGGGAGCCGCCATCGAGCCCCGCTCTCCCGAGCGCCGCCGTCGAGCCCTCGCTCTCCCTCCCTCTCCCGATGGCCAAGCATTTCCCCGGAGATGAGGTGGCACCGACGGCTTCGGCCGCCGCTCGCTCCGCGAACAAGAGTCTTGGCTCCTGTTCCAGGCGAACATCCCGGCGCCGCCGGACATGCGCGCCGGGCCGACGGGCTAGAAGCTCAGCAACGGTGGAGTGCCCATTCCCCCGTTGCCCGACGCAGTGGCCAAACCCGGGTACTTCACCGAGGAGGTCGACGTCGTGCGCGCCTCCCTCACCGCCGCCCAACTCTCCCTCCCCCAGTACGCCACTGACAACCATGCGGCTTGGGCGGCGTACTTCGAGCGCCGTCAGCAGCAGCGGCTGGCGTCCACCAACGGCACGGCGGTGGTCAGCGGCATGAAGAACAGCGAAGGGCGCTGCCTGTGGTGGGGCATCCCCGGCCGCACACTCGAGGGCGTGCTAACGCACCTCGAGGGCGGCAACGACCCGCTGTTGGCGTACCCCCCGGCAAGGGCGGCCGCCCAGGCGCACTACCGACGCGACGGGCCATGGGCGCCAAGGAGGTTCGGCTCCTCCTCGCACTCCTCTGGCACTCCGGCGCTGCTCGGCGTCAAGGCCGAGCCCGCGGCGGAGTCGCCACTCGGCCGGCGCACTCGCAGCGCCGGCATCATCATCAACGAGGGTGGCCGGCGCGCCTCCTCGTCGGCTCCTCCTCCGCGCTTCGTCAAGCCAAAGATGGAGCCGGGGCTCGCTGCCGTGAAGACGGAGCACGGCGAGGTCGAGCGCGACGACGACGCGGCCCTTGAATAGGCACGCCAGGACTCCCTCAAGATGGCGATGGAGCGTCAGTGCGCCACACTGCAGCGCTTCGTGGAGCGCCACCGGGGCCGCGACGAAGGAGGAGTCGTCGTCATCGACGACAGCGACGATGATGACGCGCCGCCGCCACCACCAGTCTGCCATGGCGACGCCGGGTCCAGCAGGGGCGCCCACGTCAAGGAGGAGAAGGCCAACGATGAGGATGGCGGCGACGATGGCGACTACTCGGTGTTCAGCAAGTTTCTTTTAGATTAATTTATTATATATTTGCTATTTAATGAAAATCGGCGAACTTTGTCCAAATATATGCCCAAGTTGGCCGAAATGTGTCGTGTTTAGCCGAACTTCGCCGAACTGTGCCGAAATTTGCTATACTTTTTTTATTTAATCGCGCATGGGGGCGGCCCTGGGGCCGGCGGCTGGGGACCAACTCGCCCCCAGGCCCAATTTTTGCGCTGGCTCATCCCCAGGCGGCGATTTTAGGCACCCCCTAGGGGGCCAACAGCTGGAGATGCTCTTAGGGCTAGTGGAAATCAAACAAAGAACCCATTTGGATGTTCCCGATGTCTATATTATGGCTCAACGGGCAACCCAAGTTTTCTATCTACCATGGGCCTGTCAAAGTGATCCAAATCTCAATGGTTGAGATGATGTTTATGAAGTGCCGCCACATGTTAGACCACCTCCCCCCAATGAAGAGGATTATGAACCTCACATTAACCCAGACACATATGAAGGAGAATTCTTCCAAGAAACACGTCATTCCAAAAAACATTTCAAGAACCTCTCTACTTCATCCCATAACATTGAAGTAGACAGCGACAGTGAACCCAACTTCACCCCTGAGCCGAAACAAGAGCCTGAACTAGAAGAGGTTACTGCTACGGATGACCTGTCAATGCTTGACCGATTATGTAAAGGTGGCCTTCCACATGATGATGATGCATTTATTAATGATGATCATGAGCACGTCATTACCGATAGTGATGATGATGATGCATTTATTGATCCTAGAGCATTTATTGAACCCGACGATCCAGATTATTATTATGTATTCAATTTTTTATGTTGTACTTGATTTATATAGTTACTTGTATGATTTATATAGTTGGTATGTATAATTTTCTTACTTTGTATGATTGTTTCTTATACATAGTGCCATGGTCTTGATGTTCGTCCCCATCGGCCCTCGCCCGCTTTATGATTCGGATGTGGTAAATTCTCTTTCATAACTATTTGTTGCATTTCGCATTTATGACAATTATGGCCATCAAGTTGACATAGAGATCATTTAATCTAGGAGGTATGTGAACTGTAATTTTAAACCGGCCCTCTAGTGGAGAAGTTCAATTTAGTTGGAAAATAAAATGAGTATTTGAAAGAAAAAATCAAAATAATTGAAGAAGAGAAGATGACATTGGAGTTGTATGTTGCCGATGTCGTCGATGATCACAAGATGAAGATGAATACAATGCGCTTGAAGATGGATGCAATGCACCTGAAGCTTAAGAAGATTAGAAAATATGCCATTGATACTGAGGCTTGGTATCATTATGTCGTTGGATCAATTGTTACCTTAGTTGCAATCTTCATCACATGTGTTTTGCTTTACAAATGGATACTTAGCTTATTTTCCTCCTAAATGGCATAATTACCTAAGTTAGATAAAAATGAGCTATACTTAGCTTCTTCAGTTCATTTATGACATACTTAGCATACGTAGGTCAAAAATGGCATGATAATCTTTGTTACCTCCAAAATGATATAGACTTAGCTTATTTTCCTTGAAAATGACATAATAACCTTACTAAGCTCCAAAATGATCTATTTACCTAGCTTAGCTCTAAAATGACCTACACTTGGCATTTTACCTAGCTTAGCAATAAAATGGCATTTTAACCTACCTTAGTTAGAAGAAGAAGAAGATAAAGAAGAGGACAGGAGAAAAAGAAAGAGAAGAAAATATCTTCTTCTTCTTCTTTTTCTTCTTCTTCTAACTAGTCTTCTTCTTCTTCTAACTTTCTTCTTTCCCAATTTGCAGATTTGCTTTAGATGAGGAAGCTTGCGTTGATGGAGTCTACTCTTCTCTTTATGCTTCCTTCTTGTTTTGATTTTGTAGGATGAACAATGTGAAACTTCCTACCTATATATGCATCTATGGATGAAACCATTGTATGCTTGTTGTTGGATATGTTGGCTAGCTATATATGTTGCATACGGACTTTTGATTTGCTATGTATATGTGTTTGATGATCATATACATATGGCAGGGATATGAGTTGGTATGTATATGTGTTGGTATGCTTGTCGAAAGTATTTTCATATATGTGAAATTGAATGAATTAAAGAAAATTAGAAGAAAAAAACAGGGGCTATACGGGCTCTTTGCCGTCTGCTGGCAGATGGCAAAGAGCTTTGCCGTCAGCCAGCAGATGGCAAATATGCCACGTGGCAGCTACCTGTGCAACCTCGGGGCACTGTGTTGGCCAATATGGTTGCTTTGTCGTGTGCGGGTAGACGACAAAGACCATTGCATCTTTGCCGTCAGCCAGTGGACGGCAAAGAAATCAAATAGGCCAGCCCCCCAGGTGCTGCCACGTGGACAGCTATGTCGTCCACTGGCAGATGGCAAATATGCAAAGGTCTTTGCCATCTGCCAGCGGACGGCAAATATGCAAAGGTCTTTGTCATCTACCAGCAGATGGCAAAGCACACCGTTAAGCCACTAACGGCATGTAGCTGACACGTCTGCCGTCCAGGTCCTTTGCCATCTGTTGGCGAATGGCAAAGACCATTTCATCTTTGTTGTCCGCCATGCATGCCTTTGCCGTCCGCCATGGAAGATGGAAAGTTCCTGATTCCTTTAGTGAGAGTGGATTAGCTACTCGTGCCCACCTTCTAATGAGAGTAACTCTTCAACTCATACATTGTTTAATTTCCCTGCATGCTTACCGAAGGATGAATGCAATGATAATTGCTATGATCCCTTTGATTCATTTAAAAAATTCAATTTTGATGAATTTGATGCTTACTATGCTTGTGGCCTTGATGCCAATATGAATTATGCTTATGGAGATGAATTTTCTATAGTTCCTTATGTTAAACATGAAATTGTTGCTATTGCACCCACACATGATAGTCCTATTATCTTTTTGAATTCTCCAAAATACACTATATCAGAGAAGTTTGCACTTATTAATAATTACATTGATGGGTTGCCTTTTACCATTGCACATGATGATTTTGATGAATATAATATGCATGTGCTTGCTTCTCCTACTTGCAATTATTATGAGAGAGGAACTATATCTCCACCTCTCTATGTTTCCAACATGATAAAATTGTTTATGCTATGTATGGCCTTTACTAGATGTGCATGAATTGCTCTTTTATGACATGCTGATGCATAGAAAGAGAGTTATACTTCGTCATTGCATGATATATGTTGCTTTGTGCTCACTACTAAATGCCAAATCATTGTTAATTAAAATTGGCTTCGATATACCTTGGGATCCAGGTGGATCCATTACTTGAGCACTTTATGCCTAGCTTAATGGATTTAAAGAAAGCGCTGCCAGGGAGACAACCCGGAAGTTTTAGGAAGTCATTTTGTTCTGTTTTGTGATTTTATAAAGTTTCAAAAATATAGAGGGGAACTTAAAACTTCACAAAAAGAAAAGTGAAAGTGAGAAAGAGGAGCACCGTGGAAGTGGGGGATATCCTTGAACTTTGTTCGTGCCCATGGAAACTTTGTGTATCTTGATTACAAAAACTTTTCAACAAAAATAATTACCCCTTGTATAAATCCATTGTATCATAAAAATAATCTACCAAGATTTGCCTTTAGGATGATTAGAATAAAAAATGTCCCGAAAAAATGTGCCAAACTTTCTATTATTTAGAATAAATAAAGAAAAATAGTATTTTCTATCTGTTTTATGAATTATCCGTGAAATAAAAAATGTCCCGAAAATAAAAGTTCTCCAAATTCCCTGAAAATTTAGTATGATTTTTTATATAATATTTGATAATTTTTGCACTGAACATACACCAGGGGGATGCACCAGTGGTCCACAAGGGTGGAGGGCGCTCCCTACCCCCTGGGCACGCCCCCTGTCTTGTGGGTCCCATGTGGGTCCCCTCCACTTATTCCAGCACCCATCCACTTCATCTTCCTCCAGAAAAAATCATGATGTAGCTCAAACTAGTGTTCTTGCTCATTTTGTTGCCATTTTCGATCTCCTTGCTCAAAGCTCCATTCTCAAAACTGCTTCGGGGGATTGTTCTTCGGTATGTGACTCTTCCAATGGTCCAATTAGTTTTTGTTCTAGTGCTTTATTTATTGCAAATTTTTGTTGCTATGGTGACCTTGTTCTTGATCTTGCATGCCAAATTTATATGGTCCAAAGTAGTTTTGATGCACGACATAGACTCTAGGCACTTGTAGGAGTAGTTGTTATCAATTTTGTTGATTTTGGTTCACTTTTATTTTGAGTCACTAAAAATTTCAACAAATTCACAAAGGAAGAAAAATGTCTAGTAAAATGTACCAAGGTGGTTCTTCAAGGAAGCAAGCATCGAGGCTCGCGATACGTGAGCTGGTCCTTGAACCACCAAGGGAAGCTCAAGTGCGGCCTTATGAATGGTCGTCAGATGAATTTATGATTCATGCAGGCTTCAAGGATGAATTTGATGCGTATGTACAGAATACTGATCTTGAGGGCTTCGTATCAGATAAGTGACGACAATACTATTACCTAACCGGTTCCTTTGTGCGGAGGTTTGAATTTTCATCTGAGCGCAATACCAATATTGTTTTATTTGATCTTGATGATGAATCATATACCATGCACCTTGAAGATTTTAATACTGCTTGCAAAACCCCATAGTGGGGCATTCATAGTGAGACTCACAAATCTGAATACAATGATTTCCTTGCTAACATCACTGTGGGAGAAACTAGAAATATCACACAAGCTACCATAGGGAGCATTCACTTTCCTGCCATACGTTATTTTGCTCTCTTTATAGGTAGGTGCATTAACGGCAAACATGATCATTGCCACCTTTGCATTCTAGATCTTAGTGTTCTCAAGTGTGCGGTGTTAGAGGATAAGCAATATAACTTGGGGGCTATTGTTGCGAGGAGGTTACAACTTAATGCTAAAGAGGGAGATTTATTTGGTGGGATTTATGCAACTCATTTAGCTAATTACCTTGGTGTACCCATAAGAGGGAATGACATTGAGTTGCCACCCGCTTTTCTAGATTATAATGCTATGGTACGCTACCAGTTTCTTGAGACGAACGAACAGTCCCTCCAGTACGGACTAATCTTTGACAGATGACGTGTGGTCCATGTTACCCTTTCGGCTCCTTCCTTCTTTAACTTTCAGCTAAATGGGAGATATTTTATAACTAGAGAGGAGGTGAATGAGTATGAGAGAACAGCGGAGGCCGCTTGCCTCCAAGAAGCAGCTCGCCAAGCAATAGCTGCTGCAGCACATTACAAACCCAACTATGATTTGGGATACAATCCGGGACATGAGTGGTCTTAGACCAACTTAGGCCAAAAGCCTAAGCTTGGGGGAGTATGTATTTCTCACCGACATTACATTCATGTTCACACACTCATTCGAGTTGTCGACGTTCATACTTTTTCATTGTATTATCCATGTTAGTTTATCTATTTTCTCTCTTTCTTCTTGTGTGTTTGAAAAACCTTTAGCAAAACAAAAAAAATAGTTGTAGCTTATTTCTTTCCATGCTTAGTAATAGTATTAAATAAAACCCAAAAATATTTCTCGTTCTTCTTTTACTTGTTGGGGGCTTTCCCGTGTAAATATTTTTTCTGGTTCTTGTTTACTTTCTGAAGAAAATCAAAAACTCCGAAAACATTTCAGTCTATTTCTTTGACATTATTTTCTTTTCTTTGGGGGTCGAGAGGAGAAGAACACAATGAAAATGTCGAGTGACTCGCATATGCATTATTGTTGATCTAACAAAGAGCCCATATTACCTTGTCTTCTCCTTTGAATAACTGTTTGCAGATTCTAGCTTAGTCCAATGCACGTGCACTATTATTATTATCCACACTGTTCGGTCGTGCAAGTGAAAGGCAATAATGATGATATATGATGAAATGATTGAGATGAGGAAAGCTAGTATGAACTCATCCTATCTTGTTTTTATAAATATGATTAGTTCATCATTCCTAATTCAGCCCATTATGAATGAAACATGTTTGCAATGACAATTAGAGATTATAGTTACTCATGCCATTCTTAATTAGCTAGGATTTTATAATGGTTTACCTTGCGTGCCAACATGATTTTAAAATGGTTGTGATGTAGTATGATAGGATGGTATCCTCCTTTGAATGATTTGAGTGGCTTGACTTGGCACTTGTTCACGCATGTAGTTGAAACAAAATCAACATAGCCTCCACGATATTTATGTTCATGGTGATTTATATCCTACTCATGCTTGCACTCAATGTTGGTTAATCTTAATGCATTTATGACCGTTGTTGCTCTCTAGTTGGTCGCTTCCCATTCTTTTTCTAGCCTTCAATTGTACTAAGCTGGAATACTGCTTGTGCATCCCACTTCCATAAACCCAAAGTTGTTCCACATGAGTCCACCATACATACCTATATGCGGTATTTACCTGCCGTTCCAAGTAAATTTTCATGTGCCAAACTCTAAACCTTCAAATGATAATCTATTTTGTATGCTCGAATCGCTCATCTAGCTACTAGGGTTGTTAATATCTTCCATGCTAGGTGGGTTATTCTCATGATGAGTGGACTCCGCCCATCATTCACGAGAAAATGACTGGTAACCGGATGCCCAGTCCCATGCTCAAATCAAATCAAAATGTAATTGCAAACAAAACTCCCCCAGGACTGTTGTTAGTTGGACGGTACCCGTTATTTCGGACCAGCCGTGGAATGTGCTTGTTGGTGGTGGGGGAGTATAAACTTTACCATTCTGTTTGGGAATCGCCTATGATGTATCTAGTATGGAAGATATCAGGATCTCTTGGTTGTTATGATGACAATGAAAGCATACCGCTCAAAATATTATTTATCTCTGTTTCAAAAACTCGAGCTCTAGCACCTTTGCAAATCCCCGCTTCCCTCCGCGAAGGGCCTACCTATTTACTTTTATTGTTGAGTCATCATCCTCTTATAAAAAGCACTAGTTAGAGAGCACCATTGTCATTTGTATGCATTGCTATTAATTTATATTGAGTATGACTGTGATTGGATCTCTTTTGCCATTTATTACAATGTCTAGTCAGTCCTTGATCTTCAGCGGTGTCTTGCATTTATGTTCTGCTGTCTTAGAAAGGGCTAGCGAGATACCATGTTGTTATATCATATCATGATTGTTTTGAAAAAGTGTTGTCATCCGAGATTTATTATTATTGCTCGCTAGTTGATTATGCCATTGATATGAGTAAATGTGAGACCTAAACGTTATTGTGAATATGGTTAGTTCATAATCTTCGCTGAAAACTTGAATGCTGGCTTTACATATTTGCAACAACAAGATCAAACAGAGTTTGTAAAAGTTTTTCTTTATCACATTCAGTTTGTCAACTGAATTGCTTGAGGACAAGCAATGTGTTAAGCTTGGGGATGTTGATACGTCTCCATCATATCTACTTCTCCAAACTCTTTTGCCCTTGTTTTGTTCTCTAATTTGCATGATTTGAATGGAACTAACCCGGACTGACGCTGTTTTCAGCAGAATTGCCATGGTGTTATTTTTGTGCAGAAATAAAAGTTCTTAGATTGACTTGAAACTTCACGGAGATTATTTTGGAATAAATAAAAAATATTGGCGAAAGAATCAACTAGAGGGGACCCACCACCATTCCACAAGGGTGGAGGGCACCCCCCCTAGGGCGCGCCCCCTGTCTTGTGGGTCTCACGGACCTCCGCTTACCTCAACTCCAACTCCATATATTCATGTTCGAGAAGAAAAAAACAGAGAGATGGATTCATCATGTTTTACGATACGGAGCCACAGCCACCTCCTGTTCTTCCTCGGGAGGGCAGATCTGGAATCCGTTTTGGGCTCCGGAGAGGGGAAATCGTCGCCATTGTCATCATCAACCATCCTCCATCACAAATTTCATGATGCTCACCGCCGTGCATGAGTAATCTCATCATAGGCTTGCTGGACGATGATGGGTTGGATGAGATTTACCATGTAATAAAGTTAGTTTTGTTAGGGTTTGATCCCTAGTATCCACTGTGTTCTAAGATTGATGTTGCTATGACTTTGCTATGCCTGATGCTTGTCACTAGGGCCTGAGTGCCATGATTGCAGATCTGAACCTATTATGTTTTCATGAATATATTTGTGTTCTTAATCCTATCTTGCAAGTTATAGTCACCTACTACGTGTTATGATCCGGCAACCCCAGAGTGACAATAGTTGGGACACTTCCCGGTGATGATTGTAGTGTGAGGAATTGGTGTATTCACTAAGTGCTAATGCTTTGGTCCGGTACTCTATTAAAAGGACGCCTTAATATCCCTTAGATTCCGTAAGGACCCCGCTGCCACGGGAGGCTAGGACAAAAGATGTAATGCAAGTTCTTTTCCATAAGCATGTATGACTACATTCGAAATACATGCCTACATTATCTTGATGAATTGGAGCTAGTTCCGTGTCACCCTATGTTATAACGGTTGCATGATGAATGCCATCCGACATAATTATCGAAAATTGATCCATTGCTGATACGTCTCCAATGTATCTACTTTTCCAAACACTTTTGCCCTTGTTTTGGACTCTAACTTGCATGATTTGAATGGAACTAACCCGGACTGACGCTGTTTTCAGCAGAATTACCATGGTGTTATTTATGTGCAGAAACAAACGTTCTCGGAATGACCTGAAACTTCACGGAGCAACTTTTTGGAAAATATAAAAAATACCTGCAAAAGATGAAGGCCAGGGGGCCCACCACCTCTCCACGAGGGTGGGGGCGCACCCCCCTACCTCGTGGGCCCCCTGGTGCCTCTCCGACTCCAACTCCAACTCTATATATTGTGTTTCGGGGAGAAAAAATCAAAGAGAAGAATCATCGCATTTTATGATATGGAGCCGCCGCCAAGCCCTAAAACCTCTCGGGAGGGCTGATCTGGAGTTCGTTCGGGGCTTCGGAGAGGGGAATCCGTCGCCATTATCATCATCAACCATCCTCCATCACCAATTTCATGATGCTCACCGCCGTGTGTGAGTAATTCTATCGTAGGCTTGCTGAACGGTGATGGGTTGGATGGGATCTATCATGTAATCGAGTTAGTTTTGTTAGGGTTTGATCCCTAGTATCCACTATGTTCTGAGATTGATGTTGCTATGACTTTGCTATGCTTAATGCTTGTCACTGGGGCCCGAGTGGCATGATTTCATATCTGAACCTATTATGTTTTCATCAATATATGAGTGTTCTTGATCCTATCTTGCAAGTCTATAGTCACCTATTATGTGTTATGATCCATTAACCCCGAAGTGACAATAATCGGGATACTTACCGGTGATGACCGTAGTTTGAGGAGTTCATGTATTCACTATGTGTTAATGCTTTGTTCCGGTACTCTATTAAAAGGAGGCCTTAATATCCCTTAGTTTCCGTAAGGACCCCGCTGCCACGGGAGGGTAGGACAAAATATGTCATGCAAGTTCTTTTCCATAAGCATGTATGACTATATTCGGAATACATGCCTACATTATATCAATGAATGGGAGCTAGTTCTGTGTCACCCTAGGTTATGACTGTTGCATGATGAACCGCATCCGGCATAACTCTCCATCACTGATCCATTGCCTATGAGCTTTCCATATATTGTTCTTCGCTTATTTACTTTCCCGTTGCTATTGCTATTATCACTACAAAATACCAGAAACATTACTTTCACTATTGTTACCTTTTGTTACCGTTACCACTACTATCATATTACTTTGCTACTAAATACTTTGCTGCAGATATTAAGTTTCCAGGTGTGGTTGAATTGACAACTCAGCTGCTAATACTTGAGAGTATTCTTTGGCTCCCATTGTGTCGAATCAACAAATTTGGGTTGAATACTTTACCCTCAAAAACTGTTGCGATCCGCTATACTTGTGGGTTATCAATTGCCTACGAGCTCGTTTCATATTGATCTTTGCTAAGTTACTTTTTTGTTGCCACTGTTACGATTGCTACAAAACTGCTACTGTTACTTTTGCCACTGTTGCCGTTACTTCCACTTTTTCGTTGCCACTGTTACGATTGCTACAAAACTGCTACTGTTACTTTTGCCACTGTTGCCGTTACTTCCACATTACTTTGCTACTAAATACTTTTCCACAGATATTAAGTCTTTTAGGTGTGGTTGAATTGACAACTCAGATGCTAATACTTGAGAATATTCTTTCGCTCCCCTTATGTTGAATCAATAAATTTGGGTTGAATACTCTACCCTCGAAAACTGTTGTGATCCCCTATACTTGTGGGTTATCAGTGCCGTCCGTTCGGGGCTAGATCGGATTGGATTGTGATCGGATCGCGACGAGTATGACTACATCAACTGCATTACAATGCTAACGATTTTAGTCTACAAGGGTACATAGACACGCTCACCTCTCGTTGCTATGCATCTCCTAGATTAGATCTTGGGTGATTTGTAGGATTTTTTGATTTTTGTGCAACGTTCCCCATCATTCGCGTGGTTCTCCTATTGGTTGATAACCTTGGTTCTCATTGAGAGAAATGCTTCCCCGCTACTCTATTGCTTCACCCTTCCTCTTCGGGAAAAATCCCAACATAGATCGCAAATAGCACCAAACTCGAAATCAAGCTCCTACTCTTCAGCGCATCATCCGCAAACAAACGACCAAACGGAGCTCACCAACTGTACCCTCTCTACTCTCCTCCGTGTCTTGATCAAGAAGAACATCATGGAGTGGAAAGACTGCTTTCCCATTGCCGAGTATGCCTACAATCGAGCACGACACTCGAAAACCAACAGGTCCCCCTTCGAGGTTGTCTACGGCTTCAACCCATTTTCACCATTGGTCATCCTTCCTCTACTACTACAAGAGAGAACCAACATGGACGCGAGCGCACGAGCAAGTTACCTCCAGAAGGTGCATGAAGATACACGTTGCACAATCGAGAACCAAGAAGACCACCTCGCTACCAAGGACAACATCAAAAAACACCCAGTGGTGTTCAACCTCGGAGATTTTGTGTGATTACACCTCCGCAAAGAACGCTTCCCCAATGAGCGCAAGTCCAAGCTATGACCTTGCACCAGTGGACCATTAAAGGTGCTCGAATGCTATAACAACAATGTGTACAAGATCAACCTCCTGCACGACAAGTACAACGTGAATGAATCTTCAATGTAAAGGATCTATCTCCCTTGCACAGTGATGAAGTTTTTGATCCGAGGACGGATATTTCCCGGGGGGATATGATGCGGAGCATCCCATGGTCATCCACATGGACCTACCTTCGCCTCCCCAAGTGCCAAATGGATCGATGACATAAGCACGTGCAAGAACTATCAGGACTAAGGTGACATCTCTCCTTAATGAACTTCCATATGAACCACGTGAGACATGGCTACTACCTCAAACGGAGATGCTATGTGTGCTTAGGTACGAAGAAGACCCCCTTGGAGATGTCAGAATGATGACCAAGCCACCACAGACAAGGACAAAGAAGCTCGACGAAAGGAACCGCTGGAATGCTACAACGGCTGGACATTCGGCCTGAAGATAGTAGCAGCAGTGGAAGAACAGTGCTGGTAGAGCTCCAGGAGCTGGGCATCCGGCCCAACAGCCCCAAAATCCGGACCAAGGTCATCAGTACCGCGAGTAGTACCAGGCCAGACATCCGGCGCTTCTTGAGCTGTTGGACATCTAGCCCCCAGCCCAGACATCTAGCCCGACGGCTACATAACCGGGCCAGAGGCCCTTGTATTCCCTCTCCTCCTCTCTTATCTCTTGCCACACTATATATAAACCCCCCTCCTCCTAGCTAGGGTTAGCAAAGTATATGAGATTATCTAGACAGAGCTTTGCTCATCTACCCCTCCTCTTGGAGATCAAGACCTCTTAGGAGAAGATCCCCGAGTGGATATCAATACCTCCTCTTGGAGAAGACTATCATCAAGACCTCATCTCCTTTGGACTTGAGAAGAACCTTACCTTTGTGCTATTTTCCTTTGATTGTTCATGTTATGCTTGTGGATCTCACGTATGCTATTCTAGTGGATGTGTGATTTGGGTTTGTTTGAGTGATTACTCTTGTTGTTCTTGTTGTTCTCCCCCTTTTCCCCTCCAAGTGTGCAAAGATCATCAAATTACGATTCCACCCTACATCACTGTAGCTGCTCAAGCTTGCTCCATCTGGTTAGGACTAGCGTGGGCGTGATGGGGCACAAGAGAGATGGTTTGGTTCGGCTTAAAATATGACCAAGATTGGTAAGACCTGTTGGAGTCAGCTAACGTTGGCGGCCATGGCGTGCCCAGGGCAAGGTGATGTGATGTTTCAGAGGCTGCCACCAATTGCAACCAATCCCGAGGGGCTCGCAGGAGTCAGCCGACGGTGGCTGCAGGAGGTCTTTCGGAGATGCTATATAAGGAGAGGGAGAGGCCACTTGTAAGGCGTTTCCAAATCAATAGGCACCAAGAACAGAAGAGCATGAGTAGGATGTTACGCCCCATCGGTGGCCTGAACCTAGGTAAATTGCATTACCGTGTTTGCGTGAAGTGAGTGGAGTACTTTATCCCCTGGCTGAGCAATTTAGGAGGTGGATTTTAGCTCTGATATCGACGATCACCCATCGACACTCTTCGAGGCTGAGCTCTGAGAGCGGCGCAATGTGACGTGTCGGGCGTCGTTAACGATGATGGACGACCACCATGGGTGCCGCGGACCCCACTCCGTGGAGGCATGGGCCCTGGATTGGTGCAGGACCACTGGAAGACCACCACCCGCCGTCACCATCGTAGGCTCACCGACCAGGTCCTCAGATTCCGAGCGTTTGGCACGGCTTCAAGGCAACGATGGACAGGGTTACGCGGAGTCCAGTCAGGGATGCTGTGACGTGTAACGGGCCTTCTGTCACTGAAAGGACGACGACAACGACGGCGGCGATGATGACGATGAATGTGTGAGTGACCTCAGAGGCAATGCCTACGAGGTCACCTCCCCTGGTTTAGTTTAGATTTTATCTGGTTAGTTGGTAGTTTGTTGAATTTCGTGTGTTGAATGCAATATATCAAAATTAAGCCAACAAATTTAGTTCATTTTGGATTAATATCGTTCATTTTTGTGCTCGATCCCTTTGAAATGGGCCAGTCATTTGGCAATCTGCGTTGTATTCCCTCTGTCCGGAAAAGCTTGTCCCAAGCTTGTTTCTCAAATGAATGTATCTAACACTAATTTGATGCAAAATACATCCATTTGAGAGACAAGCTTTTCCGGACGGAGAGAGTAGTTGTAGCCCCTTAGCATACGTACTCATCCGGTATGCTCTAAACGTAGTGCTTGCTTTACCTAAAAGCGAAACACATGACATGAGTTGTTTTCTTTGCGGTGCATACGCTGAGTGCATGCCATGCCATGGCATTGCTTTCCTTACAAATTTACACACCTGGTTCGAGACCTGCTGCTGCTACTCATTGCAGAGAGCTCAAAGGCAGCAGCAGCACTCCATTGCATTGGATGGACACTCCAGTCCACTTGGGGCAGGGCGCCTCCCCTTCTCTTTACCAAAAGCGCACCCCGGCCCGGCCCCACCCCTACACTAGGAGAGGAGTATTATTATTTTTATTATTCCCCCTCTCAACTCAATTGCCCTCATGCAAAGCCCCATGCTTT
>NC_041384.1:348845655-348875860 GCF_002162155.2 Triticum dicoccoides | reverse complement strand
CCCAACACCCTCCATCCTAACCATAAGCACCTATGAATAAGAATGATTGTCTCAAAAAAAACCTATGAATAAGAATGGTGATGGATATATAGCTCCGTCTCGCGGGGGCCTCGGAGGGAGAGATCTTTGCTTAGCGGGAGGACGAGTGCTCCTCCCCCTCCTCTTTCTCTTTCTCCTCCTCCTTCTTCTTCTTCTTTGGGAAAAGGGATTGATTGCGTGCGAACGAGGCCGCGCTCGCTAGCTCTGAGCTGAGCTGAGCTGAGCTGCCACTGCCAGTACTGGCTGGAGTGGACAGGTTTTGTGGCGAGTACTAGTCCCAACTCCCCAGCAACAAGCGGCAGGCACCGAGCAGCCAGCCAATGTATTCCTCGCACAGGAGCATCAGCAGCAGCGACAAGACGCCGCCGTGCAAGAAGCTTCACAGGCACAGAATCCCACACTGATGGCTGCACCCTACTCTCCATCTCCATCTCCATCACATCCCACTGCTGCTGCCCTTGTCCTGCTACTGCTGCTGCTTCATGTCGCGCTTCTTGGCAAGTGTGCGGCGGCGGCTAACGTGACGTTCGGGCCGGGGGAGGAACTCCGGAGGTACAGGCGGCTCCAGGCGCTCCTCACAAGGCTCAACAAGCCGTCTCTCCGGACCATTCAGGCATGTCTCCTCGATCGCCCTACTGCCAGTGACAGTGTTGCTGCAATTCGGTCTAGGTCGTGGCCGAGAGAGATTTTTTTTTTTTGCGGTGGGTGGCCGAGAGAAATTAACCGTGGTGCTCGTTGGTTCATGGCAGAGCCCCGACGGCGACCTCATCGACTGCGTGCCGGCGCACCTGCAGCCGGCGTTCGACCACCCCAGGCTGCGCGGCCAGAGACCACTGGTAATGCATCCATCTCGTTAGCAGCTATTGTTAATTTTATTTATTTATTTCCATTTCAAAGCCAAGGGAAAGCCAGCATGTAGATTGATTAGTTAACCAAGTCTTGGGCTCTTGTTCGATTGGTCGTTTTGTCGCAGGGCCCGCCGGTGCGACCGAGTGGACACCACCGCCGCCCCAATCACACGGCGGACGCCGGAGTGCAGCTTTGGGCGATGTCCGGCGCGTCGTGCCCGGAGGGGTCCGTCCCGGTGAGGAGGATTACGGAGGCCGACGTCCTCCGCGCCAGCTCCGTGAGGAGGTTCGGAAGGGTGCCCACGGCCAGAGTACGGCGTGACACGGTCGCCGGCGGCCACGAGGTCCGTAGTCTACTCTTGTGTCTTGTCATGCCATACTACTATAGTACTTAGTAAACGCTCTTATATTTCTTCACGGAGGGAGTACATTGTAAGCACGACCTGAATTCAAGTTACTGTAGCCTGTAAATCTTGTCTTGGTTGCTGAATGAAATTGCACCTCCGCTAAATGATGCTTAAAAAGCAGAGCATCCGAAAAAGTTGGGTAAAACGTGATATCGAGCAGAGCGGTGGCATGATGCCATCCACTGCGAGGACATAGATTCAGCGCACAGCTTTTAACCTCATGGATTTGATTGGTTTGCCGTTGCTTTTACTCCTTCCAGCTAACATCCGCAGAGAGCATTGACCCGGGTGTCGCTTCTTCGTCTGCATTTTGGCTCTCGCTAGGTGCAGATTAATTGATCTGAGTATGTTTCTTTTCTTTCTTTTTGACATTAACGTAGTGTCAAAAAAGGTCCTAGGACGGAGGGAGTAGTAATTAACTGCAGTGGAGCAGCAGGGGTAACATTAATAAGACAGTAACACTATTAACTTATCAGCGGATGGATGGTTGGTTATTGAAATGGTGTGTATGTGTGTGTATGCAGCACGCGGTGGGGTACGTTGCCGGCGACGAGTACTACGGCGCGCGTGCGAGCATCAACGTGTGGGCGCCCAAGGTGAGCACGCCGACGGAGTTCAGCCTGTCGCAGATCTGGGTTATCGGCGGCACCTTCAGCAACGATCTCAACACCATCGAGGCCGGATGGCAGGTACATTTGCGATTTGAGCATCATCCATTCCTCTCTGGTCTCTGCTCTCGGTTGCGGATGGCAGGGACAACAACAACAACATATAATTAACAGCTGCTTGCTGTTTTGTGTGACAGGTGAGCCCGCAGCTGTATGGGGACAACTCGCCCAGGTTTTTCACTTACTGGACGGTAAGCCCTTTCTCCTCGATCCATGGATGGATCGATCGTCTTTCTGGTAAAAGAAAAGAAAAGAAAAGAAAAGAAAAGAAAAGAAAAGGGTTTGAATTTGCATGGCATGGCATGCAGACGGACGCGTACCAGACGACGGGGTGCTACAACCTGCTGTGCTCAGGGTTCGTGCAGACCAACAGCCGGATCGCCATGGGGGCGGCCATCTCGCCCACCTCCGGCTACAAAGGCGGCCAGTTCGACATCAGCCTCCTGATCTGGAAAGACCCCAACCACGGCAACTGGTGGCTGGAGTTCGGGTCGGGGGAGCTGGTGGGTTACTGGCCTAGCTTTCTGTTCAGCCACCTGGCGTCGCACGCGAGCATGGTGCAGTTCGGCGGCGAGGTGGTGGACACGCGCGCCGAGGGGTCGCACACGGCCACGCAGATGGGGAGCGGGCACTTCCCCGGGGAGGGCTTCGGCCGCTCCTCCTACTTCCGCAACCTGGAGGTGGTGGACTGGGACAACAGCCTCATCCCGCTCACCACCTTCCACGTCACCGCCGACCACCCCAACTGCTACGACATCCAGGGCGGCGTCAACGCCGTATGGGGGAACTACTTCTACTACGGAGGGCCAGGGAGGAACGTCAGGTGCACCTAGCTAGCTGCTTGCTTGGATAGTCGTAGCCACAACAAATTCATTTTTCTTTCTTTATTTCTTTCTTCCTGAAAGTTGTTCATCTTCTACAGTTGTGCACCTAGCTTAGCTAGCTTGCGCGTCTTCTACAGTTTATTTTCCAACCAAAGGGAGGGTGGGTTCACTACTTGTTGTAAAACATGGGTCTCCTGATCTCAACAGTGTAGTGTAGCTTCGTTTCAAAAACAATGCACTACTGTACTAGTGTAGCCAACTCAGTAGTACTACTCCAGCACATACTACATGCATGCATGCATCAATTGTTTATTGCCAAGCAAATCGCTCGTTGTGTCTCTCTCAAACGGTTCTTCACTTACTGGACAGTACTGTAGTAGTAGTACATGAATCACGCTTCAACGCCAAGCAGCATTTGAAGCAAAGACGCACATACCGCGCCTACCTTCGTGGGGAAACAATCCATTGATTGCGCCAGACCATCCACGGAATGGAGCACTAGGGTATTTCTCTGGAGTAGTAGGTAGTATCGTTTATTTTGTCACCCAGGGCCAGGGATTTGTCCCTTCCTTGGCGTTGAAGCTTCCATCCATGTTTCCCTGCACTAAAGCACAAGCATCTACTGATTCACACCCATTTTTTCCAGCCTATCACCTGGACCACACGCCCCGTTCGAATTTGATAGCTCCTTCCGTTTTATTAAAAAATAGTACTGCAATAGGCAAACGAGAAGGCACACTGTAGAGAATGTCATAAACCCGATTTGCCAACTTCAGAGCCCTGCCAAGATGTGAGAGCCAATTACAATATGACGTGTGTGTTGAGTATATATTTTGTGTTGCATGTATATTCGTGTTGTAGCACATCTTCTAGTCCTGTATAGTTCAGGTTCAGACCTATCCTGTAATTATATATATATATGTGCACAAGCACCTTGACTGGGTTCCCGGTCCCGTCTCCCTCCTACGAGGTTGAGCTGGCGGGCACCCCACCCGCCACCCCGGCGATGGGCTCGACTTCCTCCTCGCCTGTCGCCACCTCAGCCGCCGGCTCGATTGTGGCCGTCGCCGTCGCCGCCGCCCCCGTCGTCGCCGCGGCCCCTGCCTCTAGGCGTCACGACCCGCACCTGGGAGGGTGTGCTTCGGCCAAGCACGTGCTACTCCTCCGATGAGTATGTGTGCGCCGCCTCGACATCGACGCCATCAACCATTCCTGCCTCCGCTCGTGCTGCCCTTTCGGATCCTCATTGGCTCGCCGCGATGCAGGAGGAGTTCGATGCCCTATAGCGCAACCGCACATGGTAGCTTGTTCCGCGCCCCCTCGTGCCAACATCATCACTGGCAAGTGGTTTTTTTCGCCAGAAGACCCGCCGGACGGTTCTCCCGAGCGCTACAAGGCTCGGTGGGTGGTTCGTGAATTTCGGCAGCGCGTAGGCGTGGACATCACCGACACCTACGCCCTGGTTGTTAAACCGGGCATGATCCGCGCCATGCTCCAGTTGGCGGTCTCGCGCGCCTGGCCTGTGCACCAGTTGGATGTCTCCAACGCCTTCTTGCACGACTATCTCGCCGAGCAGGTGTTCTGTGAGCAGCCCACCGGTTTCGTTGATGCTGAGCATCCAGACTTCGTGTGCTTACTTTCCCGTTCTCTGTACGGGTTGAAGCAGGCGCCTCGGGCTTGGTACCAGCGTATCACAGCCTTCCTGCAGTCTCTGGGATTTCTATCCACTCGCTCCGATGCCTCACTCTTCGTGTATCATCAGGGACCTACAATTGCATATCTGCTGCTCTACGTCGCATCCTCACGGTGTCCGCCCCCGATCTCCTTCAGCGGCTGACAGCTCGTCTTTGTGACGAGTTCGCCCTCAAGGACTTGTTCCTCGGCATCAAGGTGGTCCGTCGAGCTAACGGCTTCTTTCTGCATCAGCAGAAGTACGCCCACGAGCTTCTGGAGCATGCCAGTATGCTTAACTGCAAGCCGGCACCCACCCCCGTAGACATGAAGGCGAAGATCTCTGTTCTATAGGGGTCTCTCACATCCGATGCAACATTCTATCGCTCCATTGTTGGTGCTTTACAGTACTTCGCGCTTACTCGACCCGACTTGCAGTACGCTGTCCAGCAGGTGTGCCTCCACATGCATGCTCCGAGAGACTCTCACTGGACTTTGGTGAAGCGTATCCTCCGTTATATACACGACACCATGTCTTTGGGACTCACCCTGATGGCCTCCACCTCCACCGACCTTGTTGCCTACTCGGATGTCGACTAGGGCGGCTGCCCCGACACTCGACGCTCCACATCTAACTATTATGTCTACCTTGGGCCCTCGTTGATCTCCTGGTCATCGAAGCAGCAACCCATGGTCTCCCACTCCAGCGCCGAGGCAAAGTGTCGGGTTGTGGCTAACGCCGTGGCCGATTGCTCTTGCATTCATCAGCTACTCCTGGAGTTGCTTTGTGATGTTCACAAGGGCACTCTTGTCTATTGCGATAGCGTCAGCGCGGTCTACCTCTCCGCCAACCCGATGCACCATCGACGTACGAAGCATATTGAGCTCGATATTCACTTCGTGCGCGAGCAAGTTGTCCTTGGCCATGTTCGGGTTCTCCACGTTCTGACGTCGCAATAGTTTGCTGATGTGATGAATAAGGGATTGCCTACTCCCGTCTTCAAGGAGTTTCGGTCCAGTCTCTGTGTCTCTGGTGATGCTTTGACCGTGAGGGGGTGTTCAGTATATATTTTGTGTTCCATGTATATTCATGTTGTGGCCCACCTCCTAGTCCTGTATAATTGAGGTGGAGGCCTACCCTGTAATTATATATACGTGCACCAGCACCCCATCAATACATCGATCATTGTATTGCGAACTTGTCCATCCACAGTGTGCTTCTTTCGCATGGGGAGCGCTTCATGCGTATGTCAATGGTGGTCTCGACGGTGCTGCGTACATAATGGATATTTCTAGTAAAGGACGCTTTTATTAACTTAAAATATAGCATCAAACGGATACAAAGTATAATAAGTAATACCCGGCCTCTACACGACCAAAATGCACACAGCCAATCATGAACGGTCTGACAAAAGAAGGAAAAAACAATGTATTGGAACCAATAAAGTTGTAAAAGGCTAACACTATGGATGCGACGTTTCTGCTCCCAAGCTCAGCTGCACCTGCGCTGACGAAAAAAGTCAAAACAAATACTAGAAAAATTAAAAAAATTCTATTTTTTGTGTGTAGTAGATAATTTGATGCGTGAGGTCCGCTCCAAATTTCAACTTATTTGGACCTCTGAGAAGCTCTCCGCAAAAAACACAAAACCGGGGTCTGTAAAAAAGTTTACTATTCACACACTGTTCTGACCCGATTTGTCGTTTTTCTTGAGAGCTGTTCAAATATCCAAACGAGTTGAAATTTGGAGCGGACCTCACGCATCAAATTATCTACCACACAAAAAATTGGATTTTTTTTGAATTTTTCTAGTATTTGTTTTGATTTTTTTCCTGACTGGGAGCAAATGAGCCTGGGCACCGAGTTGGATTTCCCCAACACTACGTGTATGTCTAAGGAGGTGGTGGACCGATCCGGAGATTATGCTGCCATCCATGTTGGGTGAAAACCTCCCCAACCACCCGTTCTAGCCGCATACACACCACTTTGAATAATGGTTGGTACTCCGTTCAATCTAGTATAGACCACGTACGAAGGTAGCGTATACAACGAAAAATTATCTGCAAAGGAGCAGAGTTTTTGCCATTAAATGTCAAATTATTTTTACATAGCTATAGCGACCATAGCAAGGCACACGCTCCCACCCTTATTAGCATTCTGAACCTATTTGAAATACCATCCAACCAATGACCAAAAGTATTGGCAACACTTGTGGTCGGATACAAATTGGACGCTATTTGAATGACTGGCCATATAGAATGCGCAAACTTACACCAGAAAAAGAGGTATTTGATTGTCTCGTTGTGAGTAAAAAAACTACACGTTTTGCTTCCTTGCCAGTTGTGATAGGCGTGGTTGTCTTTCGTTAGCATAACTCCCCTCCGAAGATACCACATGAAAATTTTAACTTTTAGTGAAATCTTGGGCTTTTATATTTTCGTGTTATTATCCAATGGGACCTCTAAGTGCATGAGCGCCTGATACATAGAGTCGACTATGAAGGACAAAAAGAATCTGGAACTGAAATAATCCAGCTTTTGCAACTCTTTTAGGGAGTTGGACAAAGGAAAGCATATAGAGAACCATATTTGTGAGGAAAAAATTTATCAAGACCAGACGTCCTCCAACGAAGAGTAACTTGCCTTGCCAACTGGTCAACTGTTTCTCTAAGTGCTACTCTACATGTTTCCACTCCGCATTAGTGAGACACCGATAATGAACCGAAATTCTCAAATATTTCATAGGGAACTAGCCTTGCGCAGAACCAAATAGGTCAGCATAGTCAGCCGCTGCCTCACTGGCTTTCCTAAAGCAGTACATAATGGACCTGTTACAAAATACGCGGATAAATAAAGCCAAACTGACCAAAGTCATCCATCAAACGATAGTCACTTGTGCGCGTCGGTCCTAAACGAACGGTTTTTAACCCCTTTCCGCAACGGCATATGGAACCGTCTTCAAGTGAGTGTGGGCAATAGGGGGTCCTTCCCACATGACCCAGAAAACGTCGGTGATAGGGAGCCTTGATGCATACAGTTGTCCCTGTATAACCGTTTCCGATATCTCGAATATCCCAAATGCTTCATCATTGCCACTCGTTTGTGCTCGCATTGCCATCGCAGTCGGAGTTTTGTGGTTCTGCCTAAAACCAAGCAGATTCCAGGCACAGGAGTTTTCTAGGCAGATTCTAGGCACGGGAGATTTACGATGCCTAGCACATCACAAACAGTTCATGATTATAAACCGTGTACGATAGGTAGACAATCACACACATTTAGTTTTCCTGCACCATATGTGATAGTGTCTGACATCAGACACGCTTTGCAAACGGAAATTGTGTGCATGCTTGCACATGTTTCCTCTCTGTGAACCATCTCAGATTATGGTGTATATCACAAACGTTTGTGTTTTACCAACCATGTGTGCCGTAATGACCCGCACAACGTAATTTCACCCTAATTTAATTGCTTCTATTTAAAATTGTACCTAATTTAAACTTGAAAGTAGGCTATAGCTTTATTCATATCCATCAGGTTCAAACAACCAATGCATTATTCGATTCACAGGTACATATGTTTAAGAATTACAGAAGCACCAAATAAAGAATGATGTACCAGGGTTCTATACTTGTACTATTATAGATGGTAAAGAAAGAGGCGACAGACATTTCAATTGTTGAACAAGGTGAAGCAGAATGGCCCTATTGTGCTCTCCTGGATGCAGAAGGCATGCAGGACTCTAGTCCAGCCCCTTGTGATGGCCGGCCATCAATCATGTAGTTTGAGAGGTAATCTTGAGTAAACTGCTTCAGGATCCACTGCAAAAGAAAAAAGATTCAGTTATTGTCATCTAACACAACTCATTACGGGCAGTAAAAAGAAGGCTACAGGGTTCTTGCTTACCATCCTACAGTTCATTGTTGTCTTGCATAAAGTGTAAACAAATAGTTTGATTGACATCTTTTGACCCATTTTAGTAACAATCTTTATCAGTTTCCTCACTTGATGCTGGTTCATGAATGAGATATCCAGGCAATGATCATTATATAGGCATGATGTCCAAGATTAGTAGACCGACTCCTGCCTACATCTACTACCATTACTCCACACATCGACCGCTATCCAGCATGCATCTAGTGTATTAAGTTCATGGAGAAACGGAGTAATGCAATAAGAACGATGATATGATGTAGACAAGATCTATTTATGTAGAAATAGACCCCATCTTGTTATCCTTAATAACAACGATACATGCATGTCGGTTCCCCTTCTGTCACTGGGATCAAGCACCGTAACATCAAACCCATCACAAAGCACCTCTTCCTATGGAAAGAAAAATCGATCTAGTTGGCCTAACTGAACCAAAGCTTGGAAGAAATACGAGGCTATATTGTGACGCCCCGAGACTGATGTGCCAGGTGTCTCCCATTTGTTCACCGTCGTTGCCATGTCATTCGCTTGCATGTTGCATCATATCATGTCATCATGTGCATTGCATCATCATGTTTTCAAAACTTGTATCCGTCCCGGTCTCCCCGTTCCTTCTGTCTGTTGCATATTGAGCTCCACTTAATTTGTAGTGTTGTTTTGTGCACTTTGCCATGCCATGCTTCATTAAACCGGTCATGCATCATACTTGGTTCTGCATCATGCCATGCTTATGTGATGGTTCTTTACTATGTTGTTTGCTTCTTTCCAGTGTTGCTTCTTTGGGTTGGTTTCGATAACGTCGCATTTGTGAGGATTCGTTCGATTACGTCTGTTTGCCTTCTTCATGGACTCTTTCTTCTTCCTTGCGGGATCTCAGGCAAGATGACCATACCCTCGAAATCACTTCTATATTTGCTTTGTTAGCTGTCCGCTCTATTCCTATGCCGCGCTACCTACCACTTACTATATCATGCCTCCCATATTTCCATGTCAAGCCTCTAACCCACCTTTCCTAGCAAACCCTTGTTCGGCTATGTTACCGCTTTTGCTCAGCCCCCTCTTATAGCGTTGCTAGTTGCAGGTGAAGCTGAAGTTTGTTCCATGTTGGAACATGGATATGTTGGGATATCACAATATCTCTTATTTAATTTAATGCATCTATATAGTTGGTAAAGGATGGAAGGCTCGGCCTTATGCCTGGTGTTTTGTTCCACTCTTGCCGCCCTAGTTTCCGTCATACTGGTGTTATGTGCCTTGATTTTGCGTCCCTTACGTGGTTGGGTGTTATGGGGACCTCTTGAAAATTCGCTTTGAATAAAACTCATCCAACAAGGCCCAACCTTGGTTTTACATTTTCCTAACAACCTATTACCCTTCCCTTGGGTTGGCCAACCCGAGGGTCATCTTTATTTTAACCCCCCCAGGCCAGTGCTTCTCTAAGTGTTGGTCCGAACCGAGTTGCCTGCGGGGCCACCTCAGGGAAACTTGAGGTTTGGTTTTACTCATAGCTAGTCTCATCCGGTGTTGCCCTAGAACAAGATACGTGCGACTCCTATCGGGATTGTCGGCACATTGGGTGGCTTTGCTGGTCTTGTTTTACCATTGTCGAAATGTCTTGTAACCGGGATTCCGCGACTGATCGGGTCTTCCCGGGAGAAGGAATATCCTTCGTTGACCGTAGAGCTTCTGATGGGCTAAGTTGGGACACCCCTGCAGGATTTGAACTTTCAAAAGTCGTGCCCGCGGTTATGGGCAGATGGGAATTTGTTAATGTCCGGTTGTAGAGAACTTGACACTTGACTTAATTAAAATGCATCAACCGCGTATGTAGCCGTGATGGTCTCTTCTCGGCGGAGTCCGGGAAGTGAACACGGTTTTGGAGTTATGCTTGTACGTAAGTAGTTTCAGGATCACTTCTAGATTCTCGACCGTTGCGTTGCTTCTCGTCTCGCTCTTATTTGCGTAAGTTAGCCACCATATATGCTTAGTGCTTGCTGCAACTCCACCTCACTACCCTTTCCTACCCATAAGCTTAAATAGTCTTGATCTTGCGGGTGCGAGATTGCTGAGTCCTCGTGGCTCACAGATACTTCCAAACAGTTGCAGGTGTCGATGATATCAGTGCAAGTGACGCAACAGAGCTCAAGAGGGAGCTTGATGAAGATCTTGGTCGTTGTTTTGTGTCTTTTCCATTCGATCAATAGTGGAGCCCAGTTGGGACGATCGGGGATCTAGCAATTGGGGTTGTCTTCTTATATTTTGGTTCCATAGTCGGACCTTGATTGTATTATGTATGATGTATGTTTAACTTGTATTTGTGTGAAGTGGCGATTGTAAGCCAACTCTTTATCCCTTACTTATTCAGTACATGGGATTGTGTGAAGATTACCCCTCTTGCGACAAACCTACCATGCGGCTATGCCTCTAAGTCGTGCCTCGACACGTGGGAGATATAGCCGCATTGTGGGTGTTACAAGTTGGTAATCAGAGCCATCCCCGACTTAGGAGCCCCCTGCTTGATCGAATCGCTGACGTTGTTGAGTCTAGAACAAAATGTTTTGAGTCTTATAGGAGTATATATATCGGAGAGTAGGATTCTTTTTACTCCTCAGTCCCTTTGTCGCTCTGGTGAGGCCTCCTGACGTAGAGTTTTGACTCTTCTCTCCTCAAATTTCATGAATTTTTTTAGGATCACGCGGGTATCTTGGAATTGTTCCGATGGTTTTGTGACGAGAACATTGTTCTTGGTGCATCCTGACATTTAGGGGTTGTGGCAGTGTCCCGGGGAGTTGAGCTCCGAGGTGTTGTCCTCACGATTTTATCATTGCAGTTCTGGAATACATGAGTTCGCCGACATCGAAAATCTCTTTTATGCAGTTGTTGGTGAGATAACCTCGACGCCACCCAGTACTGAGGCGGGAGTTCGGGAATATTGCCATAACTCGTATAACGGATGCTTTTCGAAGGTTGAGGTACACGATTTTCGAAGGTTTCTCTGTTATGTGTTGAAGGATGGATATAGGTGGATGTAGGAAATGCTAGTTTTGGGTGAGATATTATGCTTCCCCTGTATCCCCAACACCTGATTGCATAACCAGAAAGTTTCGGGAGTTTATAAGTGGGAATTCAAGTAGCTCTTAGGATATCTTTCCGACAGATGCATGATATGAGATTGGGGTTTGACGTCTAGTGGTCCGCCTATCCACGGTTGGTTTACAGTGGTCTCATTGTGTCTTAAAGAGTCCTTGGCTGTGCTGACTCGGGGACGCTTCATATGTCATGTGCACTGCCTTGTACATGATGGTGCTGTACGATCGAGCCCGTGTGGGCCCCACCATGAAAACTTCGGACGAACTCTCTATCATATGTTTGTTCCAGCTTTTTCTACAAGCCAATCCTTTGTTTTTGTTTTGGTTTATGGTATTCGAGTTGCTTCAATGTCAAGTGTTGATTCCATATTCTTCCTAAGCGGCGTTCTCACATTTCTATGTGAATACTAATCCTTCATGATAATCGAGATTGTCATGTCAATCCTTTTCAACCAGTGTGTTTCTCTTCAAGTGGATCCGATCGTTTTCAATATCCGCAAGATCAATTCTAAGTTTTCTCAACGGTGTTTATTCCATCTGCCCAAGTTGCCTTTGTTTTCTCGCCCTCCCATCCTTTCTTTTTCTTCAAGGACTCAAATTTCTTAATCAAGTATCCATCTATTGGATGTGAAGTATCTTCATTCTTTTCAATCAATGTTCTTACCCGGTGATTCTCATGAAGATGCTCTACATGTTTATCATTCTTCATTCTCTTTTCTTCTCCGGTGGATTCAATTCAAGCTTTGACGATCGTATCCTTTCCTCGTTTCAAATGTTTTTCTCATGCCGGTGCACCTCTTAATCATCCATTTCTCGCTACTCAACTGTTTCGGAGTGCTGAACATATCGCGAAGATTCGTGTTTCCACTCCGCATTCGTTCAAGCTCTTTCGAGGAGGTTATCTCATTCAAGCCATTTAATTCAGCCGGTGCAATCTCTCTTTTCAAGCAATCTTTTCAACGACATTTCTTTTGAGTGGGCCCTAACCCACAGGTTTTTCCCAGGATCTTACCTGACTCTTCTATTTTCCCGGTGTTACTCTCAAATTCTTTTCCAAGTTTGACGTAAGAATGAATTATCATCAGTCAAATGTCTTTCTCCAAGATCTTTCAAATTATTTTCACTGCGGATTCAGCCTTTATATTCTTCATTATTACGGAGTGTCTCAACAATTCATGGTGGTGTTTCCCATCGTCATTCTCTGCTTTTGAAGACTGAAGAAGAGTTTCTCTTCAATCTTGCTCCGTTCTCGTGAAGATTCATGGTTCTAGCTTGTTGCCACCCTCTCATAATTATTTTTGATTGTGAGAATTCTTTTCACCCTTCCGGAGCAAATCAGGAGACTTTTCAGTTTGTTTCTCAAGAGCCCATCATCTCAGAAGTATTCATTCCAGCTTTTAGCTCTCGTTCTCCAAATCATACCGGTGCATCATTCAAGTATTCTATTATCAGTTCATGATCTCTTCGTTTTCTCGTATCTAAATTCCCTCAAGTATCTTTATTCGTTTTCCAATTCTTCCTGGTGAATTATGCCTTTGCTACTTCCATTTTCAATTCTTACGGTGCTTCGTTCAAGAGCTCCCTTCCTTGGTTATCACATCAATTCATTCATTGTTTCCAAATCACACCGGTGGTTCCATCAATACCTTCCCAAGTTGGCGCTATATCTATCATAATACTTTCTATGAGAATAAGTAGTATGCCAAATCCGTTGCTTGTCATCAATTTAAATTGGTGAAGGATACGCATAACGTAATTCTTATTATTGTTTCATCCAAGGGATTAATTCCTTATTCCGAAGGTTCATCAAAATTCTTGATTTCATTTGTTCATCATTCTTTCCGGAGTTCCAAGTTTTTTCTTGGTTATATCATCGCGAAGCTCCATTTAATCAATGCAAGGATTCATCTTATTCTTTTCAAGATTCTTTTTCTTGTGACCTTCTTTTATCTATCCGGAGTTCTTCGAGAGTTTCTTCATGGTGGTTCATCAAGGATTCCTTTCATTCTTCAATAATCGTCAAGATTTTCCTCTCGAAGTTAAGATCCGCCAAGCTTTATTCTCAAAATTAAACGTGGTGCAAAACACATGTTTTGTTTTGGGGAGATCAAGTATTCCTCTTCTTGCATTCCGAAGTGCAATTCTTTCTACCTTATGTTTTGAGGTGGTGTTATGCCACTCTTGACAATTTCCCTTCATGTTTCATGATTCACAAGTTTTCAAGAGTGACATATCTAAATCCATCATTTTCTCTTTGGTCAAGACATCTTTTCAATCCATCAATCTCTTCATTGGAGTTATCTTGGGTTATATTTCACCTAAAGCTTTCCCTAAGGATTGTTGCTATTTATGATGCTTATAAATGGCCCAAGTTTTTCATTTATCCACCCGGTGAAATAAGTTCTAGTCTCCTTGTTGAAATCAATCCAAATCTATTGTTTATGTTAATGGCAGAATTTCACCTCATAATTTTGAGACGTTTTCCATAATCCCACAACAATCTCACTCTTTTCATATTGGTCTTCCAACAACTCCGTTCAATCCTTCTTTGCAAGGATGCTCTTCAAATTCAATTTTGACAGGAGTTGTCATTATTCTTTTCCGTCCCTTTTATCCCAACAATATATCTTCCATTCTTTCTCCCGGAGTGTTTGTGATGTTGCTTTCTTCACCTATCATCTCGTTTTGCCAAGATCATGTTTTTTCCTTTGTCTATCCATTCAACCAGATTGTCGTGTCCTTCATTCAAGTTCTCTCATCTTATCAAGTTTTGCCTCCCTTCTCAACCGGAGTGCCGTCTGAAATCTTTCTTACCCATTGTGCCATTCTTTCAATAGTTCCGGAGACAGTGTGTTGTTGATTTCATCAAGTATCATCCAATCTTCCCAAGTTCATATTCAATTCCTTTCATTTTCAGTCGGAGTGCTGCCCAAAATTTATCATTCTTATTCCTTTTTCTATATTGTTTTAACCGGAGTGTTGTGGCTATCATTCCTTGTCTAACCGGACTCTCATCCAAGCACTTTCATTTTACCAAGCTCATATTCTTTACCTTCCTTTTCCAACTGGACTGTTGTCGTAATTGATCTTTATCATTCCATGTACATCTCGTTCCTACCGAAGTGCTTGCATGTACTTCTTGCCCATTGCAACACTTTTCTCATGTCTTTCAACCTACAAGGTTCTAGTAATGTTCCTTGTTCCTCTTTTCTAACGGAGTGTCTTCAACTTTGTTCATCTCCGTTGTATTCTTTCTTTCAATTTGTTCAACCTCGCAAGGTTCTTTGGTTTCACTTATTTGTCAAAGAAGCAACTTAGTTTTACCTCTTCTCTTCCTCTTCCGTTTTCCCTCCGGTGCCATCCTTAGATCTCGGGCGAGATCCTCTTGTAGGGGTGGAGTGTTGTGACGCCCCGAGACCGATGCGCCAGGTGTCTCCCAGTTGTTCACCGTCGTTGCCATGTCATTCGCTTGCATGTTGCATATTGTCATGTCATCATGTGCATTGCATCATCATGTTTTCAAAACTTGCATCCGTCCCGGTCTCCCCATTCCTTCCATTGTCCGTTCTGCGCCCAGACACACTCGCATGCGCCCGCGGCATGTCCGGAATAGTATTTTTATAAGTGGCCAGAAAATGTTCTTGGTATGGGATGAAAGTTGGCTTGCAGTGTTGTTATGTTGTTAGTAGGTCGCCTGCCAAGTTTCATCGCATTCGGAGTCCGTTTGACGCCCCAACGGTTAACTATAGAGACAATATAGTCGGTCAAATCGTCTGACGTTTTCGGTCTCCGAAAACCGTTGCCGGGCTACCTTCTCTTCTCTCCTCTCAGCTCATCGCACTATGCACAGCCGACCTGCGGTCCATCTAGTCTTCCTCTGTCCGGGGCCCCACGATCGCGATCCGAGGGTCCGAAAACCTACCTAAGCCCTAGCCCCTTTCCTATTTAAGCAGCCACGCTTGCCATTTTGGGCATCCCTAGCCCCTAAACCTACCCCTTCTAGCCTCCTCCCACCTCCAGCCGTCACATCTTCCTCGAAATTCGGGCCCCAACCCGCAGCCGCCACCTCCGCCTTCTAGCCGCCACCTCCCACCTCAAATCCGTTGCTGGCCACCCCTCCAGCGCCCGGCGGGTTCCTAGTGGCCAGCCGCCGCCACGCAGACGCCCGCAGCCAACGGGAAGGCGCCACACGTCCTCCCCGCGCCCCACTTCGCCACGGCCCTGCAGGCCCGCATCTGGCCCGCCGTTGCCGATCTGGGCCCGAAGCCGCCCGTCGCAAGCCTGCGCACACCCGAGCTCGTCACTGCCTCGCTCGTCGGAGGAACCTGGATCCCAACCTCCTCCTCACGCCGGCGACAAGTCCAGCCCCGTCCTCACCAGCGACGTTGCCGGAGCCACCACCCTTGCCGGCGAACCCCAGGCAGGAGCCCCATCGCCCTCTCCCTCCTCCCCGACCTGTCCCTCTCCTCCCTGCTTCATCCTCTCTCTCCCGCAGGTCGTCGTCGTCGGTGGAGATCGGCGCCTCCCTGCCGTCTGGCCTCGCCGCCGACCGGATCTGGCGCCCCGAGGCCGGATCCACCACCCAGCAACCCGTTCCAGTCCTCGCAAGCGCTACCGGACCCTCCCTCGCTGGAGCATTGCTACGCCACCGCCATGGTCCTCTGCTCGTGTGGCCGCGAGACGAGGATGACGTCCAGGCCGCCCCTCGCCCTGGTGGGCCTCGCTCAGCCTCAGGCCCAGCCCAACTTCTGTTGCGGCCTCCTCACCGACTGGGCTTGGCCCATGGTGAGAACTCCCCCAACGCCCCAGCTTTTATTCCTATTGTTGGGCCAGCTAGTTTTGGCCCAGTGCAGTTTTTTCCTAGTTCTGCGATTTTGCTATTTAACCGGGGAATTATAGTTTTACAGAAAAACCCTCTAACTTCATGCATATAATTACTCACAACCCGTGCATCGGTTTAAAATGTTCTATATATGTAAAATGCTTAGAATTTTATGTATATTAATAATTTGCCACTTTCATCCATGTTTGAAATGTTTAAAATGATGTTTGCTTTAATTTTCTTAAATAACATGCTAAAATGATTTAATTCATAACTAATTAACTGTAGATCCAAATTTAATAAACTTTATATGTAAATGGGGTAGAAAAATGCCTAGTTTAACATGGTGCATTCATCTTACATGTTTAACAACACTAAAATATGCTTTAGGACAGAACAGTACCAAACCTAAAATATGCACATGAGGAGTTTCCGGACTTGTTGTTTGTTGTTTCGGCCTCATTTAAACTTGCCTAGATAGGTAGTTTTCATATGCTTCACCTCTTGCCATGCTAACCAACATTTAATATTGTTGAGTACCTAAATGAGAGAGAACTAAATAAGTCATGTGGTGTTTTCTTCAATATGGAACTCCGTTGCATATTGAGCTCCACTTAATTTGTAGTGTTGTTTGTGCACTTTGCCATGCCATGCTTCATTAAACCGGTCATGCATCATACTTGGTTGTGCATCATGCCATGCTTATGTGATGGTTGTTTACTATGTTGTTTGCTTCTTTCCGGTGTTGCTTCTTTGGGTTGGTTCCGATAATGTCGCGTTTGTGAGGATTCGTTCGACTACGTCTGTTTGCCTTCTTCATGGACTCATTCTTCTTCCTTGCGGGATCTCAGGCAAGATGACCATACCCTCGAAATCACTTCTATCTTTGCTTTGCTAGCTGTCCACTCTATTGCTATGTCGCCCTACCTACCACTTGCTATATCATGCCTCCCATATTGCCATGTCAAGCCTCTAACCCACCTTTCCTAGCAAACCGTTGTTCGGCTATGTTACCGCTTTTGCTCAGCCCCTTCTTATAGCGTTGCTAGTTGCAGGTGAAGCTGAAGTTTGTTCCATGTTGGAACATGGATATGTTGGGATATCACAATATCTCTTATTTAATTTAATGCATCTATATAGTTGGTAAAGGGTGGAAGGCTCAGCCTTATGCCCGGTGTTTTGTTCCAGTCTTGCCGCCCTAGTTTCCGTCATACCGGTGTTATGTTCCTTGATTTTGCGTCCCTTACGCGGTTGGGTGTTATGGGGACCCCTTGACAGTTCGGTTTGAATAAAACTCATCCAGCAAGGCCCAACCTTGGTTTTACATTTTCCTAACAAACTATTACCCTTCCGTTGGGTCGGCCAACCTGAGGGTCATCTTTATTTTAACCCCCCGGGCCAGTGCTTCTATAAGTGTTGGTCCAAACCGAGCTGCCTGCGGGGCCTCCTCGGGGAAACTTGAGGTTTGGTTTTACTCGTAGCTAGTCTCATCCGGTGTTGCCATGAGAACGAGATACGTGCGACTCCTATCGGGATTGTCGGCACATCGGGTGGCTTTGCTGGTCTTGTTTTACCATTGTCGAAATGTCTTGTAATAGGGATTCCGAGACTAATCGGGTCTTCGCGGGAGAAGGAATATCCTTAGTTCACCGTGAGAGCTTGTGATGGGCTAAGTTGGGACACCCCTGCAGGGTTTGAACTTTCGAAAGCCGTGCTCGCGGTTATGGGCAGATGGGAATTTGTTAATGTCCAATTGTAGAGAAGTTGACACTTGACTTAATTAAAATGCATCAACCGCATGTGTAGCCGTGATGGTCTCTTCTCGGCGGAGTCCGAGAAGTGAACACGGTTTTGGAGTTATGCTTGTACGTAAGTAGTTTCAGGATCACTTCTTGATCACTTCTAGATTCTCGACCGTTGCATTGCTTCTCTTCTCGCTCTTATTTGCGTAAGTTAGCCACCATATATGCTTAGTGCTTGCTGTAGCTCCACCTCACTACCCTTTCCTACCCATAAGCTTAAATAGTCTTGATCTCGTGGGTGTGAGATTGTTGAGTCCTCGTGGCTCACAGATACTTCCAAACAGTTGCAGGTGTCGATGATATCAGTGCAAGTGACGCAGCCGAGCTCAAGAGGGAGCTTGATGAAGATCTTGGTCGTTGTTTTGTGTCTTTTCTGTTCGATCAGTAGTGGAGCCCAGTTGGGACGATAGGGGATCTAGTAATTGGTCTGTCTTCTTATATTTTGGTTCCGCAGTCGGACCTTGATTGTATTTTGTATGATGTATGTTTAACCTGTATTTGTGTGAAGTGGCAATTGTAAGCCAACTCTTTATCCCTTTCTTATTCAGTACATGGGATTGTGTGAAGATTACCCCTCTTGCAACAAACCTACCATGCGGCTATGCCTCTAAGTCGTGCCCGACACATGGGAGATATAGCCGCATTGTGGGTGCTACATATATTAGTGGCCCGACAAACCTACATACATCACATTAGTGGCGCACTGCTATAAAAAATACTAGTGGCGCATTATCTATTAGTGCCCATTAGTAACCCAGAGCACAAGGTAAATATGCCCCCCTGGGAGGCATACTAATGGCACACCGTGTGACTTACTAATGGCGCACTGCCTGGTGCGCCACTATAGTCTGGTATACTAATGGCGCACTAGGGGTGCGACATTAGTATATGTTACTGGTGGCGTGATGATAGTGGCGCACCTGTAGTGTGTCGTTAATGGCCAAAACAGGTGCACCACTAATAAGCCTTTTCCTAGTAGTGCCCTACAGTACTCCTACTCGTTTCTGCTCACATTGCCATCACAGTTGGTATTATGTGGTGCTACGTTTACGATGCACGGCCCATCACAAACGGTTCACTATTATAGAACGTGTATGATGGGCGGCCCATCACAAACGGTTCACTATTAATAAGATTAGCTAATCGTCGTATGCGTGTCGGACAGGATTACGAAACGTTAGACCGTCGTAACATCGTCGTACACGACAACTACCACACTAGCTATTCTGTGGTGAAACGCTTATGATGCATACTTCATCAAAAACAGTTCATGGTTGTGAATCGTGTATGATAAGGCAACTAACATGAACGTTTAGTTTGGCCGCACCATTTGTGATATTGTCTGACATAGCACACGCTTTGCAAATGGCAACTGTGTGCATGCTTGCACATGTTTCCTCTCTATGAACCGTCACGAAAAGGGGTTAAAAACCGTTTGTATAGCACCAACGCGTACTAGTGACTCGAGGACGAGTAGGAATTAAGCTTGGGGATGCTGATACGTCTCCAACGTATCTATAATTTTTGATTGTTCCATGCTGTTATATTATCATTCTTGGATATTTTACAATCATTTTATATCATTTTTTGGGACTAACCTATTGACATAGTGCCAAGTGCCAGTTGTTGTTTTTTGCTTGTTTTTTACATCGCAGAAAATCAATATCAAATAGAGTCCAAATGCAGTGAAACTTTTTGTGGAATTTTTATGGACCAAAAGACACCCAATGGGCCGGAGAAGCACCTGGGGGGGGGTGCCCCGAGTGGCACAACCAACCAGGGTGCGCCAGGGGCCCCAGGCGTCCCCAGGTGGGTTGTACCCACCTCGGTGGCCTCCCGCACTACCTCTTTGCTCTATAAATACCCCAATATTTCAGAAACTCTAGGGGAGTCGACGAAAATCAATTCCAGCTGCCGCAAGTTCCAAAAACCACAGATCCAATCTAACACCATCACGGAGGGGTTCATAATCCTCATTGGTGCCTCTCCGATGATGCGTGAGTAGTCCTTTGTAGACCTACTGGTTCATAGTTAGTAGCTAGATGCCTTCCTCTCTCTCTTGATTCTCAATACAATGGTCTCTTGGAGATTTATTTGATGTAACTCTTTTTGCGGTGTGTTTGTTGGGATCCGATGAACTTTGAGTTTATGATCGGATCTATGTTTTTATCTATGAAAGTTATTCGAGTCTTTTGATCTCTTATATGCATGATTACATATAGCCTCGTATATCTTCGAATCTTTGGTTTAGTTAGGCCAACTAGATCAATTTTTCTTGCCATAGGAAGAGGTGCTTTGTGATGGGTTCGATGTTAAGGTGCTTGATCCCAGTGACAGAAGGGGAACTAACACGTATGTATGGTTGCTATTAAGGATAACAAGATGGGGTCTATTTCTACATAAATAGATCTTGTCTACATCATGTCATCGTTCTTATTGCATTACTCCGTTTCTCCATGAACTTAATACACTAGATGCATGCGGGATAGCGGTCGATGTGTGGATTAATGGTAGTAGATGAAAGCAGGAGTCGGTCTACTAATCTTAGACATCATGCCTATATAATGATCATTCGCTGGATATTGTCATCATTGCCTGGATATCGTCATGCCTATATAATGATCATTTCCTGGATATCGTCAATACCGTCGTTGGGGAAGGCACTCCTCCACTCATTGACGTCGATCTCCTCATCCTCGGGGCCCACCTCGATGCCCTTCGTGCCGCCGTCGCCGCCGCCTTCGAACTCATCATCAGAGGAGAGCGCGATAACCTCGCTGCCCTCTGCGCCGCCGTCCTCGCCACCTTCGACCTCGTCATTGCAGGAGAGCGCGATAACCTCGCCGCCCTCCGCGCCGACAAAGATCGCACGCTCTGCCTCCACGAGCTCCGGGTGCTGCCGGTGGAGCTCTTGCATGTAGGCTTCGTCGGCGGCCTCGGCCTCAAGACGCTCCCACGCATCGCGGTCCTCCCGCGCCATAGCCGAGCTCACCAACCCTGGCTCCAGCGGAACTAGGTGGACCGGACGTGTGTCGAAGGGGAAATTGAGCCTAGCCGCCACACCATGGTAGCGGACCTGCTAGCAGTCGTACTCCATGGCCGCGAGCTCGGCCATGTGGAAGCTACCGAGCCACCGGTAGGTGTGGCTCTCTCGATCTGTAATCTTGGCGACCAACGTCCCCCACCGCCGCTGCCGGACCCCGAGGTAGGACTTCATCGGCTGACGGGTCCGGGGGAGGACGGGGAAGTCCTCGAACCGGCATAGGGGCGCGGTGGCGGGCGGATCGGGGGACCGGCGACGGTGGATCGGGCCCGCAGAGGACAACGGGGACACCTCGCCAGTGTCGGCGAAAAGGCCATGATAAACCTCTTTTTGGCCATTGTCTACTCGAGCTCCCCGGCAAACAGGCAGAGGTTGAGGATGGAGGCGCCAGTGATGGCAGCGACCTACCAATGGTTTTGAGGGTTGTGTGTGTCTGTGTGAGCGGAGGTTTTGTTTGAGGAAATATTGCGGCAACCGAAAATTATACTAGGCAGGAGTAATAAGGCGGGGCTACTGAAAATTTCGATCAAGGGCGAGCAGATATTTTTGAGATTGCGAGGGATGCAGAGGCGGGAGTAAAATGCCGGGGCTACTGAAACTTTGAATCAAGGGACTGAAGCAGAGCGGGAGCAACAAACATCACACATGGTCCACACATACTAATCGTTTTCTATCAAACATTAAAACCTTCCAGGCGGTAGATATTTTTGAGATTGTGAGGGATGTAGAGGCGGGAGTTTTGGAGGAGCAAGCTAGTGTGCTTGACATGCCGGCTGTGGACTATAGCTGACGCACCTTCTCGCGTAAGCCATAGGCGTACTATACAGCGATGGTGCTCCAAGATATTTTGTACTACATCTCACATAGTTGTTGAGAATAAACTATGTGGGATCTACTTGATTTGAATTACAAAATGGGGTCACAACGACAATGGAAGGTGTTTGAATTGCTAGACCCTTAATCTGCAGTGAACATGCAACTGTATGTGTGTCATAAAAGAATTGGAATTATTCAGGGTTCGTTTGGACATTTCATACATTAAACTGGTTTTCTAGCCATTTCTGGCGCACAATTCAAAATTAAACTACATGCACATGCTCCGGTGGATACAAATTGGTTGAAAAATCAAATCTGTGTCCTTCAGTGCATGCTTAGGTCCCATGGAAGAAATGTGAATGAATTTTTCAGGGTTCGTTTAGCCTTTTTATACATTAACTGGGTTTTCTAGGCATTTTACGTGCATAATTCCAATTTGAACTACAAGCACATGCTCCAATGCACTAAAGTTGGTTGTAAAATCACATGTGTGTCCTTGGGTGAATTTCTAGGTCTCATGCAAGAGATGGGAATGAATTTCAAACACCAGGGCACTGTTGATTGCCAGCAAAATGTTGAGATACCTAGTTTTTAAATTCTAGTAAATCCAAAACTCGTATGAAATTCATGAAACTTGGCATACTATCATGGAGCGGCATCAACATGTTGGGGTGCAAATTTTGTCCCATTTGGGGCAGGTTTGGGTATAAGCTTCTCACAAACCAGAGCTTCTCACAACAAGTATGATGGTTTCAATAGGAAACGTACTACCTTTGTGGACGGGACGATATCCGCTGCCTCTTATTGCTTTCAAAATTTTCTAGTGTCAACATAGAACAACAAGACTGTTGTGTTCAATCTTGGAATTTTTCAGGGTTCGTTTGGCCTTTTTTATACATTAACTGGGTTTTCTAGGCATTTTATGTGCATAATTCAAATTTGAACTACAAGCACATGCTCCATTTCACTAAAGTTGGTTGAAAAATCACATGTGTGTCCTTGTGTGAATTTCTAGGTCCCATGCAAGAGATGGGAATGAAATTCAAACACCATGGCACTGTTGATTGCCGGCAAAACATTGAGATGCCTCGTTTTTGAATTCTAGTAAATCAAAAACTCGTTTGAAATTCATGAAATTTGGCAAGCTATCATGGAGCGGCATCAACATGCCGTGATGAACATTTTGTCCCATTTGGGGCAGGTTTGGGTATAAGCTTCTCACAAATTAGAGCTTGTCACAACAAGCATGATGGTTTCGTTAAGGAACGTACCTCCTTTGGTGATGGGACGATATCGGTTGCCTAAAATTTCTAGTGTCAGCATAGAACAACAAGAGTGTTGTGTTCAATCTTGAAATTTTTCGGGGTTTGTTTGGCCTTTTTATACAATAACTGGGTTTTCTAGGCATTTTATGTGCATAATTCAAATTTGAACTACAAGCACATGCTCCAATGCACTAAAGTTGGTTGAAAAATCACATGTGTGTCCTTGGGTGAATTTCTAGGTCCCATGCAAGAGACGGGAATGACATTCAAACACCAGGGCACTGTTGATTGCCGGCACAATGGTGAGATGCCTGGTTTTTAAATTCTAGTAAATCCAAAACTCGTATGAAATTCATGAAACTTGGCATGCTATCATGGAGCGGCATCAACATGCCGTGGTAAAAAAATTGTCCCATTTGGGACAGGTTCGGTATAAGCTTCTCACAACAAGCATGATGGTTTCGATAGGGAATGTCCCACCTTTGGGGATGAAACGATATCCATTGCCTCATATTGCTTTCAAAAAATTTCAAGTGTCAACATAGAACAACAGGAGTGTTGTGTCAATTTTTGTGATTTTTCGGGGTTCGTTTGGACATTTTTATGCATTAACTTGGTTTTCTAGGCATTATATGTTCATAATTCAAATTTGAACTACAAGTACATGATCCAATCCACTAATGTTGGTTGAAAAATCTAATCTGTGTCGTTGGGTGAATTTCTAGGTCCCATGCAAGAGATGGGAATGAAATTCAAACACCAGGGCACTGTTGATTGCCGGCAAAACGTTGCGATGCTTGGTTTTAAAATTCTAGTAATCCAAAACTTGTGTGAAATTCATGAAACTTGGCATGCTATCATGGAGTGGCATCAACATGCCGTGTTAAAAAATTTGTCCCATTTGGGGCAGGTTCGGGTATATGATTCTCACGAACCAGAGCTTCTCACAACAAGCATGATGGTTTCGGTAGGGAACGTCTCACCTTTGGGGATGAAACGATATCCATTGCCTCTTATTGCTTTCAAAATTTTTCTCATGTCAACATAGAACAACAGGAGTGTTGTGTCAATTTTTGGGATTTTTCGGGGTTCATTTCGACATTTTTATGCATTAACTGAGTTTTCAATGCATTTATGTGCATAATTCAAATTTGAAATACATGCACATGCTCTAGTGCATATAAATTGGTTGAAAAATCAAATCTGTGTCCTTGGGTGCATGGTTAGGTCCCATGCAAGAAATGGAAATGAATTTCAAACACCAGGGCACCGTTGATTGCCGGCAAAACATTGAGATGCCTCGTTTTTAAATTCTAGTAAATCCAAAACTCGTCTGAAATTCATGAAACTTGGCATGCTTTCATGGAGCGGCATCAGCATGCCGTGGTAAAATTTTTTTCCCGTTTGGGGCAGGTTTGGGTATATGCTTCTCACAAACCAGAGCTTCTCACAACAAGCATCATTGTTTCGGTAGGGAACGTCCCACCTTTGGGGACGAAACGATATCCACTGCCTCTTATTGCTTCCAAAAAAATTCTCGTGTCAACATGGTACAATAGGAGTGTTGTGTCAATTTTTGTGATTTTATGGGGTTCTTTTGGAAATTTTTATGCATTAACTGAGTTTTCAATGCATTTATGTGCATAATTCAAATTTGAACTACATGCACATGCTCAAGTGCATATAAATTGGTTGAAAATCAAATCTGTCTCCTTAGGTGCATGCTTAGGTCCCACGCAATAAATGGGAATGAATTTCAAACACCAGGGCACCATTGTGTGCCAACAAAACATTGAGATGCCTGGTTTTTAAATTCTAGTAAATCCAAAACTTGTCTGAAATTCATGAAACTTGGAATGCTATCATGGAATGGCACCTGACATGATGTGGTATTTTTCGTGTCCATTTTGAGAGAAGGCGCACTCGAATAATGACAGCCACCAAATGCATTTTGAAAAAATAGGTGCCACTTTAATATCTCAAACATTTGTATAATTCAAACCATGTGCGTTCTGTTAACCATTCATGTGATGCCACGTGTCTTGTTTTTAATGACTGTAGGAGGTGCCGAGAGGATAGCTGCTTGACCTTGACTGAACGGGAGGCGTGCGAGCGCAGTCCGGTGCGCAGGCTGACCAAGAGGCATGCAAGCTGTCCTGCAATGCGTAGGCTCACCGGGAAGCATGCGAGCTGTATGCTGTGCAGGCTCACTGGGAAGCGAGCCCTTTGACTTCCATGGGCGCCTGCCTTCCTCTCCACTAATGGTGCCCGAGCCGCTGTTTAATATGGGCGGCCTTACTGTTCGCCTCCCATTCCCCTCCACCCCGCAGACCTCCACCGCCATGGCGCAGAATGATCATCTGCCACTAGTCTTCAAGTTTGGTGAAGTCGACTCCGAGCTGGAGGAGATAGGAAATAAGGAGGAATGGGCCTCATGGACATGGCCCAGAACGAGCTGACCTCGGCAGTTGCTGCCCCCGCTCCAGTCCCAGCTCCCATCCTCGCGCCCGCGCCAACAACCATCCCCGTAGCATTGACGAGCTGGTCGCCGAGCACTATCGCAGAGCTGGAAGCCACGGGCGTCAGCGAGGTCTCCACGGACCCGCGCGAGCTCATGTACATGCCAGCACCAGCGCCCGTGCCCGTGCGTGCCCCTCCACCGACCGTGGCGCTGGTCCCCGTGCATTTGGCTGCACCCACCGCGCCCATGCGCGCCCCTCCACCCACTGTGGTGCCGGTTCCCGTGCGTTTGGCTGCACCCTCCGCGCCCGTGCCCATGCCCGTGCGCCCCCCCTAGCGGCATGGGACGCTGCCGTCGACCGCTACAGCAGCACTAGTTGCCGTCCTCCCACGCCTCGCCTGTCGATCGTGCGACGACATGATGTTTGATTTACAAGTGAAGAACATTTTGTGCTGCCTTGAAAACTTCAACAACAACGTCCCGGAGGACGACAACGACAACGACGGCGCGGCATGCCGCCTCTGCCGCCGCCAAAAATAGTTTTTTTGGGGTTTAATACTGTATCTCGAATTCTCGATCATATGAATATAAATTCGCAGTGTGACTGAATGAAAGACATGGTTTGAACGAACTTGCGTTTTTCTCTTTTAATGTACAGACTTATCAAATGATTTTCTTTTGAAAAAGGTGTCAATGGTTTTTAAATATAAAACACTCATCGCAAACGTTTTAGTTAGAACACCCGTATGCAAATCGACAGCTTCCCCAGGAAGCCAAGGGAAAATGTGCCGAGAAGGATTTCTGCATCCCTTCAACGCAAACGGTTGTTTTGCATGACCCGTGTGCAACCACGTACAAACAATTGGGTAAGATTTGCATATCTGTCAGTTTGGGTATGTTGCCATTTCTCAAATTGGAAAGATTGACATTTGTTTATCTAGTAACATTGCCATTTGTCAACCTTATAACACTACGATTTGTCAAAATATGCAGCTACAAATCACTAACACTATCCAATTTTTGCAACTAAAATCACTAGAACTGTTCATATGGACACCACTAGCAGGCTTGAGTTCATGGACGCATATGCAAATGTACCATTGATTACATACAACAAGTCATCAACCCACAACGACAATGAGGATACACGTTGGATTATAGATCATTTCCAACAAAACATTCTAGTAAAGTTTTTCTCACACAACAAGTAACAAAGCGATGAAATGAACTTCAGCTCAACCACTCGTCGGCGTTGGAAACGCTTGCTTTGAACCAGAAGTGATTCTCTGGGATAGGCCAGCTACTTTCAATCTCGAGACCAACGCAGGACTAATCATCGAGGCTGAAGCGACCTATGTCAGGACCCATATTGGGATGGTAGGGAAGCATAGTAATGTCTAAGGTATAGATACAGTTGCTTCTCATAAATGGTAGTAATGTTGTGTCAACGGCAGCTGGATTGCCTTCGACCATCATTGGATAGTTTTGTCCAAGGAAGAGCGAGTTTTCTCCAAGACTTTCAATACTGAACCAGGGAGAAGGTGTTGGCGCTAGTACACTAGTATCCATCCCGAATACCCTGCAAGGGATGTTGTAATAGGTCCGGAGAGTGCGACCATACGAGAGAACACCTGCTTCCTTAGTAACATCAGTAGTGCCCCGTATACAGACTAGAAGAGGTGATCCATCGGAATAAGTTGCCAGGTGCCACTGAGTATATGGGTCCTACTCGTCCTCATGCCTGTGAATAAAAATTTCAAATATAGGTGGTGGAATGTTCACAGGACCATGAAAACACAAGAAGGTTAATTAGTAAAGGGAAACTAGCTAACCCGCATGCATGTGGATGAAAAAATTATAATTACGATGGAAGACAAATGTATTGAAATCATGAGGATTCCATGCAAAAACAGTGCCACGAGTGGTGGCAGCAAACACAAGACCCTCGTATTGAATTGCATCACAGTACTCATCCGTGTATGGAAACTGAGTTTTGAGCAATATCCATCGAGTTGAACCGTGAAGGATGGCAACAATCTTGTCAAAGATCACGACAACATAAGCATTCCTATAACCCCAAGAGCGGTTGGGAACTTGACGAATTGCTATCTTCCGTAGACGACAGTCAGCATGATCGTATTTGAACTCATGTAGAATACCGGTGTACTCAACCTCTGGGCAGTCGTATGAGATTTTTCGAAGTGGAACCTGGTTACGAGTGTACACATTCGCAAGTTCCCACTCGCAGTTGTACCCAATATAAACAACCCAATCTCCATTTGCGCCTACCCAAGCCTTGCCCTCAAGCGATGGCATCTTAACATCATACGTATCATTTTCATGCGGCATCAACTTACACAAGGCGAGGCTTCCCTCATCCCCGCACCAGTCAGCAGGGTCACGGCGAAGAAGATAGGGGAGATCAAACCGCTCCTGGACCCTTGGGTTCCTTGTAATGATGTTATTAGTTGAGTCGAGAATTGTCTTGAGCGAACCTTCCATGCTAGTCGAGGTGATGTGATGACCCACAAGTATAGGGGATCTATCATAGTCCTTTCGATAAGTAAGAGTGTCGAACCCAACGAGGAGCAGAAGGAAATGATAAGCGGTTTTCAGCAAGGTATTCTCTGCAAGTACTGAAATAAGTGGTAACAGATAGTTTTGTGATAAGGTAAATTGTAACGAGCAACAAGTAACAAAAGTAAATAAAGTGCATCAAGGTGGCCCAATCCTTTTTGTAGCAAAGGACAAGCCGAAACAAACTCTTATATAAGGAAAAGCACTCCCGAGGACACATGGGAATATCGTCAAGCTAGTTTTCATCACGTTCATATGATTCGCGTTCGATACTTTGATAATTTGATATGTGGGTGGACCAGTGCTTGGGTGCTGTTCTTACTCGAACAAGCATCCCACTTATGATTAACCTCTATTGCAAGCATCCGCAACTACAACAAAAGTATTAAGGTAAACCTAACAATAGCATGAAACATGTGGATCCAAATCAGCCCCTTACGAAGCAACACATAAACTAGGGTTTAAGCTTCTGTCACTCTAGCAACCCATCATCTACTTATTACTTCCCAATGCCTTCCTCTAGGCCCAAATAATGGTGAAGTGTTATGTAGTCGACGTTCACATAACACTACTAGAGGTTAGACAACATACATCTTAACAAAATATCAAACAAATACCAAATTCACATGACTACTAATAGCAAGACTTCTCCCTTGTCCTCAGGAACAAACGTAATTACTCACAAAGCATATTCATGTTCATAATCAGAGGGGTAATAATATGCATATAGGATCTGAACATATGATCTTCCACCAAATAAACCAACTTGCATCAACTACAAGGAGTAATCAACACTACTAGCAACCTACTAGCACCAATCCTGGACTTTGAGACAAGAATTGGATACAAGAGATGAACTAGGGTTTGGAGATGAGATGGTGCTGGTGAAGATGTTGATGGAGATTGCCCTCTGCCGATGAGAGGAGCGTTGGTGATGACGATGGTGATGATTTCCCCCTCCGGGAGGGAAGTATCCCCGGCAGAATAGCTCCGCCGGAGCTCTAGATTGGATCCACCAAGGTTCCCCCTCGTGGCGGCGGAGTCTCGTCCTGAAAAGTTCCTTCTTATTTTTTCTCATCGAAATACTTCATATAGGAGAAGCTGGACGTAGGAAAGCTACCCGGGGGCCCACGAGGTAGGGGGGCGCGCCCTAGGGGAGGGGGCGCCCCCACCCTCGTGAGAAGGGTGCGGGCCCCCTGGTCTTCGTCTTTGGCGAGGATTTTTCTTTATTTATTTTAAGATGTTTCGTGGAGTTTCAGGACTTTTGGAGTTGCGCAGAATATGTCTCTAATATTTGCTCCTTTTCCAGCCCAAAATTCCAGCTGTCGGCATTCTCCCTCTTTATGTAAACCTTGTAAAATAAGAGAGAATAGCCATAAGTATTGTGACATAAAGTGAAATAATAGTCCATAATGCAATAAATATCGATATAAAAGCATGATGCAAAATGGACGTATCAACTCCCCCAAGCTTAGACCTCGCTTGTCCTCAAGCGAAAAGCCGATAACAATAAATATGTCCTCATGTTTAGAGGTAGAGGCATCGATAAAAATAAAATACAAACATGAAGGCATCATGATTATTCTCATAACAGCAACATATATAGATTTTGTCATATCATTACTTATATTCAAGTGATGATATATTCACAATGCAAAAGTATAAATCATAAACCTTATTGGGCTCTGACAAACTATAATCTCAGTCATTGAAGCAATTGCAATTTATCATAACATTGGAATGAGTCTATGTCAGAGCTAAAAAGCAAGTCCACATACTCAACTATCATTTAGTCCTCCATAATTGCTAACACTCATGCAATACTTGTGGTTATGGAGTTTTAATCGGACACAGAGAAAGATAGGGGCTTATAGGTTTGCCCCACAACCTTTTACCTCAAGGGTAATGTCAACAATAATGGTTCATGCTCCCTACATCCAATTA
>NC_041384.1:348827347-348845408 GCF_002162155.2 Triticum dicoccoides | reverse complement strand
GATAGGCCCTTCGCAGAGGGAAGCAGAGGTTGCCATGCACTTTTATGGTTGGATGCATAAAATCTCAATGCGAAAGAACGTCACTTTATATTGCCCCTTGTGATATGAACCTTTATTATGCAGTCCGTCGCTTTTATTACTTCCACATCACAAGATCGTATAAAGCTTATTTCTCCCACACCAATCAATCATACATATTTAGAGCAATTTTTATTGCTTTGCACTGATGACAACTTACTTGAAGGATCTTACTCAATCCATAGGTAGATATGGTGGACTCTCATGGCAAAACTGGTTTAGGGATTTTGGAAGCACAAGTAGTATTTCTACTTGGTGCTGAGAATTTGGCTAGCATGAGGGGGAAAGGCAAGCTCAACAAGTTAGAGGAACCATGACAACATACTTTATCTCAGATATAAGAAAGACATAACTCATTACGTTGTCTTCCTTGTCCAACATCAACTCTTTAGCATGTCATATTTTAATGAGTGCTCCCAATCATAAAAGATGTCAATGATAATATATCTATATGTGAAAACCTCTCTTTCCTTATTACTTCCTATTAATTGCAACAATGACCAAAGCTATGTCTACCAACTGCCAACAACTTTTAATCATCATACTCTTTCTATGTGAAGTCATTACTCTCAATAAGATCAATATGAACTTTTTGTTTCTTTTTATTCTTTTTCTATTTTCTTTTATTCACCCAAGATCATGGCACAATAATCAAGCCCTTGACTCAACACTAATCTTTATTATATATAGCTCACGGACTCGATTACAAAGAAAGATCATAAAGCAAACTCAAAACTAGATCATGCCATAAACTTTATTCTACTAGATCAAGATACTACTAATAGAATCGAACTAAGAAAAACGATAAAGATAGGAGTTGTGATTGTGATACGATACCGGGGCACCTCCCCCAAGCTTGGTAGTTACCAAGGGGAGTGCCCATACCCATGTGATTATGTCTCCTTCTTTGTTGTCGGTGTAATATTCTTGGCGATGATTCCCCTCAGGATGCGGTTCTCCTCCTAGAGCTTATTGACTTGCTGTTTGAGGTCCATTATTTCTTTACGAAGCTTTCCTGTGACAGCTAAAGCTCCTTGCACCCAAGGGTGTTGCATAGCTGCGGGAGAACAAGTGACACTCCTCTTCATATTTTCATAAGAAAGAAATCTAACATTAGAAGGGATAACCGAGTTTGGAATAGCTGAGCTCTGTAGTTTCCCCATCGTGAACCCAGCTCGGAGGTGAGAGGTGACTTCTTGATCCTCCATGGCATCTACTCTCATCAAGTCAGCCTCCATCTCTTCCTCTGTTGCTGGCCCAAAGTGGTCAGCGTCGATGTTTGCCCTTGGTTCCGGTGCCGGATTAGATACCTGGCTCTCCCCGATTGACTCTTGACAAGACATCTTGCTCTAATCTGCAGCAGCAACAACTCAAAAACAAAAACAGAGGAAATTTGCGTGATACGGGAGTCAAAACCCCCGGGAGATTATATAATGAATTTTTACCGACCAAAATACGTAACGTGCAAGAAAACGGAGTCCGGAAGGCACACGAGGTGCTCACGAGGTAGGGGGGCGCGCCCAGGGGGTAGGGCGCGCCCACCACCCTCGTGTCCTTCCCGGATTGCTACTTATTTTTCTATTTTTCTAAATATTCCAAAACGAAGAAATATTGCCTTAAAAATTGTTTTGGAGTCGGTTTACTTACCGTACAACATACCTATTCCTTTTCGGAGTCTGAAACGGTCTAGAAGGTGTCCCTTATGTATTCCTCCAGGGTTACAGTTTCAACAATATTGGTTTCAACATTTATGGGATTACCTGAGATATAATGTTTAATTCTTTGACCATTTACCACCTTTGGATTTGTGCCCTCGAAGTTGTTGATTTTTATGGCACCGGAACGATAGACCTCCTCGATAACGTAGGGGCCTTCCCATTTAGAGAGAAGTTTTCCTGCAAAAAATCTTAAACGAGAGTTGTATAGCAATACATAATCACCTACATTAAACTCACGCTTTTGTATCCTTTTGTCATGCCATCGTTTAACTTTTTCTTTAAACAACTTGGCATTTTCATAAGCTTGGGTTCTCCATTCATCAAGTGAGCTAATATCAAATAACCTCTTCTCACCGACAAGTTTAAAATCATAGTTGAGTTCTTTAATAGCCCAATATGCCTTATGTTCTAGTTAGAGAGGTAAGTGACATGCTTTTCCATAAACCATTTTATACGGAGACATACCCATATGATTTTTATATGCAGTTCTATATGTCCATAATACATCATCAAGTTTCTTAGACCAATTCTTTCTAGACCTATTAACAGTCTTTTGCAAAATTAATTTGAGCTCTCTATTGCTCAACTCTACTTGACCACTAGACTGTGGGTGATAAGGAGATGCAATTCTATGATTAACATCATATTTAGCAAGCATTTTACGGAAGGCACCATGAATAAAGTGTGAACCACCATCAGTCATTAAATATCTAGGGACTCCAAACCTCGGAAAAATAACTTATTTAAGCATTTTAATAGAAGTGTTATGATCACCACTACTAGTTGGAATAGTTTCTACCCACTTAGTAACGTAATCAACAGCAACTAAAATATGAGTGTATCCATTAGAGGCAGGAAAAGGTCCCATATAATCAAAGCCCCAAACATCAAACGGTTCAATAACAAGTGAATAATTCATAGGCATTTCTTGACGTCTACTAATATTACCAATTCTTTGACATTCATCACAAGACAAGACAAACTTACGGGCATCCTTGAAGAGAGTAGGCCAATAAAAACCAGATTGCAATACCTTATGTGCAGTTCTATCTCCAGCGTGGTGTCCTCCATAAGTTTCGGAGTGGCACTTGCGTAGGATCTGTTCCTATTCATGCTCAGGCACACAACGTCTAATAACACCATCTACTCCTTCTTTGTAAAGATGTGGGTCATCCCAAAATTAATGTCTCAAGTCATAGAAAACCTTTTTCTTTTGCTGTTATGTGAAGCTAGGTGGTATAAACTTAGCAACAATATAATTAGCATAATCAGCATACCAAGGAGTACTACGAGAGGTACTTATAACATTTAATTGTTCACCAGGAAAGTCATCATTAATAGGTAGTGGGTCATCAAGAACATTCTCTAACCTAGACAAGTTGTCTGCAACGGGGTTCTTAGCTCCCTTTCTATCAACAATATGCAAATCAAATTCTTCTAGCAAGAGAACCCATCTAATAAGTCTAGGTTTAGCATCTTTCTTTTCCATAAGGTATTTAATAGAAGCATGATCAGTGTGAATAGTTACTTTTGAATCAACAATATAAGGTCTGAACTTATCACAAGAAAATACAACTGCTAGAAGCTCTTTTTCAGTAGTAGCATAATTTCTTTGAGCATTATCTAGAGTCTTACTAGCATAATGAATAACATTTAATTTCTGATCAACTCTTTGCCCTAGAACAGCACCTACAACATAATCACTAGCATCACACATAATTTCAAAGGGTAAATTCCAATCAGGTGGCTGAACAACAGGTGCAGACACTAATGCTTTCTTAAGTATTTCAAATGCTTCTACACAATCACCGTCGAAGACAAATGGTATATCTTTTTGCAATAAATTAGTTAGAGGCTGAGAAATTTTTGAGAAGTCCTTAATGAACCTCCTATAAAATCTAGCATGACCAAGGAAACTTCTTATACCTTTGATGTCCTTGGGACATGGCATCTTTTCAATAGCATCAACCTTGGCTTTATCAACTTCAATACCTCTTTCAGAAACTTTGTGCCCCGAGACAATTCCTTCATTAACCATAAAGTGGCACTTTTCCCAATTCAAGATAAGATTAGTTTCTTCACATCTCTGCAAAACTCGATCAAGATTGCTCAAGCAATCATCAAAAGAGGAACCATAGACGGAAAAATCATCCATGAAAACCTCGCAAATCTTTTCACAGAATTTAGAGAATATAGCCATCATGCATCTTTGAAAGGTAGCAGGTGCATTACATAAACCAAAAGGCATACGTCTATAAGAAAAAGTACCAAAAGGGCATGTAAAAGTAGTCTTTGATTGATCTCTAGCCGACACAGGTATTTGAGAGAAACCAGAATAACCATCTAGAAAGCAATAGTGTGTATGTTTGCATAATCTTTCTAGCATTTGATCAATAAAAGGTAAGGGGTAATGATCTTTCTTAGAAGCTTTATTTAATTTGCAGAAATCAATTACCATCCTATAACCTGTGATAATTCTTTGTGGAATCAATTCATCTTTATCATTAGGAACAACAATAATGCCTCCCTTCTTAGGGACACAATGGACAGGACTTACCCACTCACTATCAGCAACGGGATAGATTATACCTGCCTCCAGAAGCTTGAGTATTTCTTTTCTTACCACTTCTTTCATTTTAGGATTCAGACGTTGTTGAGGATCACGAACTGGTTTGGCATCTGCTTCCAAATTTATTTTATGTTGACATAGAGTGGGACTAATTCCCTTAAGATCATCAAGAGTATATCCAATAGCAGCACGATGCTTCTTCAGAGTTTTCAATAATCTTTCTTCTTCCTGCTCTGAAAGGTTAGCACTAATAATAGCAGGATATATCTTATTTTCATCAAGATAAGCATATTTAAGATTATCAGGCAAAGGTTTAAGCTCAAACACGGGATCACCCTTGGGTGGAGGAGGATCCCCTAAAATTTCAACAGGCAAGTTATGTTGCAGAATAGCTTCCTGTTTAAAGAATACTTCATCTATTTCCCTTCTTTCATTCATGAACATATCATTTTCATGGTCTAGCAAATAGTGTTCTAAAGGATCACTAGGAGGTACGGCAATAGAAGCAAGACCAATAATTTCATCCTTACTAGGCAATTCTTCCTCACAATGTTGTTTGCTAAATTTAGAGAAATTAAACTCATGAACCATATCATCCAAGCCAATAGTAACAACATTCTTTTTGCAATCTATGGTAGCATTAACAGTGTTCAAGAAGGGTCTACCAAATATAATGGGACAAAAACTATCTTTTGGGGAACCAAGAACAAGAAAATCAGTAGGATATTTAGTTTTCCCACACAAGACTTCAACATCTCTAACAATTCCAATTGGTGAAATAGTATCTCTATTGGCAAGTTTAATTGTGACATCAATACCTTCTAACTCAGCTGGTGCAATTTCATTCTTAATTTCTTCATATAAGTCAATAGGTATTACACTAGCACTAGCACCCATATCACATAAGCCATGATAACAATGATCTCCTATTTTAACAGAAATAACGGGCATGCCTACCACAGGTCTATGTTTATCTTTATCACAAGGTTTAGCAACTCTAGCAGTTTCACCTTCGAACTGAATAACATGCCCATCAATATTATCAGACAAGAGATCTTTAACAATAGCAATATTAGGTTCTACTTTAACTTGCTTAGGAGGTGTATATGTTCTAATATTGCTTTTACGAACAACAGTTGAAGCTTTAGCATGATCCTTTACTATAACAGGGAAAGGTGGTTTCTCAACATAAGAAGTAGGAACAATAGGATCATTATAAGTGACAGTCTTTTCTTCAACTTTAATAGGTGCAACTACTTTTACTTATATGGGAGGATGATATTTAAACCACTTCTCCTTAGGGAGATCAACATAAGTAGCAAAAGATTCACAGAAAGAAGCTACTATCTCAGAGTCAAGTCCATATTTAGTGCTAAACTTACGAAAAATATCAGTATCCATAAAAGATTTAACACAATCAAACTTAAGTGTCATACCTGACTCCTTACCTTTGTCGAGGTCCCAATCTTCAGAGTTGCATTTAATTCTATCCAATAAATTCCATCTGAATTCAATAGTCTTCATCATAAAAGAGCCAGCACAAGAAGTATCGAGCATGGTGCGATTGTTTTCAGAAAGCCGAGCATAAAAACTTTGCATAATTATTTCTCTCGGGAGCTCATGATTGGGGCATGAATATAACATTGATTTAAGCCTCCCCCAAGCTTGAGCGATGCTTTCTCCTTCGCGAGGCCAGAAATTATATATATAATTGCGATCATGATGAACAAGATGCATAGGGTAATACTTTTGTTGAAATTCCAACTTCAATCTTTTATAGTCCCATGATCTCATATCATCACATAGCCTATACCATATCAATGCGTCTCCCTTCAAAGATAAAGGGAAGACCTTCTTCTTAGCAACATCATCGGGTATACCTGCAAGCTTAAATAATCCACAAACTTCATCCACATATATTAAGTGCTCATCAGGATGCTTTGTTCCATCTCCTGTAAAAGGGTTAGCTAGCAGTCTTTCCATCATACCCAAAGGAAATTCAAAAGGAGTTTCATTTTCAATAGGTTCAGTAGGTTGAGGAGCAACTCTTTGCTCTACTGGACGGGGTGAAGATACCCCGAACCATCCCCTCAGAGAATTACTTTCCATGATAACAAGTGACAGTAAATTTCAGCACACTGTATAAATTTTTCCTTACCAAATTCCACCTACCAAAGGCACTACACTCCCCGGCAACGGCGCCAGAAAAGAGTCTTGATGACCCACAAGTATAGGGGATCTATCATAGTCCTTTCGGTAAGTAAGAGTGTCGAAACCAACAGGAAGCAGAAGGAAATGATAAGCGGTTTTCAGCAAGGTATTCTCTGCAAGTACTAAAATAAGTGGTAACAGATAGTTTTGTGATAAGGTAAATTGTAACGAGTAACAAGTAACAAAAGAAAATAAAGTGCAGCAAGGTGGCCCAATACTTTTTGTAGCAAAGGACAAGCCGGAACAAACTCTTATATAAGGAAAAGCGCTCCCGAGGACAGATGGGAATATCATCAAGCTAGTTTTCATCACGTTCATATGATTCACGTTAGATACTTTGATAATTTGATATGTGGGTGGACCGGTGCTTGGGTGCTGTTCTTACTTGAACAAGAATCCCACTTATGATTAACCTCTATTGCAAGCATCCGCAACTACAACAAAAGTATTAAGGTAAACCTAACCATAGCATGAAACATGTGGATCCAAATCAGCCCCTTACGAAGCAACGCATAAACTAGGGTTTAACTGTCACTCTAGCAACCAATCATCTACTTATTACTTCCCAATGCCTTCCTCTAGGCCCAAATAATGGTGAAGTGTTATGTAGTCGATGTTCACATAACACCAGTAGAGGCTAGACAACATACATCTTATCAAAATATCAAATGAATACCAAATTCACATGACTACTAATAGCAAGACTTCTCCCTTGTCCTCAGGAACAAACGTAATTACTCACAAAGCATATTCATGTTAATAATTAGAGGGGTAATAATATGCATATAGGATCTGAACATATGATCTTCCACCAAATAAACCAACTAGCATCAACTCCAAGGATTAATCGACACTACTAGCAACCTACTAGCACCAATCCCGGAATATGAGACAAGAATTGGATACAAGAGATGAACTAGGCTTTGGAGATGATATGGTGCTGGTGAAGATGTTGATGGAGATTGCCCTCTCCCGATGAGAGGAGCGTTGGTGATGACGATGGTGATGATTTCCCCCTCCAGGAGGGAAGTATCCCCGACAGAACAGCTCTGCCGGAGCTCTAGATTGGATCCGCCAAGGTTCCGCCTCGTGGCGGCGGAGTCTCGTCCCGAAAAGTTCCTTCTTATTTTCTCATTGAAAGACTTCATATAGGAGAAGATGGACGTCGGAGAGCCATCAGGGGCCCACGAGGTAGGGGGCGCGCCCTAGGGGGGGCGCCCCCCACCCTCGTGAGAAGGGTGTGGGCCCCCTGGCCTTCATCTTTGGCAAGGATTTTTCTTTATTTATTTTAAGATGTTTCATGGAGTTTCATGACTTTTGGAGTTGCGCAGAATAGGTCTCTAATATTTGCTCCTTTTCCAGCCTAGAATTCCAGCTGCTGGCATTCTCCCTCTTTATGCAAACCTTGTAAAATAAGAGAGAATAGCCATAAGTATTGTGACATAAAGTGAAATAACAGTCCATAATGCAATAAATATAGATATAAAAGCATGATGCAAAATGGACGTATCATGATGACATCACATCGATAAATGAGTTCCTCCACCGCGTCATCATTCAGATCGGGGCAAGAATAACGGGGTCATTTCTGACTTGTTCCCTCCATGGAGAAGACGATCAAACAATGGCAGAAGGAAGGGTGAAGGCAAATGGAGGAGGGAGGAAGAGCTACCATGCGACAATAGTTCCAAATCGAGAGGGAAAGGCGAAGAGTCGGTGGGTGGTTGGCACGGTACACGAAGAGGCGCCTGGGGAGCGAACGATTGCCACAGAGGTCACACATTGATGACAAGGGCCGAGTAAACCGCATGCAATCCCATCGCACAACACATACGTCTTGTTAAGTTGAACCATTTCTGTTCTCTTGTGTCAATGCAAATAGTTCATCCGAGTGAACTGCATGCCGTATATCGCACACACCTTGATCTGCCTGACCGTTTCTTTTGTGTTCCCTAATCATAAATAGTTCATCCGAGTGAATGCTATGATGTATATCGCACACACCTTCATATGGCTTCCCATTTCTTTTGTGTTGCCTAATCACAAACAGTTCATCCGAGTGAATCGTATGCTGTGTATCGCAGACGCCTTCATTTGGCTGCCTGTTTCTTTTGTTCCTCCTCATCGCAAACAGTTAATTGAACTGAACCGTATGCCCTTCACCGCACACGCAACTAAAATCTGAACCGTGTTTGATGCATCCTCCATTGCAAACGTTTTCACCTTTTTTGACGGTTTTCATACACCACCATTTGCGATTATTGCATCACACATAGTTTCTCGAAGGGTCTCTCATCATAGTGTCGCGTTAGCAGCATCTTGCAGTAGTGAGTGACATAGAGTTTTACAGACTTAAGCCAAGTACAACCAATTTAGATGGAAAGACAGGCACACAGGCCAACAAACACATGGAGTCTGAAAGCTATCAAATGAAATTACGCTCCACGGGGTGTCAGCATCGAACAAGCAGGACACAAGGCGATTGCAGAGGCGATCTTGGAAATTATTGAAGCAATGACATCATCATTCACGAGTGCATCGAGAGGCTTCCACTGACGTAATATGGCAACCATTTCAAAGAGACAATCAACCATGTTCAATAGTAAACTTGTTCCTAGTTGTGCAAAAGCACCAAGTAAATGTTGCAAATGACATCCAGTAAACACGAATAAACTAGTCCGAATGATTCGAAAGATTTTGCTAAAAGCTCATCAACACAAGTCGGGTTCCAGTTAGTGTTCATCCATGGTTGAACTCATCTCTAGCCCAAGAAGGCTAAGTCACAATTAAACAAGACGTGTTTAGTGTTTTCAGACTCTCCAAAAAGAGATCAGCCAACAGTTGCCGTGATATTTCTCTTACTAATTTGATCGCTGGCCCGCCAAAGAAAGATTTTAATCTTTAGGGGAATCCGTGCTTGCCAGATTTCCTTGAATCATTCATCACACGGTCTAGAGATAAGATTAGGATAAATGGATTTAACAAAGAACTTGCCCGAGTGGGAATGAGGTCAAACGAGTTGATTCAGAGTCTACAAGAGCATCCGCAAAGGGGCAGTCAACTCCTGCGAGTTGGCCAACTGGACAGAACCCGGCGCAACCCCAGGTCCTGATTATTTGTAGCCAGCTGCAAAGTGGAGATAACTAGTTAGAAATATATAAAAATAGAGTTGGAAAAAAGGTGGCAGAGGGGCCCCCTCCCCATGCCACCATTCCAGCCAAAAACGAGTAGACGTGTCGAAGCAAACAAAAAACTTAAGGAGGCCACAAAATTCATCTCGCTCGTTCATTATAGATTTCCAAATTTGCGAGCAATTGTGAGCATTACAATAAAATGATGATGAGTCCCAAAAATATCAAAAATATTTAGATTTCATAATTTAGATCCAAAGGGGGTTCGCTAGTCCATTATAAATACGCATTTTTTCATTACAATAGTGCTCTTAATCCCTAGCTCCCAATTCTCTTGGTCTGCACATCAATTTTTATTTAACCATCTGGTATTTCTTATTGTTATCAGAGGAGTTCCAATAAAAAGCCTTGTATTCCTTGTCGAAGCTGTCATGATTGCTGCTACCTCTTTTAGCACTGCGTTGGTTTTCCCCGAAGAGGAAGGGATGATGCAGCAAAGTAGCGTAAGTATTTCCCTCAGTTTTTGAGAACCAACGTATCAATCCAGTAGGAGGCTACACGCAAGTCCCTCGTACCTGCACAAACAAATAAACCCTCGCAACCAACGCAACTAGGGGTTGTCAATCCCTATAGGGCCACTTACGAGAGCGAGATCTGATAGATATGATAAAGATAATATTTTTGGTATTTTTATGATAAAGATGCAAAGTAAAATAAAGGCAAAGTAAATAACTTAGTAGTAGGAGATTGATATGATAAAGATAGACCCGGGGGCCATAGGTTTCACTAGTGGCTTCTCTCGAGAGCATAAGTATTCTACGGTGGGTGAACAAATTACTGTTGAGCAATTGACAAAATTGAGCATAGTTATGAGAATATCTAGGTATGATCATGTATATAGGCATCACGTCCGAGACAAGTAGACCGACTCCTGCCTGCATCTACTACTATTACTCCAGTCATCGACCACTATCTAGCATGCATCTAGAGTATTAAGTTAAAAACAGAGTAATGCCTTAAGCAAGATGACATGATGTAGAGGGATAGACTCATGCAATATGAAGAAAACCCCATCTTGTTATCCTTGATGGCAATAATACAATACGTGCCTTGCTGCCCTTACTGTCACCGGGAAAGGACACCGCAAGATTGAACCCAAAGCTAAGCACTTCTCCCATTGCAAGAAAGATCAATCTAGTAGGCCAAACCAAACTGATAATTCGAAGAGACTTGCAAAGATAACCAGTCATACATAAAAGAATTCAGAGAAGATTCAAATATTATTCATAGATAGACTTGATCATAAACCCACAATTCATCGGTCTCAACAAACACACCGCAAAAATAAGATTACATCGAATAGATCTCCACAAGAGAGGGGGAGAACATTGTATTGAGATCCAAAAAGAGAGAAGAAGCCATCTAGCTACTAACTATGGACCCGTAGGTCTGAAGTAAACTACTCACACTTCATCGGAGAGGCTATGGTGTTGATGTAGAAGCCCTCCGTGATTGATGCCCCCTCCGGCGGAGCTCTAGAACATGCCCCAAGATGGGATCTCGTGGATACAGAAAGTTACGGTGGTGGAATTAGGGTTTTGGCTCCGTATCTGATCGTTTGGGGGTACGTGGGTATATATAGGAGGAAGAAGTACATCGGTGGAGCAACAGGGGGCCCACGAGGGTGGAGGGCGTGCCTAGGGGGGCAAGCGTGCCCCCTACCTCGTGGCCTCCTGTTAGTTGCCTTGACGTAGGGTCCAAGTCTCCTGAGTTGTATTCGGTGAGAAAATCACGTTCCCGAAGGTTTCATTCCGTTTGGACTCCGTTTGATATTCCTTTTCTTCGAAACCCTAAAACAGGCAAAAAACAGCAATTCTGGGTTGGGCCTCCGGTTAATATGTTAGTCCCAAAAATAATATAAAAGTGGATAATAAAGCCCAATAATGTCCAAAGCAGTAGATAATATAGCATGGAGCAATAAAAAATTATAGATATGTTGGAGATGTATCAAGCATCCTCAAGCTTAATTCCTGCTCGTCCTCGAGTAGGTAAATGATAAAAACAGAATTTTTGATGCGGAGTGCTACTTGGCATAATTTTAATGTAATTCTTCTTAATTGTGGTATGAATATTCAGATCCGAAAGATTCAAGACAAAAGTTCATATTGTCATAGAAAATTATAATACTTCAAGCATACTAACAAAGCAATTATGTCTTCAAAATAACATGGCTAAAGAAAGTTATCCCTACAAAATTATATAGTCTGGCTATGCTCTATCTTCACCACACAAAATATTTAAATCATGCACAACCTCGATGACAAGCCAAGCAATTGTTTCATACTTTTGACATTCTCAAAACTTTTTCAATCTTCACGCAATACATGAGCGTGAGCCATGGATATAGCACTATAGGTGGAATAGAGTGGTGGTTGTGGAGAAGACAAAAAGGGGAAGATAGTCTCACATCAACTAGGCATATCAACGGGCTATGGAGATGCCCATCAATAGATATCAATGTGAGTGAGTAGGGATTTCCATGCAACGAATGCACTAGAGCTATAAGTATATGAAAGCTCACAAAGAAACTAAGTGGGTGTGCATCCAACTTGCTTGCTCATGAAGACCTAGAGCAATTTTGAGGGAGCCCATCATTGGAATATACAAGCCAAGTTCTATAATGAAAAATTCCCACTAGTATATGAAAGTGATAACATGAGAGACTCTCTACTATGAAGATCATGGTGCTACTTTGAAGCACAAGTGTGGTAAAAGGATAGTAACATTGTCCCTTCTCTCTTTTTATCTCATTTTTTGGGCCTTTTCTCTTTTTTATGGCCTCTTTTCTTTCTCTTTTTTTATTTTTCGTCTGGAGTCTCATCCCGACTTGTGGGGGAATCATAGTCTGATAGAGGCAAAGGTGTCCCATCTTTCGATGAGATGGTGGCTATCGTTTTATAGGAAGTTGACTTTGACGATCCGACTACGAACGTGCGAGGACGTCGCGCCTTAGCAATCGCTAAACCAACTCCGAGGGGTTATTGACCACGCCGGAGCACGATCAACTTGACCACGAGGGCCTGTTTCCTACGAGCAAACGAAGAACAAGCAAGAAACTGAGATTGCAATCTGGATATTGCAAATATAAGATGAAAGCTTTATTGATCAAGGTGAGGTTCTGTGACGTCTTGGTCTGGTCGTTGGACACAAACGAAGTACGCGAAGTTGAAGCTATGGCGAACTTTTAATCTAAACAAAACCCAAAGTCTAAACGATGCCCTAAGGGCTGTATATATGGAGGAGAGAGGGGGAATTTCGTGGCCCTTGGTGGTGGGGCCCGAAACCAACCCTAACTCTTGTTTCCCCACACATACGGACTCTAAAAACATCCTATACTTAAGTACTTCGAAAATACATGGGCCTGGCCCAATAATAAGGTGACGCAACACCTAGAATAGCCTCTGGACGAAATTTATGAAGTGGCATTTTGTATATTTCGTTCCATGCTTCATGCACTCATTATGGTGGCTTCAGAGTCCTTGAATCATCACTTGTAACTCCGTTCTTGTTCCCCTTGCGCATGCCATCATCTCCATGCTTGAACTTGCTCCAAGGTTCATCTTTCTTGTCCAAGCTAGGCCCTTCATTTGTAAGAAAAACAAATGTATCCAATTTAGGCGGCATCATATTCTCATGAACATTAGAATCGTTACCAAGAAACAAAAGTACCTGATAATTCAATTGGCGTGCGCGAGCTCTAGTAATTGGTCCAGTATGTATAGCAGCAGGGGCTGTGAGTGTAACAATGGTATTGATGTCCTCATCATAGTCTCCATCATCCTTTCCTCACTTGGGACAATGCTCTAATAATGATGATCATCACACTTTTATTTTTCTTACAACTCAATAATTACAACTCGATACTTAGAACAAGATATGACTCTATATGAATGCCTCCGGCGGTGTACCGGGATATGCAATGATGCATGAGTGACAAGTATGAAAGAATTATGAACGGTGGCTTTGCCACAAATACTATGTCAACTACATGATCATGCTAAGCAATATGACAATGATGGAGTGTGTCATAAACGGAACGGTGGAATGTTGCATGGCAATATATCTCAGAATGGCTATGGAAATGCCAAAATAGGTAGGTATGGTGGCTGTTCTGAGAAAGGTATATGGTAGGTGTATGATATCGGCGAAAGGTGCGCGGTATTAGAGAGGCTAGCAAAGGTGGAAGGGTGAGAGTGCGTATAATCCATGGACTCAACATTAGTCATAAAGAACTCATATACTTATTGCCAAAATCTACAAGTTATCAAAGAAAAGTATTACGCGCATGCTCCTAGGGGGATAGATTGGTAGGAAAATACCATCGCTCGTCCCCGACCGCCACTCATAAGGAAGACAGTCAATAAATAAATCATGCTCTGACTTCATCAGATAACGGTTCACCATACGTGCATGCTACGGGAATCACAAGCTTCAACACAAGTATTTCTCAAATTCACAACTACTCAACTAGCATGACTTTAATATCACCATCTCCATGTCTCAAAACAATTATCAAGTATCAAATTTATCATACTATTCAATACACTCATAAGATAATTTTTATTATTAATCTTGCATACCAAGCATATTAGGATTTTAAGCAAATTACCATGCTATTTAAGACTCTCAAAATAATCTAAGTGAAGCATGAGAGATCAATAGTTTCTATAAAACAAATCCACCACCGTGCTCTAAAAGATATAACTGAAGCACTAGAGTAAAATTATATAACTCAAAAGATATAAGCGAAGCACATAGAGTATTCTAACAAATTCCAAATCATAAATGGCTCTCTCAAAAGGTGTGTACAGCAAGGATGATTGTGGTAAACTAATAAGAAAAGACTCAAATCATACAAGATGCTCCAAGCAAAAGACATATCATGTGGTAAATAAAAATATAGCTCCAAGTAAAGTTACCGATAGAAGTTGACGAAAGAGGGGATGCCTTCCGGGGCATCCCCAAGCTTTGGCTTTTAGGTGTCCTTAGATTATCTTGGGGGTGCCATGGGAATCCCCAAGCTTAGCCTCTTTCCACTCCTTGTTCCATAATCCATCAAATCTTTACCCAAAACTTGAAAACTTCACAACACAAACTTAAAGTAGAAAATCTCGTGAGCTCCGTTAGCGAAAGAAAACAAAAAGACCACTTCAAGGTACTGTAATGAACTCATTCTTTATTTATATAGGTATTATACCTACTGTATTCCAACTTCTCTATGGTTTATAAACTAATTTACTAGCCATAGATTGATCAAAATAAGCAAACAACACACGAAAAACAGAATCTGTCAAAAACAGAATAGTCTGTAGTAATCTGTAGCCAGTGCAAGATATGGAACCCCAAAAATTCTAAAATAAACTGATGGACGTGAGGAATTTATCTATTAATCATCTGCAAAAAGAATTAACTAAATATCACTTTCAAAATAAACATGACAGCAGTTCTCGTGAGCGCTAAAGTTTCTGTTTTTTACAGCAAGTTCAACAAGACTTTCCCCAAGTCTTCCCAACGGTTCTACTTGGCACAAACACTAATTAAACACAAAAAACAGAACCAAAACAGAAGCTAAATAATTTATTTATTACTAAGTAGGAGCAAAAAGGAAGGAATAAAAATAAAATTGGGTTGCCTCCCAACAAGCGCTATCGTTTGACGTCCCTAGCTAGGCATAACAATCAAGAATAGATCTAGGTATTGCCATCTTTGGTAGGCAATCCATAAGTGGCTCTCATAATAGGTTCATAAGGTAATTTAATTTTATTTCTAGGAAAGTGTTCCATGCCTTTCCTTAACGGAAATTGGAATTTAATATTTCCTTCCTTCATATCAATAATTGCACCAATCGTTCTAAGGAAAGGTCTACCAAGAATATTAGGACATGAAGGATTGCAATCTATGTCAAGAACAATAAAATCTATGGGCACATAATTCCTATTTGCAGAAATAAGAACATTATTAATTCTTCCCATAGGTTGCTTAATAGTGGAATCCGCAAGGTGCAAGTTTAGAGAGCAATCATCAAAATCACGGAAACCTAACAAATCACACAAAGTCTTTGGAATCGTGGAAACACTAGCACCCAAATCACATAAAGCATAACATTCGTGATATTTAATTTTCATTTTAATAGTTGGTTCCCACTCATCATAAAGTTTTCTAGGGATAGAAACTTCCAATTCAAGTTTTTCTTCATAAGATTGCATCAAGGCATCAACGATATGTTTAGTAAACGCTTTATTTTGACTATAAGCATGAGGAGAATTTAGCACGGATTGCAACAAGGAAATACAATCAATCAAAGAGCAATTTTCATAGTTAAATTCCTTGAAATCAATAATGGTGGGTTTAGCAACATCTAGGGTTTTAATTTCTTCAATCCTACTTTTATCAAATTTAGCATCAAGATCAAAAGATTCAGAATTCTTGGAACGCCTTCTAGGTAAAGGTGGATCATATTCAGTCCCATTATTATCAAGATTCATATTGCAAAATAAAGATTTAATAGGGGACACACCAATTACTTTTAGATCTTCATCATTATTTTCATAGCAACTCGGTTTAGTGGCCATCTTATTAACTAAGGTAGCCTGCTTATCTGAAATTTCAGTAGTTAATTTCTCAAGATGAGCAAGTTGGGATCTTAAACCAGCAAATTCTTTAGACATATCATCAAGCTCTTTATTCATAAAACCCATAAAACTTTTCTGTTCTTTAAGCTCGTTTCTAAAGAAACTATTATGTTCAAATTGCAAAACCATGAAACTCCTAACATTTCTTTCGACCTCTACTAATCTTTTAAGGTGAAGATCACCAAATTTAGTATTATCCTGAGCGACAAACAAGCAAACTAACACACAAGCAAACAAAAAGCAAGCGGACAAAAAGGGCAAATAGAGAGGGAGGATAGAGAGAGAGGGAGAATAAAATAGCAAGGGTGAATTGGGGGAGAGGAAAACGAGAGGCAAGTGGAAAATAATGTAATGCAGGAGATGAGGGTATGTGATGGGTTCTTGGTATGTTGACTTTTGCGTAGAGCTCCCCGGCAACGGCGCCAGAAATCCTTCCTGCTACCTCTTTTAGCACTGCATTGGTTTTCCCCGAAGAGGAAGGGATGATGCAGCAAAGTAGCGTAAGTATTTCACTCAGTTTTTGAGAACCAATGTATCAATCTAGTAGGAGGCTACACGCAAGTCCCTTGTACCTGCACAAACAAATAAATCCTCACAACCAACAGAAATAAGGGTTGTCAATCCCTATAGGGCCACTTACGAGAGTGAGATCTGATAGATATGATAAAGATAATATTTTTGGTATTTTTATGATAAAGATGCAAAGTAAGATAAAGGAAAAGTAAATAACTAAGTAGTAGGAGATTGATATGATAAAGATAGACCTGGGGGCCATAGGTTTCACTAGTGGCTTCTCTCGAGAGAATAAGTATTCTACGGTGGGTGAACAAATTACTGTTGAGAAATTGAAAGAATTGAGCATAGTTATGAGAATATCTAGGTATGATCGTGTATATAGGCATCATGTCCGAGACAAGTAGACCGACTCCTGCCTGCATCTACTACTATTACTCCAGTCATCGACCACTATCCAGCATGCATCTAGAGTATTAAGTTAAAAACAGAGTAATGCCTTAAGCAAGATGACATGATGTAGAGGGATAGACTCATGCAATATGAAGAAAACCCCATCTTGTTATCCTTGATGGCAATAATACAATACGTGCCTTGCTGCCCTTACTGTCACCGGGAAAGGACACCGCAAGATTGAACCCAAAGCTAAGCACTTCTCCCATTGCAAGAAAGATCAATCTAGTAGGCCAAACCAAACTGATAATTCGAAGAGACTTGCAAAGATAACCAGTCATACATAAAAGAATTCAGAGAAGATTCAAATATTATTCATAGATAGACTTGATCATAAACCCACAATTCATCAGTCTCAACAAACACACCGCAAAAAGAAGATTACATCGAATAGATCTCCACAAGAGAGGGGGAGAACATTGTATTGAGATCCAAAAAGAGAGAAGAAGCCATCTAGCTACTAACTATGGACCCGTAGGTCTGAAGTAAACTACTCACACTCCATCAGAGAGGCTATGGTGTTGATGTAGAAGCCCTCCGTGATTGATGCCCCCTCCGGCGGAGCTCCGGAACATGCCCCAAGATGGGATCTCGTGGATACAGAAAGTTACGGCGGTGGAATTAGGGTTTTGGCTCCGTATCTGATCGTTTGGGGGTACGTGGGTATATATAGGAGGAAGAAGTACATCGGTGGAG
>NC_041384.1:348755304-348827080 GCF_002162155.2 Triticum dicoccoides | reverse complement strand
ACCTTGTGGCCTCCTGTTAGTTGGCTTGACCTAGGGTCCATGTCTCCTGAGTTGTATTCGGTGAGTAAATCACATTCCCGAAGGTTTCGTTCCGTTTGGACTCCGTTTGATATTCCTTTTCTTCGAAACCCTAAAACAGGCAAAAAACAACAATTTTGGGCTGGGCCTCCGGGTAATAGGTTAGTCCCAAAAATAATATAAAAGTTGATAATAAAGCCCAATAATGTCCAAAACAGTAGATAATATAGCATGGAGCAATAAAAAATTGCAGATACATTGGAGACGTATCAATTGCTATCAAATAGGCGATAAAACCCCATGATGAAAGTAGGAAGGCTAGATAAACAACAGTTTATCAGAATCACCTTTCTTCTCAAGGATTGTGGCGCACTCTCTAGGGTGTATCACACAGGCCCACTTTATTCTCCATGGGTCAAAATTTGGTAGCCAAAAGTTTTAACGGAGAAAACGGAACCCATAGGAACACTACAAAAAATACACTTCCGTTATGATATGTGTTTGTCATAGTAGGTCGCTTTTTTTGTCATGCATGTACATCCATGAAAAATTTATGACAGAATCAAGATAGTCATACCTGTGCTGTCGTAGAAGTGTTCCATGACATTACCAAAATCATCATCACGAAAGTGTCCACTTCCATGACGATAAATCGCGCGTCACATAAGTGCTTTCGTTAAGGGTGACCGACACGTGGCATCCACCGTAACGGAACGCCGTTAAGCTATCGGGTCGGGTTTTGGATCGGATAACACGTTAACAGCCCCGACGAATGGGGATTTTCCACGTGTAAAATCATCATTGGCTAGAGGAAACACGTGTCGGCTCATCATCGGGACAGATGTCATCCACTCACTGGATAGAAGGCGCCTATGATACATCGACACGTGGCACGGCCCAACAAGTTTAAATGCGCCGGCCCAACTAAAGGCCCACAAGATTTTGCGGACCTTAATGGCCCAGCCCAGCTAAAGGCCCATGAGATTTTGCGGACCATAATGGGCTGGCCCAGCTAAAGGCCCACATGATTTTGTGGGCCATAATGGGCCGGTCCAGGTAAAGGCCCATAAGATTTTTGTGTGCCATAATAGGCCGGCCTAGGTAAAGGCCCACAAAATTCTTGTGGATCATAATGGGCCGGGCCAGCTAAAGGCCCACGAGATTTCGCCGACATTAATGGGCCGGCCCAGCTGTAGGCCCACAAGATTTTGAGGACCCTAGTAGGCCGACCCGTTAACTGGCTGCCATGTTTTGGGGCAAATGCCGGCCCATATTTGATATGGTCTATTAATGGCCTGCCACGCTCCGGGCCTAATAGTGGCCCATATGAGATCCGGCCCATTAAAAGCCTACCACGTTCTGGGCCAAATTATGGCCCAGATCAGGTCCGACCCTTTAAGAGGTTTTGGGCCTAATTATGGCCCATATCAGATTTGGCCCGTCAACTGGACACTATGCTTTTGGGCCCACTTGCTAAAGGCCCACTTAGTAATTCGGCCTGATATTAGTTTTGGCCTGTTAAGGGCCCGTTTAACATTTCGGCCCTATATTAATTTCAGCCTGTTAAAAGCCCGTCATATAGTTGGGCCTAACTACGGCCCGGTTTGCATCCGGCCTGCTCGCAGCCGATATCTGATTGGGCCAAACAAGGACCGAGACAATTTTTCGGCCTGTTAAAATCCCGTGATTTGATTCGCACAATCATGGGCCGGGGTTCATTTCGGGCTGCTGCCGGCCCGTGAGCTGATCGGCACGTTTCAGGCCCAACCTACATCATGATTGCATGACGACCCGATCATGTACCGTAATTTTACGGTTTGGCCGGTTTACTGCAAAGACATGATATATATACAGTAAAATAACTGCAACATCGTGAATAAGAAAAAAAACCTATACTATACAATAAAGAAATTACGGCATATTACATCCACTAGGCATCAAAGTTCGCCACTATGATAATAAAGCACAAGCAGACATCAGATTACATACACTGGGCATCAAAGATCGCCACCAGTGCAAATAAACACGCTGACAAAATAATATACAAAACCAACATCACTTCAATAGAGTTCAAGAAAGGTTAGCCCTGCTGAGGAGCTGCAGCGCAAGCAGCTGAGCAAGATGATGAGACTGTGCTTGTTCAACACTTATATCTTCCTCACTCTGAAAGATAAACAAGCAGACAGATGACATGTTTTTGCACATAAAAGTATCAGTGCTGACAATTCATCACATTTCTTACTGATGAATAAAGTGACACAGTTTAAATTTGCATTAACACAATATGGTATTATTCAGGTCAAGACATGGCAGGAAATGACATTGTGAAGGAGTTGGCAGCTTCACGACACCACTGGATTACAGATCAAGAACTCATCAGTATCAATGGTTAGTGTGCTGTCAATTTATACCATTTCAGATTGGCAAATAAAGAGACGGTTTAAATAATAGTAGAATGATATGACATTTTTCATAGTTAAGACATTGCAGAATATGACATTGTGCTGTAGTGGGTAGGTTCAGCACACCACTGGATTACAGATGTAGAGTAGAAGCTTACATGCAGTGCAAAAGAAGATCACTTGCTCTGTATAGTTTAATTTACATGGTATGAAGAAGGAACTTGGTTGTACAACTGAAAACTTAAATTGAGAAAGGACAAACTTTTGTTTATGAACTACAAATAATAAACTTTAAACAAGCAATTTGATGCAAACACCAAAAATAAACAGCTGTTGCATTCATGCCTAACCAAATATATACAACAAAGTTTGAAGGCTTGAGATGGACAAACTTACATTATTGGTGAAGACAGGCTCTATAAAGGCTTGTCCATGCTGATGGGGGGGGGCAATTCAAGAAGTTTACCATAGAATCTTCTTCAAAAGCATTGCCTTTATTCTACATTTTGTTAAGAGTAAATATAGATGTGATAATATACAAAAAAATGGAGAATATTTAAGATAAGATGAAGAGTGATGCTACATAACCAAGTAGCGATAAATGTAAGTGCAGCAATACAGGCAAAAGGTACAACCAAGAGCAATGCACAGCTAAACTTCTTCAGTACCAACCTTATGGTAAGAGTAAATATAGATCTGATGTGTAGAAAATGGAGGGCAAAGGAAAATAAGCTGCAGAGTGATGGTACATGAACAACTACCTGTCGTTATAAGCCCACCGATAAAGGACAATATGTACTTACAAGAACAATGAAGAGCTAAAAAAACATTGGCATTGGATATATTCTACACTAATGTAACCATTCATACAGATCAGATAATTTGGAGCGAACAAATGATATGCAAGCTATCATGCATACTGCTGTCACATAATGAACCAGGTATGTATGCAAGTAAAGTGATACAGGACAACAGGTACTAACAAGAGCAAAGCAGCGGGCAGCATATCTGCGATATCCTGTCATTCTTGTCGAACCGGAATTCTTCTTCGAGCAGATTTCCTGCAAAAAAGATCCGTAAGGCACATGCGGAAAAGTAGAAGTTCAAATTGTCATGTGATTTCATAGATAATACCTCATCCTCGGAATGAGACCAGTGCATAACAAGGTTTTTCCATTCAATATCTTCTAAATTTAGCACAGGAGACTTCACCGGAATTTCGTTTATAGACTTGCCATCAAAGTGTGATTTCCTCAGGTAACACCAATACTGCTGCAATGCTTCCTTGAAAAGCGCAAGGAAGCTTTGCTCGTCATGACTATCCAGATTGACCCTCGCCTAGTTACAACAATGTAATGTAAATCATTGATGTGTTCAATCAGCAGAAAACTGAAAATAATAGCCACGAATAATAGCACTTACACGTAAGTTGGATAGGAAGATGTGAAAATGGTGTTTGTCTTCACAATAATCTTCCCCTGATGGGAATATATGCACGTAGTCCCTACGAACATTGAAAGCATTATCTTTTAAACTGTGAATAAATGGAATGGGGTTCCAATCTGCAGGAATTGGCCGTCTCTGCAGTTGGGATAGGTCTTCGGCTGGTGGACTTGCTGTACTTTTTGCTGGAGTGGGATTTTTCTGTGGTACAACTTTTGCTATGGAAAATGAAATCGGTATACCTTTTGCTGGAGTGCAGGTCCTGTGTGGTGGGGCTAGTGGTGTGGCTAGTGAAGTATGGGTACAGTCTACTGGAGTCGATCCTACGTTTTGTGTCACTGGTTGTACAACCAATATAAGTGGGGTGCTGTCTGATTTCTCCGGCACCACCACGCTTTTCAAGGACTTTGCTGGTGCTCCTTCAGGTTCGGCAATCACCCTCTTCCTTTTTGATGTCTAATGCACAAGAACAGCATTTGAGTGGAAAAACATGGTATGATGACAGATGGAATATGTATTGATAATGGATGGGCATGGCATATCGACATATATGATGAGTAAACTAAGCAGATGTCGGTGCAACAAAGTAGAAGAAATGCAAGACAACATATGCAAGATACGCGCAATCAATAAAACCTTGCCAAATTAGAACAGGCACCTTGATGGGTGAACAGGACAGGCCATCTGCCTTTGACTCCTCGAGGTTAGAATAGTCATTAGGATGATATTCTGAACAAGAATCAACAGGTGGGGAGCGTACGCGTTTCATTCCTTCCAGAATGGCACTCAATGCCCTGCTGCCAATTTTGTAAGTCATTGCAGTGTTCCACAATATTCTTCTGATGCGCGGATTCTGATATTCATTGTAATTGCGTATAATATCTAAGAACCATGCAAACATAAATAGTTGTGAGATTATCTTTGTAATGCAGATGATATTCTAATATAGGGGCGCCCCTGTAAACACTTGTGTGCTATCACTGGATTCTGATGAGAGAGCTCATGTGTGCTGTAATATGGTGCATGCATTTATATAATCTGGCACAAGTACACAAAAAAATAGGCTCCAGAAGTAAGGATAGCTGGTAGATGATAGGTTCATAATATACTGTATAGAGAGTTTATTACCAAACCATGATAACAAGAGCACACAACAACTAGGCAGATCATAGGGCTGTTTGGTTCTAGGCCTAACCATGCCACACTTTGCCATACAATGTTGCCACACTTGCCTAAGGTTAGTTCTTCAAAATGAGAGCCACAAGTTGGCAAGCCTAAGGGAATCTTGCCACACTTTTTGTGTGTATGTGATATGGGGCCCTAGGGTGGCTTGCCTAAGGTGTGGCTTGAACCAAACATCCACCCAAGTTGGTCAAACTTGCCTAACCTTAGGTGTGGCAACCTTAGGCAAATTTAGTCTCAAACCAAACAGCCCCGTGTACATAATAGGGGTACACCATAACCAGGATATATAAATCGGGAAAGTGGAACTGGCTGGAAATTACGATGTTGTATTGCCGCTAGTAATTGAAAGCCTATCGATCACGTACATGCCAGCTCTATCAGCTATTGACTGCAGATGTCCCTTCTCCCCTTCCTGACAAGGAACATACTGTGCTTCCCATACAGAACACCGCACGGGCCGCCGGCCGAACCACCGGCCCCACCGCCTATGTTCCTCCGCCACCCCCATCCCTGCCCCCACCCACGTCGAGTTTTCTTCATTCGACGAGGCCCCACCACCGCCCCCCACAACCACCGTCCCCACTCTAGCCCCTTCGATCGCACCGGCGAACTCTGGCGAGCTCTGAAAAATTGACTGACCCAATTTTGAAATTTAGTCTATTGTGATTTAACTAGTGTGGAATATAAAAGGGGAAAACCATAAGCATTGCGAGTATGGTGTTGAGCGTGCCATGGCGGATCTGAAGGTGCAAACCGGACAAAGGCAACTTCGCAACCAAGACAAGAAATCAGAGTAAAGCATTGGCGATCTATTTTCTTACTGCCATAAATAAGTTGAGCAGATACGAAAGAGTGCCAACTCTGGTGCGGCGCCATGTACGCATCTGCTGAGAATTTGACGGTGCTGCGGTAGCGATGGCTATCAGCGGCGTGGAAGCAGATCTGGGAGGGTAGACGGTGGCGGCGGGGCGCGGTGGATGAGACGGTCGTAGGAGCGGCGCCGACAAGGTGGACGACGACAGGGATGAAGCGAGAGGACGGGATGCAAGGATCCCGGTCCAAAGCAGTGGATGAGAGAGGTCGATCTCTTGTAGTGGACGCGGCGTCGGGGTATTAGCTCCGGCATGGTGGAGGAGGACGGCGTTGGATGGGGTGGCAGACGGCGGCGGACGGAGGAGGGTGGGGTGGAGAGGGTGTTTTGGCGCCCACGAAGTACGAATGGGGAAAAGGGAGGTTGAGAGGAAGGAGGGAACCATGTATTCAGGGCGCGCTTGTCTCAAATGCGAGGAAATTTACAAACTTAGCCCCCGTTTCAAATTTCTACTACGTCACAACAACACTAGTCGGTTGGGGATAGGACGGTAATCTCGCATACACCGAATATTTGCCAACGAGAGTTTGTTATTGGCGCCCACTGTGTATGAATATGAATCAGGGAGGGAGTCGATTTCGGCCGAGGACACACTGTGTTTTGGCGCCCACCGTGTATGAATCCGGGTGAGAGGCGGTTACGTCATGTTTGTGTGAAATTACAAACCTACCCCTATCGAAACCTATAGAAATCCAGCATATAGGCTTTGCGTGGCAGGGATAGGCAGTAGTGATTTCCATCTCGCAGATTTTGGTTTCGGGCGGTTACTGCGACTTTCCCCGCTTCATTCAAATTTTGCAGAGTGCACATTTACCGTGCCAACTCAATTCGAATCCCGTTTGTATTCTATTTTTTTCGGGCGGGATCCATTTTCAATTGGAATTACATTCTATATAAATCATTTTTTATATATACTTTCAAAAGCACAACAAAGAATTCTGCTCCTTTATATGTATAATATGATTTACAAATACAACGATCTCGAAATCTTAAGGTTGAATTCGAAAAAATTTAACCAAATTATGTTCTACTAAAATGTATGGATCAGTAATAACTATATATTAAATAACATAGATGTGCGTGAATTCATATGAATATGCATGTTTGATAGATCAATTTTGGTTCGAGTATGGATTACATGTATCATCATCTCGAATTCAAATATTTGAATCCCTTTTTTGTTCACTCCTTTCATGCCCATCTCTCTCGCATGCATGCTCCTTCAGGTAGCTATGACTCTCTTTTGTCTAGCTCACCCGCACGCTCACTTCATGTTGCTCCTATCCTCGCAAACATGATCTCTCGACGTCTCCCTTGAGAAGTGTCACACTCTCCCTATCATTATAAATTACACGGTTTTCATTATCTCTCATGTCTCTACTGTTCTCTGGTATCACTCGGTACCTAAGCTTTCTTTTTCACCGCCAAACACACAGTCTCCACTCGTCTTTCACTTTGTCTTTCTCTCTATGGGATTCTCTCACACACCCTATATGTCTCTACATATGACTCATACCACTAAAATTACTCTCTCTATCTCTCCTGTAGAGACAACATTTGTTGCGGTCTCCTTTTCGTCTCTATCCCAGACTAACATTATTCATTTGTTTACCAATCAGACAACCCCGACTACCGTCTCCTCTCTCTCTCTCTCACAGACACACACGCACAACTCCTACCACTAAAATGTGAATGGAAAACGAGATTTTGTTATACCCAAACAAAAAAGGACTGGAGGGAGTGATTTCTCTGACACGGACGCGACCTCTGATAGCGCAGTCATTGAACCGGCACGCCGGCCAAGAGGGCCGCACTCGCTGTAGGCCCGGCTGAGCACGCCTCCTCGCCGCGTGCAACCAGCTTAAGACTGCCCCGCCTGCCTTCATTGAATCCGCGCGTGTGCCGGCAACACGTCCTTCCGCGAGCCGGCAGGCATTTTAGAACACAAAAATGACTAAAATATAATTAATTTACGCATGGTCTTGACTTGTTGTGCTTGCACTGGTAGCAGGAACTAGTAGAGGATTTTCTTTATCTATAACTCTCCTCACATTTTTTTGGCTTTGAAGTGAATCATGGTTATGGACAATATGTATGAATGTGCATATATCTGTGAACATGAGTTTGATGTGGAAGTTGAACTTGGAATGACGGGCTTGCGCGTGAACTATACCATGTCCAATGCTTCCTCTGTTATTGTTTGGAAAGTAATTGTTGTTATTACATGACCCAAAAAACATTTTGTGCCACATCAATAGATGCACGGACATCACAACAGGCATGCTGACTAGATAAACATTTGAACCTCGCTATTATGAAGGAAATTTTGTATTGACAACAGTTTTAGATAGCAGGAGATGCCTAGCCTGCTCTGCCTCTACTAGCTTATTTCTGGCTTCTTCCATCTCTTCTTTGGCTTGGGTGAAGAGAGCATCTGATTGCTCTTTTCCCTTCTTCAGGAACTCAGCTACATTCTCAAGGGCTGCTGCACGCTTTCTTTCAGCCTTTACTAATGCCACGAGGACACGAACAACTGACGACTCCACCTGGCTTGTGTGTAATCCAGCATCATCTGGGAATTTGCACCTTGTGTCTAATCCAGCATCATTAGGGAACTGGCACCTTGTGTGTAATCCAGCCTCATTTTGGAAACACGATCTCGAGGTTGACCATAGTCCCCTCCTTGCAGGAACTGCATCCTGACATGAAGTTACTTCTTTTTTAGATCAATACTCAGAGCAACCTAGATCCATTTAGTAGAAGCCAGATAAACGGAACTCATAGAAGTGAATTCGAAAGGAAATAAATAAATAAAAACAGACTACAAGGTGAGAACACCCACTTCCTACATCAAGCTAAAAACGAAAGCATTAGGACGATTAAGACTCTTCTTATTACACATCGAAGAACACCACGCTTAAGAGAAACAGAAACTACAACATATACACATCGAAGAACACGAGGCTACACGAAAGTAATTGAAAGGGCGTTACTTACTAAAGCTCGTTTTACAGGTTCGGTGCAGCTCCTCTTTAACTTGCCACGCTACTTGAAGATGTCCCGAATATCCCGTGTTTGGTCTTCATTGCTCCTCTCCATGTTCGCACTCGTGGTTTTAAAATCTCAACATGGCAAGAAAAATATACTACTAGTAATACTCGCGCATCTTGTGGGCAACATTAAAGCACTCATCTGCCATGTTAGAGCATCTCCAACAAGATAAACTACTCATACAAATGCATCTTGATGCGTGCAATGCATGGGCATTTTGCTAGTTCTAAAAACCTTTCCATCATTTGCCACACTACTGGTTGCAGATGAAAAACCTACCCAAGCATAGCGCGATACAGGAGCAGCGCACAATTACAAGCTGATATTCTGCTGGACAATGGAGGCTATAACCAATTACTTTTACGGGAACAATAGCACCCAGGGAATTTGAAGGGTAGGTATGAACAAAATTGGAAGTGCACATGTACTGCTAAGTGATTCAATACACACATTACCAATCAAGGAGGAAAACGATGGTCGCGACGGCCTCTGTGAGTCATGGTCGGCAACGGGAGTCAGTTCATTGTCCACGACGGTGGTACTTCTGCGCTTGGCGTCGGCTTCCGGGAAGCAGATCCAAGACCGTGGAAGATGATGCCGGGGAAGGGGCTCCATGTATGACGACGACAGTGGACCGGCTCCAGTGCAGCGTACGAGGTCGTCGATGAGGCAGATGCGCTGTGGTGGACGAGTGTGCCGATGTAAAGGGGAGGAGCAGGAAGGCTGCGGTGCCATGGAGAAGTCTATTTTGCGGTGGGGATAGAAATTGGGGAGTATTCAGGTGTACTACTCTGGGTGCCGGGGTGGGGTTGGCTGGGTAGGGTGAACCTGAAGTTACGAAAACAGCCCCCTACCAAGCGTCATCCGTAGGCCTGTTCCGAAGGCTATGATGGTAACTTCCCACTGCTCGAATCAGGGTCGCGGGAGATTTTCCCGCCGACCTCGAAATTTTGTGACACTAGACTCCCCGTGTGGCATGTTGAGTGATTCGGCTAAGCAACTAGCGAGTAGTAGTAGTAAACTTTGCATATTAGGTTTGACCGAAGTCAAACTTCCTAAAGTTTGACCAAGTTTATAGAAAAAATATAAACATTTACCATAACAAATATGTATGATGTGAAAGTACATTCAATAATGAATCTAATGATATTTATTTGTTATTGTATATGTTAATATTTTTTGTTATAAGCTTTCTGAGAGTTTACAAAACTTGACTTTGACCAATGCTAATACGCGGACTTAAATAAAAACGGAGGGAGTACACATTTGTTTTCTTAGTTTGTAGTGAACTAATCATTTGTTGAAATTGTGAAATAAATATATTAGGCTATTGACTTCGAATGTAATGGTCTATACAATTCAATAGTTACAATCATTGTCGAATCCCAAGATGTATACAAGGTCTATAGTACTTCACAACATGCTCAAACTCACATAATCCCAGTCAAATGAGAATCTAAATGCATTTCATAGTTATTACTTTGTAGGATGCAACATGAACAACCATAACTCTACATCAGCCATTATAGAAGCAACATTTTGACATATCCCAATGTGTGAATGAAATGTGCAGAGAGAGCTTTTGAAGATGGAGCAGATAGGGCGGGAGAGATTGTATGTATGTGGACGAGAGAGTAGGAGACAAACCTAACGAGACAAAGAGAGAGAGAGATAGATAGAGAAAGAGAGAGGAAGAAGTTAGGTCTGTGAGAAAGATGCATACATGTAATATACATGAGATGCGTGTGCATCTGGATTCTGTATACATGGAAGGAGAAGAGACAATATGTTTGATGAGAGAGCAGGAAAAACATGGATGAGAGGGGAAGGATCTCGTGGGTTGAGGGATTGACAATTTTGTGCGGGGGAGAGAGGGATTGGTAATTTTGTGCAAGAGAGAGAGAGGGTGGGGGGAGGAGTCAGTCAGCCGTCGTCACATCACCCTGCTTCCAAATGACCCCGCATTCTCTAGCGCGGTGTGGTCGCCGTCTTCGATCTGCTCGTTGCCCTCTTTGAAGATTGAGGTGGTGTGCATGTTGGGGTGCAAAGAAGCACAAGCGAGAGTGGTCGCCGTATAACCTTGGATGGGGATGAATTGTGTGCTCGGGGGAGTGTGTGTGTGTGTGTTGTGATGCGTGTGTCTCTATGTGTGTGTGTGTCAGATATTGAGAGAAAACAAACCTAAGGAGAGAAATGGGTATTCACGAAGAGATTGTGCGGGCCTTGAGGTGGGCAGGGGCCGGGTGAGGGTGTCAAAATGTGCGCGTTGATGCATGTGTTGCATGCGACCGTGCGAGGGACGGACGAATCGTGAGAGATGGTTGTTGTGTTACGGATGATCCTCTCTCTGTCTCTCCCTCCCTCTCTCTCTCTCTCACACACACACAAGTAAACTAGAAGACCGTTCTCTCATGTATACACAACGTATCGGCATCTGTCCATGTCTCACTCATGCACGATCATTTGCACATTCACACCTCTCTATGTCTGTATCACACGCACACCGTCTCCACATTACCCTTCCGCCACAACACACATATGGACACATAGACACGTTCTCTCTTAGTCACACACACAAAATCAGTATTAGAAAAAACTAGGGCGCACCTAAAACGTCCAAATCCAATAAACACGAACTGGAGCTAAATTCAAATATATGGAAATATTGCAGCGTCAAGAACTTTCACGGGAAAAAAAGTTGAGTAATATTCGAGGATTGTTTTCACACACACAAAAAGGTTCGGTGGATGTCCTTCGATCGTGACCCGGTGATGCACCGTTCGATCGACCGCGCGGTCACGGTTCACGCGCTTGCACAGGATTCCGTATCGTGGCCGTGGTACTAAGGCTGGTCACAATGGGCAAGAACATAAGCTAGTAACTAATAAAAGCGCTGCCTAAGTCTAATGTTTACGTGTACTAGTACGGTTTTCTTTTAAGTTTGACCAACCTTATATATAAAACTAAAGTAAGCTCCCACACGTGCACTCATCAATATGCCGCCGCCGCCGTTGCGCATGCCGGCGCCCGCCTGCTCTGGCCAACAATTTCTCACCCATCACCGCTGTGTCGCCGCCATCCTTGTGCCATGAAGCCGAAGGCTCGCCCGCTCACATCGTCTGCAGTCCCTCCTCGCGATGCCGCCGCGCTACCAAGCACACGAGCAGCTGGTGGAGCCGCGTCTTTGGACGCAGCGTACGAAGAGGAGGACGAGCGCGTGCTCCAGCATGCCGGCGAGGAGGAACTAGCGTGTCATTGTCGTCTCCGCCCGCGCGGAGGAGGCGTGCATGGTGGCTGTCGTGGCGGAAGCCGGTCGCGCGCGCGTCGAGCCCGCAAACCGGGTGCGGATGCGGAATCTACCTTCGAGACCTAGAATGCCACGTGGATCCTGCAATCTGAAGGAGCAATTTGGGTCAGTCGACTCATGTGGGCCGTTTGATGCAACATGGATGGCTAGAAGGGCTTCTTCCACCTCTTCTGCCGTTTTCTTCCTTCGCTCCGTCGAACTTCTTTCACAAATCTACTAACCCAAATTATACTACTAGTAAGAACGTATTAAGTACAGTAGGAACACGAAGATACGAGCAGTAGTACCAACTTCAAGAAGAACAGTAGTAAGACATAGTACTAGTACTACTGTACGTACTAAAGAGTTCAAATAACGAGAAAGAACATAAACATAGTTCTGCTAGGGCCTCAGCACAACACACCCTTGAAAATAAACTAGTAAGCAACTAGTCCGCTTGACACTGCAGTAGAACCAGCATGAGCGACGGCACTGCCACCTACTTGGAGTTTGAGCCCACGTCCTCGACTTCGTCCTCGTCTCTCTTCCTCTTCCTCTTCGCCGACGCTTCTTTGGTTGAACCGGACACTAGGCTCTGCTTCTTCATCCAACCCTTGTAGATATTTAAACAAAGGTAGGGATCCATTGCTGCGTACATGATGTGATCTTCATCTAATGTCTTCGACTCCCATGCATGATGAAACTCGTGATGAGGTTTCTTCAGTTTAGGGTACGAAGGATTAATCATGGCTGCTGCCAGGGTCAGCATTGAAGCTTGAGAGGAGAACACCAGGCTTGCCTTCTGGGGATCGAAGGGCTGGCCTACAATGAGACCTATCCGACGTAGGACGTCACTATCGTTCTTAAAGCCTACAGTAACGAATTTCACTCTTTTGTCCTTGAGGAAGTTCTTAAAATCCTGGCAAACCTGGATCACGGAGGGCTTCTTCCTCTCTTCGTCCTTTAGATCCTTCTCTCGTCCCAGGACTGTGGTGTACTCAACATCTAGCCCAGCGACCCACTCATCCATTGAACTGTTAAGCATGCGTAGGAAGCGAGCAAGCCATGCTTTCACCGTCTTGGATCCACGTGTATAGATGACGATGAACTGATCGCCGGTGATGGCTCTAACCTGGTACTCAACGGTGACCATGGAGATTTGGGAGGCCATGGATTTTGGAGGAGGGTTAGGAGAAGTTGAACTGTTGTACCCCGCAAAAAAAACTGGGAGCGAACTAATGTGAAAGGATGGGACGACTGGGAGCAAACTGTTGTAAGGTAAAAGACGGGGACAAGTAGGGCATGCGAACGGCGTGGGGTTGCTGGCTTGCCAGGTGGATAAACGGCTGCAAGCCCCCAAAGAGTTCTCGAGAACTATGTGGGACCCACTAGATGTCATGTGTACTAGACCCATATCGTAGGCCTGACGGTATAGCTTCTGCCTGTTCGCACACCATGCCGGCGCGTGGATGTAACTTCACTTAATTCCGTCAAACATCGCGCCTCCCACGACCTTTGCCTCCCTCGCGCGGTCGCGCCCTTTGAGACTTCGACCAGCTATAAATGAGCAAATTTTTTTGCCTTTTTTAGACAAGCAATTTTTTTGCCTACTCCGCATGCATGATACTCCCTCTGGTCCTTTTTACTCCCATCAACCGTTTGCAAAGTGTTTGACCAAATTTATACTTTTTTTGAACACCACCTTATATTAATTAACCAGCCACACCAGTACACTCATTCGATACAATATTCACCACACAGGGCGATACGTTATTTACAAGAATACCATCTAATCTATTGTGAAAGGTATACTTAGCGATTAAATGTGCCACCTTATTGGCCGAACAACTAATCTTTGACAATTTAAGATTGTTGATCAACTTCGAGATGCTCAACGCTTTCATCTTCAGGTCACGCATAGCAGACCTGTCAACGCTTTGACATGCATCAATGAAATCCCACGTATACTAAAAATATCAATATCTACAATACTCCCAAAACACTTAGGCACGGTGCATTAACTTCTACCTTGTTTCTTGTTTCTTGACATATCAACCAATAGGAGATGTGGGTGTGCATGCTTGTAATGACTTGAGACTACCAAACACGACATACAATGGTTAGTTCATTGCATGCAATGCTATTAATTAGCAAATAAACATTAAGATCTCTCGTTTTCCCCTCCTCCTTGGTCATAGTGCACAATCTAAGATGACTTGGTCACCTAGACGGAGGGAGCACTGATTATAATGAGTATAAGAACTACGTTTTATAATGAGTGTAAAAATATTGATTTGACATTCTGAATGTTGACACATTGTGGAATAGTTTTTGAAGTCTGCAAAAGTACTCAACTAGTGCTGTTCTCCACAAAAAAATGTGTTTACCAATGCATGCATGAACACTAGTTACTCTAAGCCCCCTCTCTTCTTTAATTCTTTGCCACATCAGCATGTTTTCTATTCCCGTGTGCATGATACCAGCTAAGATACCACCATTATGGCCAGCCTTAATCATCGCATGCAATAATTTAGTGCACCTTGAAATAAGAACATGTGTGGGGTGTGTTTGTTTTTAATGACTTGAGACTATACCTAGCCTGGCATGCAAGATGACTTATTATGCATCGTTCCCCATACCTACAGGAAGCCCGTTCGTCTCCAAATTTTTTCCTCTCCATGTGTGGAAACAATATGCCTGCCAAACTCTCCTTCTCCCTCCGGCGGTCCCACCACTCCACCCTGTGTGAAAAAATCTTCATGCATGACTCTCCTCCCCCACGCTCATCCAATCCATTGTGACCAGCAATATTTCCACCCCTTCGCTCCCCCGTAATTTACTCCAACAAATATGCCCACGTAGCAGTTACTTAACTGCAGGTGCATTCGGTCACTGACATATGGGCCCAACAGGGGTCTGGCCCACATGTCAGTGACACAACTGGACCAGCAGTTAAGTCAGTGCAGCTCAGTCCATATCTTACGTAGGTGTGCCATTGCTCGCTATAAATATTGCGCCTCCCACGACATCTCTATCTCCTTCCCCTCACATTCACGTTCATCGCTAGCTCTTCCCCCTCCCTCTCACGTCGACCACCATGGCATCGCCCCTCCCAAGCCCTAGGAGCCCCTCACTGCACCGCGCGGACGGTCATGCGTCGCCGTTCCGTTCCTCGCCGCCACTAGTCGAGGAGGACGCGTTGGTGTTCCGCTCCTCGCCGCTACGCGACGCGTCGCCGTTCCCTTCCTTGCCACCACTAGTCAAGGAGGACGCATCGGTGTTCCGCTCCTCACCTCGACGCGTCGGCGTTCCCAACCTCGCCAGCACGCGAGCCGGAGGACGCGTCGGCTCCCCGCTATGAGGAGAACGCCGCGCCACCCGCCGAGCCCCCCCAGCCTTGAGGAGCTTTGGAAAGAAATGGATGTCGCCTTGTGGGAGGCTTTGCCTCCAGCAGAGCGCGCCAAAATAGAGGCGGAGAAGAAGGCCGAGGGAGAGAAGTGCACCGCGGAACAAGCTGCTTGGGAGGCCTATGTCGCGTCCGAGAGAGTCAGGCAATTGGTTCTTTGGCAGAAGGCTCGTGCGAGGGCCGTGAGGGTGGCGGAGGACGCCCGTGCCGATGCCCTGAGTGCAGTCGGGCCCAAGCGCCTCATCTATGCTTGGCGGTACGTGGACCGGGTGCATGCTTCCAGCGAGGAGTACCTGTTGGCACCAGATCACCACACCGGTGAGACCGCACTCGCCCGCCAGCAAGCCTCCAATCAGCTCCTCGCGAGTTCCGAGGCTGAGGACAAGGCGTTGTGTCCGCGCGCTGGGAAACGGCCGCGCACCAAGGCACTCGTGGCGTGCTGCAAGCGCTCCGCCATGCATCGTGGCTTTTAGGAGGAGTATAATTTTTGTTTCGTAAGGCGATCTCATTAGTTTTGGGACGCAAATGATAAATCCCGAACGTTCAGGAATTTTTAGCGTCCTTAATTAAGTATGTAAAAGGGAAAGTTTGGAGACCTTGTGTATTCGTACACATTTTGCAAGTACGCGCATATAGCACAAACTTTACTATATACTATCGCACTACACGTCTCTCTCGATATATGCTTGCAGACTGTGCTACTCCCTCCGTCTAGGTCAATAAGTCATCTTTGGTTGTGCACCGTGACCAAGGAGGGAAGACTTATACACCTAGGCGGAGGGAGTACTACTATTACTTATATACGTGCAAAAGCACGTTTTAACATTACGATGCGGTTTTTGTAAAAGTAGAAAAACAACACTAGTCAAGCTTGTGAAACGATTCAATGCAAAACAAATGAAAAAATGCTCGTTTGATAGTTTACTTTTAGCTTCCTTCTCTATGGTTATTTCTCTGTCATACTTTGTACGGAGTATCTCACTGGTTCGAAAGGCATGCAAATTCCCAAACCGCTTCCTACACCTTTTATATCACTAGTTGCCGGCGTTGATGTTGTCGCCCATGTCGAGGATGAGGTTGCCGAGGTCGGGGAAGAAGTCGTCGTTCGCAAAGTCATCGCTGCCACCAGTCGCGCGAGTGCGCTCCCCAAAAACCTGATCGCCCCTCTCCCGTACAGGATCACAAGAGGCGGGGTTGCGGAGGCCTACTGTCCCTTCTCCTGGTGCACACCGAAAGGAGGGATGGAGAAGACTTGCTTGGTGGCGCAATGATCTGGAACGATGGTGAGAAACTATATAGTGTGGGCCGGGTAGGTCGTGGGAGTGTAGCTCTGTCCTCGGCTCGGCTCAATCCCGCAACCCGCTGCGCGTCGTGACGACGTGTGGTGTGGCGAGGCGAGCGAGGAGGAGGAGTGCACGTGTAGGTCTCCTCTTCTCATGCTCATACAAGTGGTAGAAGAGCTCACCTTATAAAGGCCTACTAGTGAAATTCCAACATCGACCATGCCGTCCATGAAATGGGAGTGGCTGTAGGGGACGTTGCGCCAGTTGAATATATGAGCAAGTTACTACGAGATTTAATCCGAATAAGCACAAAATAAATCATGATGGCTATAACAGAGATGAAACTAATCATGTGGACTAGCATAGTAGTAGGATACAGAGTAGAAACATGAATTCTACCACGATTTCGAACAGGAAGGACAGAAACACATACGGTGCAACGGGAGTAGCACCGTTGGCGTTGAGGTTGTCGCCCATGTCCAAACACCACGTAGACACGGTCTTTGAGCACGGTCCGTAGTCATTCCACGCTCGGGCATTGAAGTTTGTAACTATTTTAGATTAGAATATACTACTCCTTCGGTGCTAGTAGTAGAGCAGAGTCCTACTCTACTACTCTACTCAAGCAAGTTAGGGCATAGCATTGTAGGGAGTACTAGTACTGTGATCACTCAAGCAAGTTGTCTGGCATCGACATGACCCTACGCTACTGGTATGTGTCTCGTAAGTCAAGCGGCATGCTGTAGTCATCATCACCTGTCCACTTCCCGCAGCACATATTCACTTCTCCATCTTTGTCCGCACATAATCTCGTCCAATCTTCCATCCCCGCTAAGGAGCCTCCCCCCTTGTCCGAAACCCAAGCACTAACAATGGCAGAACTGAGCAGCGTCCGCCGAAAGAGTGGCTGGAATTCGCTCCCACAGAGGTAATAAAGCTCATTGTTTCACGTGTGGACAATCTCAGTACCTTGCCGTTCGCCGCGTGCTCGTCAGGGCTATATCGTTTACTCAAAGCCCTTAGGCCAGAGCTTTTTAAGCCAGCTCCTTGCTTGCTGATGCCGCCTGATCTTCAGAAATGGCGTGTCACGCAGCATAACGATCGTAGGGTGGCGAGCATCAACCCCCTTGACTGCGATCCGATCCCCGTCAGCCTCAACTACATTAACGATATGTACTGGGTCGGCATGAACACGTCTTGGATGGTGCTCATCGACGGTCGCGGCAGCTGGATGCTCGTGGAGGTCTACACCCGGCGATTGATCCCCCTTCTTTCGATTAACACTTCACTGCTTTGGCACCGCGGCCCAGAATACTCGGAATCTTACAGTAGCCAACATGATACCAAGTTTGATTTGCTCAAGGCTGTAATCTGCCAAGTGCCCACAAGATCTGTGAATTATAAAGACTTCAGGCTAATTGCATTCTTCTACCGCAGTCTCGCCTATCTGACAGGTCACTACGGTAAGTGGATAAATCTGCACGTCCATCGCAGGATCATACATCCTCCATGGTTCTCTGATGCCATTGAACACAAGGGCTTCATTTATGCTGTCGACTCCTTCTATGGCTAGACGTATTGCTGGCCTACTCCAGTCATCGCTACAAACAGCTGTTACAGCAGTATGTTACTTTCCTATGATATCATGATGGCTTGCTTATATTACTGTCAACATTTGCTGAAAAAATATTCATGCTCATAACATGCTGTTCTTAAGATTGACTAAACCAAGAGCCCTTTTTTATTTGACTCCAACTTGATATGATGTTGTAGGCCGCCTGGTGTCCCTACCCTTCCTAATCCCAGAACCTTTCAAAGAAAAGTGGCATGGCAGTTGCAGGTGGTTCCTGGCTCGATCAGATGATGGCGAAAGATTGATGATCGTTCGCACGTACCGGACGTGTTGTTTTGCGGAATACAATCACAATCACTGCAAGGTCTTTGAGCAGGATCCCAGCTTCTCTGGGCCTTCAGGAAATTTTGACTGGAGGCTGGTAAGTAGCCTTGGTACACGCTCTCTGTTTGTCAGACTGAATTATCTGATTAACCAGGAGATAACCGACGGCAAGGATCATGATGTCAGCGCGGTTTCTTTCATCAGGCAAAACTGTGTGTACACAACGTACCATGCGTCTCTGCATGCACCATACCCTGATATGCGCCGCCACGCTCTGCAGCCCAAAGTAGGAGAGAGGGTCGCACGTATCCGACTTCGACCTGCTGGCTGGAGTTTCCCCCGTCAGGCACCCATCTGGTTCAAGCCGTCAGCCAATCTCCACAGCTTAATAAATAGTAACGTCTAACTGAGCCAGTTAGTTAGATGCGTACACTTGGTGTAGTAGGATCTTTATTTAGTTTGATGCATACACTTGTTCTTTTTTGGTAGCCCTTTTGTAATGATGGCTGATGTTTGGTTTGAAAGAGAGAGCTGCGTCTTCACTCTTCTGGACTGCTTACTGCTTCTGTTGCACGCCCAGCCCTGGTTGCTGCTGCTGCTGTTTTCAATGTACAATAAGTAGTATATTTCGTCTGTTGGTTGAATAAATGTGTTGTTAGAACGACAAACACAATGTTTTGAAAGTTGTTGCACGGTTCAATCCTTTAGTGCCCCGTACCGTACGTAGCGCATACTGTTTATCATATGGAACACAATTTTTTTTGAAACTCGGAACACATTTTCCACTTGTTGATAACATGCAGCCCGCTGATGAAGGCCCAATAGAGAAGCCCATAATTAACTGGAAGGGAGGCTCTCACATGAATCCGGCCCAGGTACATGCTCATGGTCCCCTAAACATAAATAAATAAATAAATAAAGCTAAATGCTCATGCACCAGTTCTTTGGGAAAATAGGTAGCCCAATATTTCTTTTTGAAGAATACCCAAGCTAGGCCTATTTGTTTTCTCTGAATTACTGGGCTACAAATCTTTCAAGACGAGGAGGGATGCATCCCGGCCTGGCTTAAGAGTATGGTCAATGTCTGTTAAAAGTAATATCAAAAGGGGTTGAAAATTCCAAAAAAATTATAGCAAATGGGTTCTAAGTTTCTTTTTTTGTTTTTGTTCTTCACTGATATCTTATACGTATTTCATTGGATTTAACATGACATAGTACTAATTTATTTTTAAATTTGTTTTAGTATGGCTATTAATTTTTGGATTAAGAATATTTCGTTCCCCAGCAAAAATTTGCGAATTTTCAAAATTTCCCACATATTTAGTTAATTTTTTGACCCTGGTACTGACCAGAAAATGGCCAGCAATTCTAAAAATGGAAAACGGGCTGCAATAAATTCCATATGAATTAGAAAATGAGTAAAAATTATAAAAATAATAGCAAATGGGCAATACGCGCCACATATTTCGAGGCTGACCTGTTTACGCAAGGCTTTGTCAGTGAACACACGATTCTAGCAGCAGTTAGTGTTGGATGTCCATCGAACGGCCGACGTGCTTCTTCAATCTCTGATCTTCCTGCTCCAGCCGCCTAAACTAGCACCGGTGGGACTGCCTGCTCCCTCCTCTTGTGGCCCGTTGTGATGCCGCGCAAGCTTCCCCGGCCCACCCTACTCCCTCCGCTGGCCTGGCCGCATGCAATCAACTGCCTCCTTATTACGTGAAAAAAATGATTCCTCCCACTGACATCTGGGGTGCACCGGTTGAGAGGCTGACCTGTGGTCCTACTAAGTTGACGCGTACGTAGGGCTTGTCAACTTAGTCAACAAACGATTCTAGCAGCAGTAACCGTTGGATTTGAATCAAACGGTCCTGCTGCTTCTTCAATCGCTGCTCTTCTTGCACCAGCCGCCCAAACCAGCGCCGGGGAGACCGCCTGCTCCAGCCTCCAGTGGCCGGTTGTGCTGCAGATGAGGCCTCATCGCCCCTACTACTCCCACCGCTAGCCAGGCCCTGCGGCGACGGCAGCCTCACACCGCAGCCGAACCAGTGAACCCTCGTACTCCTCTCCGCGTGGGCATCCACTGCCGCGTCTTCCCCGGCTCCGCGTCGTCCCCTTCCTAGGCCTCGCCGTCGTCCACCGCCTTGGCGCTCTCGGCGCGGCGTGGTCAATGTGGTCAAAGACATTCCATCGGAATAGTACTGTACGGGGAGAGGCTGACAGCTGGGTCCACGGCCATAGCCTAGTTTTTTTTGTGACTTGCCAAGTAAGTCGCTTTGTCAGGCCTGTTGGGTTGCAAATCTTTCAAGACGAGGAGAGCTTTCATTCGGCTGGCTGAGAAAATGGCCCATTAGTAATGAGAAATGGGCTGTACAGTTTTAAAAACACATAAAACCGGCAATTAGTTTCAAATATCTTTTTTTCATTTCGAGATTTGAAATTACATTAATTTTTATGCGTGGAGAATTTGTTGGATTTTATATTTATATACATTTATTTTTAAAATCAGTTTGAATGTGAGTCGAAATTTCGGGATTAAAAACAGTTCGGACCGCACCGAAATATGCAAAATTTCGTATAATTTTTTAACCGTGGCCACAATATGGGCTGTAATGCTAACAAAAAGAATATGGGCTCCAAAAAAACCTTAATAATTAGCAAGTGGGCTGTAAATTATTAGAAATAATGGCAGATGGACTGTGTGCTATTTTCCACAGATTTGAGGCTTTCCTAAAAAATGGTTGACGCACAAGCAGTGACTTTTGGATGGCCATCCAACGGCCGTTGTGCTTCTTCAATCTCTGCTCTTCCTGCTCCAGCCGCTCAAACAGGCGCCGGCGGGACTGCCTGCTCCCTCCTCCCCGCGGCCGGCTCTGCTGCCGCGCAGGCCTCACCGCCCCACCGTACTCCCATCGCTAGCCTAGCCATCCCTCTACTCACCCACACCTGTTGTTATTCTCCGGCGACGGCAGACGAACCAGTAAACACTCGTACAGTCGTACTCCCCTCTGCGTGGGAAACAACTGCCGAGTCTTCCCTGCCTCCTTGTCGTTCCCTTCCTAGGCCTCGCCGTTGTCCACCGCCCTGGTGCTCTCGGCACGGACTGGTCAACGTGGTCAACGACCGACATGCATCTGAAGTGGACTTTACGTGGAGAGGCCGACAGCTGGGTCCACGGCCGCACGCAAGGAAGGGACCCACTGAAAAATAAAGATTCCTCCACCTGACATCAGGGACCCACCGAAAGGGCCTCTGTATTTTGCGAAAAAACGTTACCGCCGCTGACAGCTCGGACCCACCAGCTATATCTTCGCACGCAAGGAAGTTCCTCCTTATTACGCACGAAAAAATGAATACTCCCCCTGTTAGCTGGGACCCAGTATAGTGGCAGGCTGACTTGTGGGCCTACTAAGTTGACGGGGACGGAGGGCTTTGTCAACTTAGTTAATATGCACGATTCTAGCTCTAGTGACCGTACGATGTCCATCCAACGACCGTAGTGCTTCTTCAACCTCTGGTCTTCTTGCTCCAGCCGCCCAAACCAGCGCCGGTCGTGCCTCATGCTCCTGCCTCCCATGGCCGGCTGCGATGCGGCGGAGGCCTCACTGCCCCCTACTACTCCCACAGCTGGCCAGGCCATCCCTCTACTCACCCACACCCCCTGTTATTCTGCGGCGATGGCAGCCTCACACCGCAGCGAACCAGTGAACCCTCGTACTCCTCTACGCGTGGGCATCCACTGCCGCGTCTTCCCCGACTCCGCGTCGTCCCCTTCCTAGGCCTCGCCGTCGTCCACCGCCCTGGTGCTCTTGGCGCGGCGTGGTCAACGTGGTCAAGGAACAACTTTCATCGGACGTGGACTGTACGTGGAGAGGCTGACAACTGGGTCCACGGCCGCAGCAAGGAAGTGCCTCCTTATTACGTGCAAAATAATTATTCCTCCACCTGACAGCGGGACCCATCGGACGGGCCACCGTATTTCGCCCCCCTGACTGCTGGGACCCACCAGCTACATCTTTGCATGCAAGGAAGTGCATGACAGTCGGGATCCACCTGGTCAAAGCGTACACAGTGTTGTCATTCTGGTCGCCAACGTGTACGTACATATATACTGGTCGATGTAGAGGCGCGCACGTGTCCTAGTAGAGGCGGCCAGGGTGCAAGAAAGAAAATACGGCCACGTGTGTGTACATAAGGGCGGGGCCTCGAACACCTACTCGCGTATACGTACGGCCAGGGCTCGTGTACATGGCTGGGTCGGAACAGAGAAACAGCGTCGTCGTCGTGTTCATGGGGAGGCAACGGAATGCGTCGTGTTCATGGGAAGGCAACGGAACGCGTGGGAGCCAACCGGCTGGGTCGGAACGGAATGCGTGGTCGTGTTCATCGGGAGGGCTTGGACGGAACAGGCGATGGAAACGAGGCCTGGCGTACCGCACAACGGAGGAAATGGACCTCCTACATTCGGAACAGGGTCCTGTTGATCGGGAGGGGTCTGGCGCACCACAAAATGGAGGAAACAGACCTCCTACGGTCGAAACGGGGGTCCTGTTGATCGGGAGGGGTGTGGCGTACCGCAAAACAGATGAAGCGGACTTGTGTTGGAGCGCTACGGTCAAAATGGGGGTCCTGTTCATCGGGAGGGGTGTGGCATACCGCAAAACGGGACTCCACGTGATACTGTTCATCTCCACCGTCGACCCCCTCCAGCCTCCATGAGCTACTGTTCATCCACCGTCGACCTCCTCCAGCCTCCACCTGCGACTGTTCATCCACGGGCTCCTGTTCATCCAGCCTCCACTGTGCGCTACTCCACCGGCTACTGTTCAACCAACCCTCTCCACGGGCTCCTATTCAACCACCCCTCCATGGGCTACTGTTCATCCTGCCCTCCACGGGGTGGTCCTGTTCATCCAGCCCTCCACGGGGTCCTGTTCATCCAGCCCCAACTGGCTTGATCGATCGGGGTCCTGTTCATCCAGAGGCAACACCGCGGGGTCCTGTTCATCCACCCCCACCGGAAACTGTTCATCCAAACCCCCCTGCAACACTCACTGTTCATCCAGAGGTAGCATTGATTGACTTCAGTTAGCAGCAGTAGCGAAGGAATCGCTCGATCGGGTTCAGTTAACAACCATCGATCGATCGCTCGGGTTCAGTAACGCGTAGCCTGCAGTGCAATCGCTCGGGTTCAGTTAGAGCCCAACGCCTCGCTCGGGTTTAGTTAGAGCCAACGCCTCGCACACACACGCGTACGTGTACGAGAGAAACGCGCATCGCTCGGCCCCCGACCTCCCACCGTAACCGGGAACTCCCCGAAATTTTCCTCGCCCTCGCTTCTACCATGGTTTTTTCCATCATGGATGGCCCAAAGAATGTCATGCAGCTGCGTCTCCGGCCAGCCCAGGACGAAAAGCCCATTTTTGTCATGATTTTTTCTCATAGAAGTAGGATCCCACCACATCTATGATGATACCGGGGTTTGTCACAATTATCGTCATAGAAGTGTCATATGTATGACAGGAAAAAAATTCGTTCGGCCCAAAATGTCACAGATGTGTCTTTTTTTGTAGTGGAAGTAGTAGGAAACGAACCAAGCTCGTAGTTCTGAAGGTTAACTATTCAAATCTTCTCTTGGTGAGGGCATCCCAACACAAACGCCTCACTCTTACTAAGGTTAATTTGAGGCCAGAAAAACAATTTGAATCACAAGAGGATGAATTTGAGGTTGGCAAGCTGGAGATCGTTTTTTCCAACCGGGATAATCGTGTTATCAGCATACTGAAGATGTGTGACACTTGTAGGGAAAAGGTTAGTCGCAATGCTAGAGATATGTCCAGAATTAGCTGCACTGAAGAGTATCTTGGTCAAGGCGTCAGAAGAAAGTTAAAGAGGATCAGTGAGATGGGGTTGCCCTGCCTAAGACCACGACTGTTTTTAAAGAAGGGACCGACAACCCCATTGATAGAGATGGTGGTATGTGCACCACAAACCAAGTACATCAGGCGGTGAGCATGAGAGGGGACATAGCCTCTGGACATAAGAACATCCCTAAGGAAGGTCTAGCGAACAAAATCATATGCTTTCTCAAAATCCAATTTGAGCACGACCACCTCCCACCCACTAGCATGAAGGTCATGTAGTAGCTCATGCAGGACCTAGATACCATCTGAAATAAACCTACCATTGGTGAAGGTTGTTTATGTTTTAATAACGAGTTTGTGGGCAATAGGGGAAAGTATAGTGGCGGAGGCCTTAGATAGGAATTTAGCAATATAATTGATAAGAGCAATAGGTCTAAGCAAAGGAATGTTATCCACTTGTTGGTATCAAAACCGACAGACCTCGGGGTAGGGGTTCCCGAGCTGTGGATCTCGGACGGATGGTAACAGGAACAGAGAGACGGTGTTTTTGTTGGGAAACATTGCATGGAAGAACAAAAAATTCTACGCTTACGCAAAGATCTATCCATGGAGATGCATAGCAACAAAGGGAGAGTGTGTCTACGTACCCTCGTAGACCAAAAGCGGAAGTGTTTGACAACGCGGTTGATGTAGTCGAACTTCTTCTAGCTCTGACCGATCAAGCACCGAACGTACAACAACTCCGAGTTCTGTACACGTTCAGCTCTGTGACGTCCCTCTCCTTCTTGATCCAGCAAGGTGTCAAGGTAGTAGATGAGTTCCGTTAGCACGAGGGTGTGGTGACGGTGATGGTGAAGTGATCCACGCAGGGTTTCGCCTAAGCACTGCGAGAATATGACCGGGGTGTAAACTATGGAGGGGGGGGGGCGCACAAGGCTAACAATTGATGTTGTGTATTCTAGGCGCCCCTCATCATAAATATAGGTGGGAGGGAGAGGGGAGAGGCCAAAGGGTGCCCCCAAGTGGGGCCGAATCCCACTTGGGCTCCTTCCCTGGTTCGCCCCCCTTCCTTGTATTGGAACCAGGGGAAGGAAGGGGGAGGTGCCCCCCTTTCCTTTCTCCCTTGAGGAGGGGAAGGAAGGAGGAACTCACCGTCCCCCTTTCCTTTCCCTAGGGCTGGACGGCCTAGTGGAGGGGCACACCAGCCCCTTGTGGGCTGGTCTGTACATCCCTTGGCCCATTAAGCCCATATCTTTGCCGGGGGTGCCCGGAACCCCTTCCGGTGACCCTGTATGTACCCGATACCCTCCGGAACACTTCCGGTGTCCGAACACTTCCGGAAGCGTTTAGTAACGCCGTTGATGTAGTCGAACGTCTTTGCGATCCAACCGATCCTAGCACCGAACGAACGACACCTTCGTGTTCAACACACATTCAGCACGATGACGGCCCTCGAGCTCTTGATCCAATTGAGGATGAGGGAGAGTTCCGTGAGCATGACGGCGTGTTGACGGTGATGATGACCGGGGAAGTGCCAGCCCCCAGCCCCCTGCTGGGAGGGAGCGAGCCACTTCAGGCACCTTCAGCGACTCCTGCTACGGTGGACGGAATCGACCGTGCGCTCAAGTCTACGCACGAATGAAGTGTCGTCCGCCATGAGCTCTTTCAGGAGGCGATGGGCGCGATGAGCCGGCTTGGTGGAGAACTTGTGGATGTAGACGCACGCCTCGAGGCCGAGGGTCTTTGGCGATTGGAGAGCGGCACAAGCTGAAGGTGTCCATCAACCTCGGGCGACACCAGCGCAAGCTTGACAATGCAAAGGCCGAGGTGTCTCTTGCAGCCTCGCGAAAGGCCTGTGCTTGAGCCTTGGAAGAAGCACGGGAAGCCGATCTTTGCCGCGAGATCGCAGAGAAACGCGCGTGGGAGCTCCAGGCCTGGAGCGCCTCCTTGGAGCAGCAAGTGGAGGCGCCCAAGGCCGCCCTAGCGTCGAAGAAGGGGACGCCTGCTGAGGAGGAAGAGATGCTGAAGCGCGAGGAAGCACTGGCGCTGGAAGCCATGGAGCGCAGCCTTGAGCTTGAGTGGTTGGAGACGAGGGAGCGCCAAGTCGCTCAAGCGTAGGAGGTTGTCGGTGCACACGAGGCCAGGGCTTAGGAGTAGGTCGACCGCCGGGTGGCCAAGGCTCGCGAGGATCTTGAGGGCATGTACGACCTGAAGTTGGAGCTCGTGGAGGCCCAAGTGGTGGGTAGGACTAATGCCCTCAGGCCAGGGTTGGCTTAGGCAGAACATCACGAGAAAGTAGCCGCAGCCGCCCTGACCTCAGTGCAAGGTGAGCTGGCTTCCACTCGTGCCGAGCTGCTTTCCCTTCAGCAGCGGGTTGCCAGCGCCGAGTCCTCCGCACAACAGAGTAGGGAGGAAGCGCTTCGGCGGCGGACGCTGGAGCGCGAGCACGCCCCCATGTTCCAAATCCTTAGGATCAGAGCCAACGCCGCGCTGGGCGCCATCTGCGACGAGGATGCACCTCATCCCCACTCGAACGATTACGCCAGCCACCTCCTTTTCTTCTTCGACGTGGTGACACGCCTGGAGAATCGATCCGAGAGGGCTCGCATGCTTGTTGAGGAGAGGAGCCGCGACCTGCTCAAGCGCGCGTTCTCCCGCGTCTTTAGCCACCTCTAGAACACCTACCCCTATTTCGACTTCGATGCCGCCATTTCCCCTATGCCCGAGGCCATCCGAGGTGACCTGGCATGCTGGGTGGAGGACAATGTGGACGCTCTAGTCAGGGCCTTCATGTTCGACGATGACGCGATGGTGGTCACTGTGGATGAAGGCGACATGGTCGACGATGGTGCGGGCGATGCCGGCAATGGTGGCGGTGATGCCGACGACGAGGACAGTGATGCCAACTATGATGATGACGACGCCAGCGACGCGTCTGAGGGCGACTCGGAGGACGCGGTGAGCAATATGTCCGATTGAGCCCGTGCTTCCTCATTGATAACCCTGTAAGTGAAAACTTGGGCATGGCCCCGAAAGTTGTAAGAGCATTTTGGGAGGGGAAGCCCCTCATGTAAACTGATTATCTCCTCTATTTCTTTGGCCAAGCCTGAAATGTGTTTTTACGAGCCCGTGAGTCCTACGGCGAACTTACGACTGCAGTTTTACCTTAGTCAGGGCCAGTTCCCGACTGGCTTGCTGGGTCGTGAGCTTTTGAGGGGCCTGCCGATATGCCCGAGAGGGCCTCGCGAGAAGCGGGCGCCAGCCATGGAAGGGCGTGCGTGCAGCGTGCGTGTGCCACGCCCAGCCCCTGCTCGCGAGGCGCTCGTGAGGGGGAGGCAGCAGGTGCGAACTCTGAACCAAGGCAAGGAAACGAATTGCAAGAAATCAAACAAACGAGAAAAGGCACCCCCACGCATACAGATGAAAATTCAACTTCAAACTTAAATCCAATGCCAGAACAGGACTACAGAAAAAGAGGTCAAAGGAAAATGGCCGCGTCCGGCACCTAGTCTAGTCTTGTTGTCTTCTCACCAGCGCGGAGCTAAGTGCTGCCACTAGTCGTGGGAGGGAGCCCCCGATGCCTGAGGGCGGCACTCCTGAGACTCCGAGGTGTGTATAGCCCCACTCATTATTACGTGAGAGTGTCACGAGCGGAGATCTTCACAAGCGCGAGCCTTACTTCATATCTCCAGACGAGGGCCCTGCCTTGCGTCGCCCTCAATGACCATTGGTGCGACCGGAAACCAGGACGTAGCCAAGGGGCAAAGGGGACGCCAGCGGCACCCTCGATGACCACGGGTCCTCTACTGGGGGTAGGCTCACGAGCACCTCCCCGGCAGAGGGCCTACCTCCGAGGGACGCCCTGCTCCGCGTGACGCGGGGAGGGGCCTGGCTCGCGGCCCTCCCCTACAGCCCCTAGTGCGTCCCTCCTGGCGGGATGGAGGCCGTTGAGCTGGGGCCGCCGTCCGCCATTGTGACCTGATCCTCCAGCGACCCATGGTTAGCATAAGCTTGCTCCTGAGAGATTAGTGGTACCCTGTAGCTGTTGACGCCGGCACAGTTGGCGAGGCTCCCGGGGGGCTCCTGGAAGGCCTCAGCTTCTAGCGCCTCCTCCTCCCAGCCTGTCTCGAGGAACGAGCTAGGGTCGTCTTCCTGCGCATACTCCTGGTCCATCATGCGGGGCACGTAGGCCTCCGGGGGCGTCGCCCCGAAGACCTCGCCGAAGTGCCCCGTGCTCCATGTTGCCAGGCCCAGCGCACCGCCCTGAGGATGGTAGGGCGGCGCTATGCTGGGGCTTCGGGTGGCAACGCTCGTGCCCGCGATCATCAGAGGAGTTGCAGGTGCGATTGGGCGCCTGGTGTTGCTGATTGCACCGGTGTCGATGAAGCCTCCTAGTGCTCCTAGGGGCATGCGGAAGCAGCGAGGCCCGCCATGCGATCTGGCCGTCGCTTGAGCGTGAGCAGGGAGCACAAAGGCGGCGCTCCCGAGGCCACGGCGTCCAGTAGCTCGGCGACGCGCTCGAGCAATGCGTCCTGGCCGCTCTCCATCAGCCAGCACCACAACAGCTCTCGAGCCACCTTGAGCGCGGCCCTCATGTTCGCTTTCTTCCGTCGGGTGTGCGGTGCCGTGGCCGCAGCATGGCTTGAGGCCCTTGCAGCTGCCCGCGCTTGTCGTGGAGTAAGGGTGGATGGCGTCTGACCGCACCACCCGCGCCCCGCAGCATTCGGCGGTGCGCGTGCTGCCTGGGGTGCAGGGTTGAGGTCTTCTTGGGAAGACGGCGACGCCTGGGCCGGCCATGCCACCCAGCGGTCGACGTTAGTCCTCGGGTCACCGGACATCGGAACCGCGGAGTGTCGGTGGATCAACTGGCGGAGGAGAAGCTTCGGCGCACCCCTACCTGGCGCGCCAAATGACGGATTTCAGGTTCCGGCAAAATCCTTGAGGTTCGAACACTGGGGTGCGCCCAAAGATCTCTCCCCCTCTCTATCTCACACACTCCACAATCTCATGACCTAGCTCGACAAACCCAAAGAACGGGAGACACAAGATTTATACTGGTTTGGGCCACCGTTGTGGTGTAATACCCTACTCCAGTGTGGTGTGGTGGATTGCCTCTTAGGCTGAGGATGAACAGTTATGAGGGAAGAACAACCTCCTGAGGAGAGGTGTCCTTGTGTTTGGTGAACTTGTGTGGTTGGGGATGATCTGGATCAGCTCTCCCCTCTCTATGGTGGTGGCTAGTCCTATATATAGAGGCCATGGTCCTCCTCCCAAATATTGAGCGGGAAGGGATCCCACAATGTCCAAATTCGAAGGGAGACAACTAGTACAAGTTATCCTGACAAAAGTAGTCTTCGCCTGCCAAAGGCTCTGGTGGTGACACTGTCTTGGGCTCCACGGTGACCTCCATCCTGCTGTCCTACTGGTCCTGGTCTTGTCGCACCAATATGGAAACCTTTGCCTGATGCCTCGGGACTCCTCACCTATTCTTGCCTCCTTAGCACCATAGTGGAAACGAGGACACTGCGCGCTGGCGCCTGCCTGGCGCACGCTTGGCCCCAGTCATCATGGCTTACTTCACAGGAACCTCGCGAGGTGTCCCTTGCCTTGATCTCTCCGCCCCTTGCGAGCCAGCCTGGTGAGGCCAGTCTTGAGGAGGTCTTGCATTGTCCGCCTCGCGAGGCTTGGCCCCTCGCGCGGGTCTTGAGTGTTTGCTGGTGAAGATGGGCAGTACAGGGCCACTGGTGGAGCCACGCTGTGGGCCGCACGCAGTCAAGTTTGGGGACCCCCATTCCCAGAACGCCGACAGTAGCCCCCGGGCCCAAGGCACGCTCGGGCTTGGCTTTGAGGCGAAGCAAATGGGAAAGCGCGGAGCGCCGCGGGCCCAACAGCCTGCGGCCCCGCTTGACACGTGGTGATCAATTGGACGTGGGCGGCCCCGCTTCCCCACGCAGCCTTGATATCCGCCCGGCTAGGTGGCCACGACGTCCTACACAGTTATTTCCCCCTTGCTAGCAACGCACTCCCCGACTCCTCCGCTACTTTGAACCTTAGCCACCCTCCATCCAACCTAATCTTAGTCCTCTCCATCGCCATGGCGCCGAGCCGGAAGGAGAAAGGGAAGAAGCCCGTGTCCTCAACCAGCCCGCATTTGGTCATCGAGCCCGCCGTCGGCCGATCGCGGGTGCCCAATGAGGAAGCCATGGATAAGGTCCGCCTTGTGGTTGCCACCAACTTCAAAGAATGGGGAGGGACGGCGACCTAGCCTGTTTCCCGAGCTTCTGTCGATAGAAGAGCCACTGAGGTTCAGTTCTTCGTCGACGCCCTGTGGGCCGGTCTGGTCCCCCCTTCTCCGCCTTCTTCAACATCGTGCTTTCCCATTACTAGATTCATCTGCTGCACCTAGATCCCCAATCTATTGCTATTCTCACCATCTTTGCCTTTGTCTGCGAGGCCATGGTGGGCATCGCCCCCTCCGTGGCCCTTCTGCGCCATTTCTTCTCGTTGCACCTGATCAACCCTTGACAATGCTCGGGGTGCCTGAGCTTCGAGGCCGTGGCGGCGACTGTCGGTGTCAAAACCGGCGGATCTCAGGTAGGGGGTCCCGAACTGTGCGTCTAGGATCGATGGTAACAGGAGACGGGGGACACAATGTTTACCCAGGTTTGGGCCCTCTCTATGGAGGTAATACCCTACTTCCTGCTTGATTGATCTTCATGAATATGAGTATTACAAGAGTTGATCTACCACGACATCGTAATGGCTAAACCCTAAAAGTCTAGCCTGGCATCTCGGCATTCATCATCGTGTGTGAGGCCTTCCTCCGCATCCAACCCCACTTCGGGCTGTGGCTCAAGGTTTTCAACGTGAAGCCGAAGGTGGAGGATGGCCAGCACGCGGAGTGCGGAGGCGCCATGGTGAGCAAGCTGACCAATGTCTCCTGGCCAAAAGGCCCTTTTGTGAAGACTGTCAAGGAATGGCAGAAACAGTGGTTCTACATCACAGAACCCCGCACCGCCACCTGGGCCGCAGCTGCTGAATTCAACTCCGGCGCTCCCATGTGACTCACCTCCTGTGTTGAGAAGATCCCGAATTAGTCTTCGTCAGACGAGCTGATAGCGCTGCAGACGCGCGTTAAAAGCATGGTGGACAAAGATATCAAGCTCGTCGATGTAATCCAGGTGATGCTAGTTCCCCGTACTCTCCCGTGCCAAAGCCAAAGTCGCCCTTTATGGGAGGTCAATCCGAAGAAGCACCATACCCTGAAGAGGCTCTTCCAAACCACTCACGAAGATGCCTGGAAATTGCTCTTCAAGGGCAACGAGACATTGCTAGCCACAGACTCGGACCACGGGCACGACATTAACCACCTCGCCAATGATCTATGTTTTTTATGCATCCTCTACTTGCTTGTTTCAAGGATGATATCTGAGCTTTTATTATCACCGCTTCTTCATGAATGGATGAGAGGGCGAAGCGGATCCAGTGTGCGGCTCTGCTACTTGAAGAACCAGTCATCCCGTGTCTAGCAAAGATGTTGGTGCCGCCGCCCTATAAGGCACCGGAGAAGAAGGCCAAGGGGAAGGCCAATGTGGTCCGAAGTGGCCCCCGCCGTAAGGGCGCTTCGGACGTGATGTCCGAAGACAAGACCCGCTCCTCCACCGCCGAAGACGACGACTGAGGGAGTCCTGGATTAGGGTTGTTCGGATAGCCAGACTATACCTTCGGCCGGACTCCTGGACTATGAAGATACAAGATTGAAGACTTTGTCCCGTGTCCGGAAGGAACTTTCCTTGGCGTGGAAGGCAAGCTTGGCGATACAGATATGTAGATCTCCTACCATTGTAACCGACTCTGTGTAACCCTAGCCCTCTCCAGTGTCTATATAAATTGGAGGGTTTTAGTCCGTAGGAACAACAATCAGACCATAGGCTAGCTTCTAGGGTTTAGCCTCCTTGATCTCGTGGTAGATCTACTCTTGTACAACCCATATCATTAATATTAATCAAGTTGGACGTAGGGTTTTACCTCCATCAAGAGGGACTGAACCTGGGTAAAACATCGTGTCCCCTGCCTCCTATTACCATCCGCCTAGACGCACAGTTCGGGACCCCCTACCCGAGATCCGCCGGTTTTGACAACGACATTGGTGCTTTCATTGAGAGTTCCTCTGTGTCATCACTTTTAGGCCCGATGGCTCCTACGATCATCAACGACGATGCGATCCAGGGTGAGACTTTTCTCCCCGGACAGATCTTCGTATTTGGCAGCTTTGCACTGCGGGCCAATTCGCTTGGCCATCTGGAGAAGATCGAAAGCTACGCCCCTGGCCATCAGGTCGGATTTGGAAGTTTGAACTACACTGCCGACCTCCGCGGAGACTTGATCTTCGACGGATTCGAGCCGCAGCCGAGCGCGCCGCACTGTCACGATGGGCATGATCTAGCTCTGCCGCCGAACAGTGCCCTGGAGGCTGCACCCGCATCGGCTCTGACCCTTAATTCGGAGCCAACTGCGCCAATCGAGGATGGGTGGTTGGACATCGCCTCGGGGGCTGCAATCTCTACGGCGATCGAGCCGAACACCAGCCCTATTCTCTGCGAAGCCCGTGACTCCAAGGAGCCGGACTCCTCTCCAGACTCCGAGCCCTCCGCGCCCCTACCGATCGAACCCGATTGGGCGCCGATCATGGAGTTTACCGCCGCGGACATCTTTCAGCACTCGCCCTTCGGCGATATTCTGAATTCACTAAAGTCTCTCTCTTTATCAGGAGAGCCCTGGCCAGACAATGGTCAGCGAGGTTGGGATGCGGATGATGAAGAAATTCAAAGCCCACCCACCACCCACTTTGTAGCCACTGTTGATGATTTAACCGACATGCTCGACTTCGACTCCGAAGACATCGACAGTATGGACGCCGATGCAGGACACGATCAAGAACCAGCACCTATAGGGCACTGGAAAGCCACCTCGTCGTATGATATATACATGGTGGACACCCCAAAAGAAGGCAATGTAGATGGAACAGCGGAGGATGACCCCTCCAAGAAGCAGCCTAAGCGCCGGCGTCAGCGGCGCCGCTCTAAATCCCGCCAAAGCAAAAACGGTGATTCCGGCACGAGAGATAATAACACCCCGGACAGTGCCGAAGACTACCACCTCCAGCAAGATTCAGCACAGGAGGATGGAGAAGCCAACCCTCATGAGAGAGCGGCACACAAAGAGGTCGAGGACGATAATTATATGCCTCCCTCCAAAGACGAGGCTAGCCTCGACGATGATGAATTTGTCGTGCCGGAGGATCCCGTCGAACAAGAGCATTTCAAACGCAGGCTTATGGCCATGGCGAGCAGCCTCAAGAAAAAACAGCAACAACTTAGAGCTGATCAAGATTTGCTAGCCAACAGATGGACTAAAGTCCTCGCGGCCGAAGAGTATGAACTCGAACGCCCCTCCAAGAGCTACCCAAAGAGCAGGTTGCTACCCCGATTAGAGGAGGAAGCACCTAAACCTACATCACTAGCGCATGATGTGGCCAACTGGCCACCCGGTGGCTGCGACAGATAGGCCTCCTGGCCCTCCACTCAAGTCGCACCCCGGCGCCGCTCAGAAAATACCAAGGCACGGGAAAATGCGCCGGACCTGCGATATATATTGGAGGACAAGGCAAGGCAAACAAGACCGATCTACGGATCGCGTGGGCGCCCCACGGCACGAGACGGTAATCGCCACTCCGGATACAGTAAATCTGGCCGGGCCGAACACAGTAGACAAAGCTCGTTTGAGCTACGTCGTGATATAGCCCAATACAGAGGCACCACACACCCATGATGCTTCACAGGTGAAGTAATGGATCATCAAATCCCTGAGGGTTTCAACCCGTGAACATCGAATCATACGATGGCACAACAGATCCTGCGGTATGGATTGAGGACTATCTCCTTCATATCCACATGGCCCGCGGTGATGACCTACACGCCATCAAATACCTCCCACTCAAGCTTAAAGGACTAGCTCGGCATTGGCTTAACAGCTTGCCAGCAAAATCAATTGGTTGTTGGGAGGACCTAGAAACCGCATTCCTCGACAATTTCCAGGTCACTTATGTGCGACCACCGGACGCCGATGACCTTAGCCACATAATTCAGTAGCCAGAGGAATCGGCCAGACAATTCTGGACACGGTTCCTAACCAAGAAAAATCAAATCGTCGACTGTCCGGATGCAGAGGCCCTAGCAGCCTTCAAGCATAACATCCGCGACGAGTGGCTTGCACGGCATCTAGGACAGCAAAAGCCGAAATCTATGGCAGCCCTCACGACACTTATGACCCGCTTTTGCGCGGGAGAAGACAGCTGGCTAGCTCGCAGCAATAACATGACCAAGAGCCCTGATAATTAGGATACCAAGGACAACAGTGGCAGGTCGCGTCGCAACAAGCAAAAGCGCCGCATTAACAGCGACAATGCTGAGGATACGGCAGTTAATGCCGGATTCAGAGGCTCTAAACCCGGACAGCGGAAAAAGCCAGTCAAAAGAAATACTCTGGGCCCGTCTAGTTTGGACCGAATACTCGACCGCTCATGCCAGATACATGGCACCCCCAAAAAACCAGCCAATCACACCAACAGGGATTGTTGGGTGTTCAAGTAGGCAGGCAAGTTAAATGCCGAAAGCAGAGACAAGGGGCTGCATAGCGATGACGAGGAGGAGCCCCGGCCGCCGAACAACAGTGGACAGAAAGGTTTTCCCCCACAAGTGCGGACGGTGAACATTATATACGCAACCCACGTCACCAAGAGGGAGCGGAAGCGTGCGCTAAGGGACGTATACACGATGGAGCCAGTCGCCCCAAAGTTCAACCCATGGTCTTCCTGCCCGATCACTTTTGATTGAAGGGACCACCCCACTAGCATCCGTCATGGCGGATTCCCCGCATTGGTTCTAGACCCAATTATTGATGGATTTCACCTCACTAGAGTCCTTATGGACGGCGGCAGCAACCTAAACCCGCTTTACCAGGATACAATGCGGAAAATGGGCATCGACCCCTCGAGGATTAAACCCACTAAAACGACCTTTAAAGGCATCATACCAGGTGTAGAGGCCAACTGTACAGGCTCAGTTACACTTGAAGTGGTCTTCGGATCTCCGGATAATTTCTGAAGTGAGGAGTTAATCTTCGACATAGTCCCGTTCCGCAGTGGCTATCACGCACTGCTCGGGCGAACCACATTTGCCAAGTTCAATGCGGTGCCGCACTACGCATACCTCAAGCTCAAGATGCCAGGCCCTCGAGGCGTCATCACGGTCAATGGAAACAAAGAACGCTCTCTCCGAACGGAGGAACATACGGCGGCTATCATAGCGGAAGTACAAAGCAGCCTCTCAAGGCAATTCTCCAGTCCAGCCATTAAACATCTGGACACCGTCAAGCGCGCCCGGAATACCTACAACAAGACCGCCTGGTGCGTTCCGAGCAAGCGCAGCAATGCGGCCCCAACCCCAGCCCTCCCGAACTTGCGAAACCAGTGTTGCGCGTACATAACTACACTTTGGAAATACCATGGGCACAGGGGTAGGGGCACCATCACGGCACGCCCGAAACGTGGCTTAAACCGCACTAGGGACTGCCGATTTCTTAATTTTCTCTTATTTTCAGGACTCCATTCTTCGGAAGGCTTGTCCGGCAGTACAATTGCCGCACAAATGATACAACCAGGGAAGCAGAAAGCTACGCCGCACTATGGAACTCTAAGGTGGTCTCTATAACAAGTAGTATACCTGTTTCACATACCATTCCGCAGCTCACCCCTGGAAAGGACATGTTAAATAGTCCCATCTTTTGCTTATTGCACTATTTGTATCGTTCTGCTTTGATCGCAGCTTTTTTAAATAAACAATGCATAGCTTCCGTCTATTATTGCATTACCATTTTTACTAATATATGTTCATTAATGACATGTTGCACCCGTACACTTTGGTACGGCCAATACGCCAGGGGCTTAAGTACCCCACAATAAGGTGTGAGAAGTCCGAACACTTTCACAAGTGCGGCACCCCGAACTTATAGCATTATATGCATCGGCTCCCTATCATGTCTTGGGTCAATAGTTGGGTTTGCCCGGCTCCTATGTTTTGGTACCTTACGTTCCGTTATATCGGCTAAGGTATCACTAGGAGAACTACTGCGATTGTTCCCCAGTTGAGCTGGGCTAAGCACCTCAGTAGAGAAAGCTAAAACTGACCGTCGTGATGAGGCAAGAGCTGGTCGTTGTTCGAGAGGTTTTCGAGTCCCTAAAGACTTATGCCGCTTAGAGCGAGGAGTCGGCTTTGTCCGGCCTAGGCGTGGATAGCGCCCCGAACTCGGTCTTCTGAACACTAGGGGCTTCGCCGAAATTTAAAATTATAGAATTCTATGGCCAAGTGAGAGTGTTCAAGCATTATAGTCCGATTGCCTTGTTCGTTGTGTTGAGCGCCTCCCTCGAAGGACCAAAGAATGGGAAAAAGAGCGCTCATGTTTATCCCAAACACCCCAGCACTCGTGGCATGGGGGCAGAAGCCGACGACTCGCCATCTCTCAAATTTGATAAACGGCTGCACAGAAGGTAATATTTTAAATTCAAAAGTGTTGCTTAGCGCATATGAACAAGTTTTCAAGCGTATAGGATTACAAATGCGAGTTTACTCAAAAATTACATCTTTGGAGCATTCATCCGCTATAAGGCAGGCACCCTTCAGGACGCCCTCATAGTACGCTTCCAGGACGCGATGCTCCTTGCCTGGCGGCGCCCGTCATTCACCAGCTTCTCCGCATCCATCTTGCCCCAGTGCACTTTAGCACGGGCAAGCGCCCTACGGGCACCTTCGATGCAGACGGAGCGCTTGATTACTTCAAGCCGTGGACAGGCATCCACCAGCCGCCTCACCAGCCCGAAGTAGCTCCCAGGCAGAGCCCCTCCAGGCCAAAGCCGAACTACGATGCCCTTTATGGCCTGTTCGGCCACATTGTGGAGCTCGACCATTTGCTTCAGCTGGTCGCTCCAAGGCACCAGGTGTCCGGCCTCAGCATACTGAGACCAGAACACCTTCTCCGTCGAGCTCCCCTCCTTGGATCGGTAGTAGGCGGCGGCATCAGACGCACTACGGGGCAAATCTGCGAATGCTCCTGGAGAGCTCCGGACTCAGGTAAGTAACAAGTAATTCACTTTCACGTGCTTGCTTTGCATAATGAATGCCTTACCCGCCGCTATCTTCTTCATCACTTCAATTTCTTGGAGGGCTTTCTGGGCTTCGGCCTTGGCAGACTTCGCACTTTCGAGGGCTGCCGCAAGCTCGGATGCTTGCGTCTTTGAGTCAAGCTCCAAACTCTCATGTTTTTTCACGAGAGCCTGGAGCTCTTTCCGCAACTCCTCCACCCGCGCCTCCTGCTTCCCTCTCTCTGTGCGCTCCACGGCTGCTCTGTTTTCGGCCTCGGACATCGCTTTCTTACGGGTTGCCACCTCGGTCGTGGCCCCTATAATAGCACGTTGATCCTGTCATTTTTTACAACCACATCTTCTCTATATACTTGCGCAAGGTATTACTTACCTTCCTTCTCCTCGAGTTGCCTCTTGGCATGGCCGAGCTCGTTCTCGGACCGCGCGAGGTTTTGCTTCAGCACAACCACCTCCGTAGTCAGTGCGGTGGAGGCCAGCTGCGAAGCCTGCATACGCATATTGACTTGATTATGTTAGACTCCTGCGAATGTTATTAGATCCTCTATTCGGCTTTTCTTTCCGAACGCCGAACAGAGCATCAGGGGCTACTGTCTATGCGGTGATATTTTCACATATTCTTTACTTACCTCAAAGCCTGATAGAAGGCTGGCACATGCTTCAGTATCCGCTCTTGGCGGACTGAACCTTCTGGATCACCGCACTCATAATAGTGCGGTGCTCCTCGTCGATGGAGGCGCCGTTAAGCACCTCCAGCAAATTGTCCGGTGCCTCCGGTTGGACAGAGGTCGCCGGCTCGGTAGGCTTGCTCCTCTTGGAAGGAGGCTTCCTATCGGAGTTCGGAACCGTTGAAGGTTCCGGTGCGGTGCCCAGCTCAAGGCCGGACTTGGAGCCCTTGGGGGTTCTATCCCCTTTACGTCTGGAGTCCGGGAGGTCGCCTTGCGGCCCCTCCAGGACCACCTCCTCCTGGCTTGTAACCTGTTGGGACACCACCGCGACATCGTCCATAGGATGGGGGTAGGTAGCCGTCAGAAGCGAATTCACATCCGACGAATCCAGGGAACTGCTCAACGACACGTCGAGCCGGTCTTTGGGTGGACTGCATAAACATGTTCGATGTAAGGAAAAGATGTGCAATGGGGGAATACTATGAATCACTCTGGTATCCGGATACTTACGATCTCACCAGGGGCTTGGCCCTGTGCGGCCACTCCTCTTCGCCGTCGTCGGCGTTGGTGGAATAGTCCAGAGGAGGGGTCTTCCCCTTCTTGGACCCTTCGGCCTCCCCAATTGGGGCGGCCTTCCTTTTATTCCCTCCCCCCGCTGGAGGGGGAGACGTCTCTTCTTCCCCCTCCTCGTCTTCATGGGAGGAGTGCGCCTTGGAGTCGTTAGATGATGAATCCGACACCTCCTGGCGCCAGGCACTCTTTCGAGTCCCCGTGGCATTCTTCTTGGCCTTCTTCTCCGGCACCACATAGGGTGCCGGAACCAGAAGCTTCGCCAAGCGAGCGTCTGCTGGGCCTTCGGGCAAAGGAGCCGGACAGTTGATCTGTTCGCACGTCTCCTGCCAATCCTGTCAAAGGTAAGGGAGGTTAGATCCCGCATGGAGTCAAACTATGAAAAACTAATACCCTGTAAAAGGTAAAAACAGCTTACCGCACGAGCATGACGCTGCGTGCTGAATCTGCGATCCTCGATAGCAGATGCGGGGGCCTCGGCACCCTTGAAAAGCACCTTCCAGGCATCTTCGTACGTCGTGTCGAAGAGCCTGCTCAGAGTTCGGTGCCGCGTCGGGTCGAACTCCCACAGGTTGAAAGCCTGTTGTTGACACGGGAGGATCCGGCAGATGAGCATAACCTGTACTATGTTGACAAGTTTGAGATTCCTGTCCACCAGGGTTTGGACGCATGTTTGGAGTCCGGTCAGCTCTCCTTTTTTACCCCACAACAGGCCCGTCTCTTTCCAGGAGGCGAGCCGCGTAGGGGGTCCGGATCGGAACTCGGGGACTGCGACCCATTCAGGGTCGCGCGGCTCAGTGATGTAAAACCACCCGATTGCCACCCCTTTAGGGACTCCACGAAGGAGCCCTCGAGCCATAGGACGTTGGGCCTCTTGCCCACCATGGCGCCTCCGCACTCCACCTGGGTGCCGCGCACCACCTTCGGCTTGACATTGAAAGTCTTGAGCCATAGGCCAAAATGAGGGCGGATGCGGAAGAAAGCCTCGCACACGACGATAAACGACGAGATGTTGGGGACAAAGTTCGGGGCCAGATCGTGGAAATCCAGGTCATAGTAGAACATGAGCCCCCAGACAAATGGGTGGAGAGAGAAGCCCAGTCCGCGGAGGAAATGGGGGAGGAACACCACCCTCTCATGGGGCCTAGGGGTGGGGATGAGCTGCCCCTCTTCGGGAAGCCGGTGCGCAATGTCGTTAGACAAGTATCCGACCTTCCTCAGTTTTTTGATGTGTCCCTCCGTGACGGAGGAGACCATCCACTTGCCTCCCGCTCCGGACATGGCTGGAGAAGGTTGAGGTGGGGTGTGCGGACTTGGGTGCTGGAGCTCGAGTGCGCGGAAATGGATAGGCAAAGGAGGAAGAAAGCGTGGATGAAAAGGTGGATCCTTATCCCCTTATATGGGTGGACGCGACTATGCGTCCCCACCAGCCTGGTAAAACTCGCTTATCTCCCAAGTGCCGTAATCAATGGCACGGTTGGGTTACCCACGCCCATATTGATGAGAATCCCGAAATAAGGGGACACGATCTATGCTTTGACAAGACGTGCCAAGGAAACCGCCTCGCTAAACGTGCTGAGGTGGAATAGTAAAATGATTCAAATAAAGACTTGGCTGTGGTGTGATGTCACGCTACGGAATACGTCAGCAGATTATATTTGTGTAAATATTATTCTCTTTATGGCAATATGTGGAAACTTATTTTGCACAGCCGGACACTACCTTTGTGTTCGAAATCTTCTATGAAGTACTTGGAGGAGGAACCCGCCTTGCAATGCCGAAGACAATCTGCGTGCCAGACTCGTCGTCATTAAAGCCTGGTTCTGGGGCTACTGAGGGAGTCCTGGATTAGGGGGTGTCCGGATAGCCGGACTATACCTTTGGCCGGACTCCTGGACTATGAAGATACAAGATTGAAGAATTTGTCCCGTGTCTGGAAGGGACTTTCCTTAGCGTGGAAGGCAAGCTTGGCGATACGGATATGTAGATCTCCTACCATTGTAACCGACTCTGTGTAACCCTAGCCCTCTCTGGTGTCTATATAAACCGGAGGGTTTTAGTCCGTAGGAACAACAATCAGACCATAGGCTAGCTTCTAGGGTTTAGCCTCCTTGATCTCGTGGTAGATATACTCTTGTAATACCCATATCATCAATATTAATCAAGCAGGACATAGGGTTTTACCTCCATCAAGAGGCCCTGAACCTAGGTAAAACATCGTGTCCCCTGCCTCTTGTTACCATCCGCCTAGACGCACAGTTCGGGACCCCCTACCTGAGATCCACCGGTTTTGACACCGACAACGACGATGAGGAGCAGGAGGAGGAGAGCGATTCTCCCCCTGATGGGGGGAGGAAGAAGAGGGCGGCTTCCACAAATCTGGAGGAGGAGACACCCAAGAAGGGGAAAGGCCCTCTCGTGGGCAGCTCCGCGTGGGACGTCGACAGCAGTACGGAGCGACGCCCCCGGAACAAGCCCCTGGCCGTATCATGAGTATTAAGAACCCATACACGACCATTTATTCGGCCATTCCACCTTATTGTATTTTATATGGTTTAATCATGTTATTGCAGTCTGGCCCACGACAACTCCCAGCGATCCTCATCAAGATGCTCATTGGACTCAAAGGAAATGGCAAGCGAGACACCACCGGCCGCTTACTCTCCCAAGGCCAAGGGAGACGACGAGGTGCTGTCCCAAAGGACCTTCCCAAGCCAGGGAGAGGTTCAGGAGGCCGTAATGGCGGCGCTGGAGGGCGACAACTTGGCCGCCGGACACATGGGGGAAGAGACTCCCATGGAGACTGACGATGGGGGCCGTGCTCAATTCGGCCTCCCTCTGAGCACGTATCTGGAGACCCATAGGGCCCCGAAGTCCGATAAGCAACCTCCTTCAAGAGAAGGAGGCGTGCCCGTCCCGCCGGCGACCTCTGTCCAACCAAAGGCGCCGGATAATCTTTTGGAAGCGCTATGGGGCGCTTCCATTGTGGAAGAACACCATATCCTTATGGGTACAATGATTGAGAAGGTTCAGTCCGTCAAGAGCGGACTGACCGAAGCCTGCAGCGGCCTGCTAACAGGTTTTGATGTAAGCGGCGTTAACCGAGAAAATCCCAATATAGACAGTAGCCCCTGAGACACTGTCTGGTGTTCGGAACGAAAAGCCGGACATAGGATCAATTAAATTTCGTAGGAAACTAACCAAACTGTGTCTGATGTGAATAAGCAGGCGTCGCTGCTGGCCGTGACCGCTCACACTGCCGAAGTCTTCGGACTAAAGCAGAGACTGGAGTGGGCCGAAAAAGAGCTCGGCCAGGGGAGGAAGCAGCTTGAAGACACCAAGGTATGTATTGACTCGCTGTGTCTTCGAAAAGAATAAATGATGTATACTGACTGTAGTGTCCTGATATGTGTAGGGGCGACGACCGAGGTCGAGGCCCTGGCCGAAGCCGAGGGGAAAGCTGTCAAGGAGCAGGCCGCTCGTAAGAAGGTTAAGGCCAGGCTGAACGAGGTCCAGCAAGAGCTCCAAGATGCTGTGAAGAAGTATGAGGCCTTGGAGGGAGATGCTTCGGCTCGAGAGGCCGAACTCCCGAAGGCTCGCCAAAGCGCGGAAGCAGCCCGGGTTGAAGCCTAGGGTGCCATCTAGGAGATCCAGGAGGCCAAGAAGATCGCAGCGGGTAAGGCATTTAGTATGCAAAGCAAGTATCTGAAGAAGAAATATTTCCTACTAACCCGGATTCGGAGTTCTCCAGGGGTATTTGTAGATCTGCGTGCAGTGTGTCCGTCGCCGCGGAGTTCTTCTGGGCCGAAGAAGGGAGCTCAATGGAGAAATTGTTCTGGTCGCAATACCTTGCGCCAGAGCATCCCGTGGCCTTCATCGATCAGCTAAAATAGCTGGTTGAGCTGCATAGGGTGGCCGAACTGGCCGTGAAGGATTTGATAATTCGACTGTGGCCTGCCGAAACTATGCCCGGCAGCTACTTCAGTCTTGTGAAGCGGCTGGTGAGCGCCTGTCCTCGGCTGGACGTCGTCAAGCGATCGGCTTGCATTGACGCCGTCAAGCTGATGACCGAGGGGCCGCCAGAGGGCAAGGAGCACCGCAGGCCTGAGCGGTATTTCGCAGATGTCCTGGAGGGGTCTCGCATTGTAGCCACACAATGTTCGCAAGACATTATTTTCGAATGAATACATTCATGTTGTCTTTGCCTTGTATGATGAAACAAAATCGCTATGTAATGTAATGTTTTGTTGAAAAATTTCTCCTCCTGTGCGGCCGTGTTATGTGAAATCTGAGAGTTGGCCAGTCATCAGCTTCCGCCCCCACGTAGGAAATACGAGGGTGTTCGGGACGTAATCTAAACACTCTTGATCCAGTTGTTTGGTCCTTGAAGGAGGTGTTTAGCACGACGAACCAGGCAATCAGACTATACGGCTTTAGCACCCTTACTTAGCCATGGGAGTTTGACAAATAGAAATATAGGTGCGACCCCTAGTACCCGGACTAGAATGTTGTAAACACTTGATCGGGTAAGTACCAATCCTTCGTGTAATGCGGAAAAAAGCTCTAAGGATTTGAGACCTCCGAAGAGCCGACTAGCTCTCGCCGTATCATGACAGTCAGTTTTCGGCTTTCTCTACTGAGGTGCTCACTTGGGTAAACCATGGCACAATCGCAGTAGTTCTCCGTTTACTACCCTAGCCGATACAGCGGAACGTAAGGTAGTAAGCACAGGAGCCAGGCAACCCAACTATTGAACAAAGACACGATTTGGAGCCAATGCATATAGTGCTAAATTCGGGGTGCCAAACTGTACTGTAACAGTGTTCGGACTTTTGTTGCCATGTTGTGGGGCGCTATGAAGCCCCTGGCAAATTGAAACGCACCAGAGTGTATGGGTGTTATCTGATAAAGTTACTAGAAAAGAAAACACAAAAAGGAAGAAAAAGAAGAACAAGTGGTAGGCTAGACCAGTAAATTTTAGGCCGCAAACTGTTTCTATTATAATTTCCTTGGTGCGTTAAAGCGCATTTATACAAGTAGTGCGATAAGAAGAAGGATATTTACTATGCCTTAACCAAGGGAGAGCTGCGTGTGGGTCCTGAAAACAGGTAAAGGGATCGTTAGAGAAACCACCTAAAGATTCCCAAGTACATCGATGCTTCTTGTCGCCTTGGTATTTTTATCCTTCGAAAAGCGTCGATGGTCAAGCCATCAAGAAAGGCCTGTGAAAAAGAGAAAAACAAAAAACAAAAAAAGGAAATATTGAAATTATGTGTGCCTGGGGCGGTCGAGCCGTATTGCAGATCACAAGCTGACTATGCCTCCATCCGTGTCCATGGTACTTTTAGTGCGTAATTATGTATGCGCGGTACAATTCCGCCGCTTGGTCAGGACTGGGATGGAGGCCAAATTGCTAGTTAAGCTCTTGACGAGCCGAGCTATCCTTCTGCAGGATGGTTTGGACTCTCTTAACAGTGTACAAGGGATTGACCGCTGAATTGAGGTTCTTCTTGAAAAGGCCGCCTTTTACCTCTTCCACTGAGGCAGCGGTGTGCTCCTCGGTGCGGAGGGAGTGTTCCATGTTTCCATTGACTGTTATGACACCGCGTGGTCCGGGCATCTTGAGCTTGAGATAAGCATAGTGTGGCACCATGTTGAATCGAGCAAATGCGGTTCATCCGAGCAGTGCGTGGTAGCCGCTGCGAAAGGGGACGATATCGAAGATTAACTCCTCGCGTTGGAATTTGTCCGAAGATCCGAAGACAACCTCTAGTGTGATCGAGGCCGTACAGCGGGCCTCTACACCGGGTATGACTCCTTTAAAGGTAGTCTTTGTGGGCTTTATCCGCGATGGGTTAATGCCCATTTTGCCCATTGTATCCTAATAGAGCAAGTTGAGTCTCCTACCACCGTCCATTAGGACTCGCGTCAGGTGGAACCCATAAATTATTGGGTCCAGGACCAGTGCGGCTGAACCACCGTGACGGATACTGGTCGGATGATCTCGATGATCAAAAGTGATCGGGCATGACGACCATGGATTAAATTCTGGGGCGACTGGCTCTATCGCGTAGACGTCCCTAAGCGCGCGCTTGCGCTCCCTCTTGGGGATGTGGGTACCGTATATCATGTTCACCATTTTGACCTAAGGGAGGAACTTCTTCTGTCCCCCTATGTTCGGCGGCCAGGGCTCCTCGTCGTCATCTTCGCTTTGCAATCTTATATCCTTGTTTTTGGCATTTAACATGCGGGCTTGTTTAAAAACCCAAGAATCCCTATTGGTATGATTGGGTGGTTTGTCTGGGGTGCCATGAATTTGGCATGGACGATCGAGTATGCGGTCCAAGCTAGATGGGCCTGAATTGTTCTTTTTGAATGGCTTCTTCCGCTGACCGGACTTAGAGCCACTAAATCCGGCATTGACCGCCGTATCCTCGGTGTTGTCATTGTTGTTTCGACGCTTGTATTTGTTGCATCGAGACTTGTCATTGCTATTTTTAGCATCAGGGGTGTTGGCGTCGCTTGCATTGTTTTTGCTACGGGCCAGCCAACTATCCTCGCCCGCACAAAAGCGGGTCATGAGTGCCGTGAGGGCCGCCATGGAATTTTGTTTCTCTTGGCCGAGGTGACGGGCGCGCCATTCGTTGCGGATGCTGTGTTTTAAGGCTGCTAGGTCTTTAGCATCCGGACAGTCGACGATTTGGTTATTTTTGGTTAAGAACCTAGTCCAGAAATTTCTGGCGGACTCTCCGGGCTATTGAACTATATGGCTTAAGTCATCAGCGTCCGGAGGTCGAACATATGTACGTTGGAAGTTATCAAGGAAGGCTTCTTCCAAGTCCCCCTAGCTGCCGATGGAGTTTTCGGGAAGGCTATTCAACTAGTGTCGGGCTGGTCCTTTGAGTTTGAGGGGGGGGGGGGTATTTAATGGCATGGAGGTCATCGCCGCGGGCCATATGAATATGGAGAATGAAGCCTTCGATCCATACCGCGGGGTGTGTGGTTCCATCGTATGATTCTATATTCACGGGGTTGAACCCTTCGGGGAATTCATGTTCCATGACTTCGTCTGGGAAGCAATGAGGGTGTGCGGCGCCTCTATATCGGGCCGTATCACGACATAGCTCTGATCGGGTCCATGTGCGGCTTTCAGCCTGTGCATGACTAGGTTTGTCACGTCCGAATATATGGCCGTCATCGCGTGTGGGGGCACGTCCTCATGATCCGTAGATCGATCTGGTATGTCCTGCTTTATTGTTCTGGTCCTGTCGAAGATCGTATGTATGACCGTGAGCTAATTTACCTTTGCCTTTGCGATGAGGCGGGGCAGACTGGTGTTCGGCTTGAGTTGCCGCTTTATCCCGACCACGTGGTGGTCGGTCAGCCGCATTGTGCGATGGTGTAATGTGTTCCAGCGCCTCGTCGTCAAACTAAGGTAGCAATTTGCGCTTCGGGTTGCTTTTGGCTGGGTGCTTGAGGCCGTATTCTTTGGCTTCTAGGAGATCGGTCCATTTATCGTTGAGCATATCTTGGTCAGCTTGAAGCTGCTACTGCTTCTTCTTCAGGCTCCTTGCAGTGGCTATTAGCTGGCACTTGAAGCGCTCCTGCTCAAGAGGATACTCACGCACGATGAAATCCTCAGTGCCGAGGCTCACCTCATCCTCGGAGAGAGAAAGATAATTACTGTCCTCCGAGTCTTCGTGCATGGCCTGTTTACCAGGGCTAACCTGCCCATATTCCCGTTCATCCTGTTCGGTAGCTGCGTCAACGGGGTCTTCGTTGTCTTCAACACCTTCCAGAGTGTTATCTTCTCCTGTGCCGGTGTTGCTATGTTTACTGCGGCATGACTTAGAGCGGCGCCGCTGACGCTGGCACTTCGATTGTATCTCAAGAGGTTTATCCACAACTGGATCTTTTTTGTCATCGCCGCTATTCTCCTTGGGTGCATCCACCATGTATACATCATATGAGGAAGTGGCCGTCCAGCGTCCGGTGAACGACGGGTTCTGGCCCTCCTCTTCTCCGGCATCGTCGTCCATACCGTCGATGTCATCGGAGCCATAATCAAGCATGTCAGTTAAGACTTCGACAGTGGCTATGAAGTGGGCGGTGGGTGGTAAGTGAAATTCTCCATCATCACCCTCCGGTTTGAGTCGGACACAATTCGGTTGTGAGCCTCCCGCTAAATATAGTGCTCTTAATGAGTCTAGCACGTCGCCCAGAGGCGAGTGCCGGAAGATGTCCACGGCGCTGAATTCAGCAATCGATGACCAATCATGCTCGACATGCACGGACGCACATAGTTCGGAACTTATAACCAGAAACGAGTCCGTAGCTCCGGTGACACAGATGTTACTTGAAGTTAAGTCAGTGTGTGGCTCCAACGACGTGGAGTCTGCGGCTTCCATGGCGGGGTTGAGCTTCCTGTCCTCAGATGGCGCGACCTGCTCCGGATTTAAGTCCAGAGCGGTTTTAGGTACAATTTCTTGGGTATGGCCCGATGACAGATCTAAGTCATGTTCATCGTTGTGGCTGGGAGCGGCTGCCGTGGTCTCGAATTCGTCGACGATCAAGTCTTCACGGATATCTGCGATGTGGCTCAAGCTTCCAAATCTGACCTGGTGGCCACGAGCGTAGCTTTCGATCTGCTCTAGATGGCCAAGCGAGTTGGCCCGCAGCGCGAAGCCGCCGAACACGAAGATCTGTCCGGGGAGGAAGACTTCCCCTTGGATAACATCATTGTAGATGATGGAAGGAGCCATGAAACCTTTTGAGGACGACATAGTGGAACTCTCAATGAAAGCACCAATGTCGGTGTCAAAACCAGTGGATCTCGGGTAGGGGGCCCGAACTGTGCGTCTAGGATCGATGGTAACATGAGACGTGGGTCACAATGTTTACCCAGGTTCGGACCCTCTCTATGGAGGTAATACCCTACTTCCTGCTTGATTGATCTTGATGAATGTGAGTATTACAAGAGTTGATCTACCACGAGATGGTAATGGCTAAACCCTAAAAGTCTAGCTTGGCTATGATTATCATTATCCGGATCTATCCCTCCGGTTTATATAGACATGGGAGGGATCTAGGGTTACACAAGATCGGTTATAGAGAATGGAATCTTCATAGTTGGTCAGCTTGCTTTACACGCCAAGGAGAGTCCCATCTAGACACGGGTAGAGTCTTCGGTCTTCGTATCTTCATGGCCCAACAGTCCGGCCCATATCCAAGAGGTCGGACGCCCATGGACCCCTTAGTCCAGGACTTCCTCAGCGACGACCAGCTCGGGGATTGACTTTGAACTCCCGCGGTCCACAAGCGGGTTCCGGACGCGGTGGGTGTATGTGTCGGAGTCCTCAGCCCTTTGCTCTTCCCTCCATCTGTGCCCACCGTCTCCATCTCCAGCTGGGCTCACGAGAAGCTTACGAGCCCCTGCCTCGCTTTCATCTGGTATCGTCCGAGGAGGTTGAAAGACCTTGGCTTGACCGTGCCCATGGTGATGAAGGAGTTCCTCCGACGTCGCGTCGCCCCACTCCAGCACCATTCCCAGCCAATATGGGCCCTGTCGGTTGGCCCGAATCGCATGAGGCTTTAGGAATTAGAGCTTCCGCTCGAGGCACGAAGAACGGTCCTCGAGGTCCTAGCGGGCGACCCCTCGCCAGCCGATAAGCCACTGGTGGGCTATCTCTTGTACTACTAATCGAATAGGGTGGAGTTCATGGGGCAGATGCCCCCCTTTGACGAATGGGGGCTGAGGGAGTCCTGGATTAGGGGGTGTTCGGATAGCCGGACTATACCTTCAGCTGGACTCCTGGACTATGAAGATACAAGATTGAAGACTTCGTCCCGTGTCCGGGAGGGACTTTCCTTGGCGTGGAAGGCAAGCTTGGCGATACGGATATGTAAATCCCCTACCATTGTAACCGACTCTATGTAACCCTAACCCTATCCGGTGTCTATATAAACCGGAGGGTTTTAGTCCGTAGGACAACATAGACAACAATAATCATACCATAGGCTAGCTTCTAGGGTTTAGCCTCCTCGATCTCGTGGTAGATCTACTCTTGTACTACCCATATCATCAATGTTAATCAAGCAGGACGTAGGGTTTTACCTCCATCGAGAGGGCCCGAATCCTGGGTAAAACTTCGTGTCCCTTGCCTCCTGTTACCATCCGGCCTAGACGCACAGTTCGGGACCCCCTACCCGAGATCCGCCGGTTTTGACACCGACATTGGTGCTTTCATTGAGAGTTCCTCTGTGTCGTCACCGTCAGGCTCGATGGCTCCTACGATCATCAATAGCGATGCAGTCTAGGGTGAGACCTTCCTCCCCGGACAGATCTTCGTTTTCAGCGGCTTCGCACTGCGGTCCAATTCACTTGGCCGTCTGGAGCAGATCGAAAGCTACGCCCCTGGCCGTCAGGTCAGATTTGGAAGTTTAAACTACACGGCTGACGTCCGCGGGGACTTGATCTTCGACGGATTCGAGCCATTACCGAGCACGCCGCACTGTCCCAACGAGCGTGATCTAGCTCTACCGCCGAACAGTGCCCTGAAGGCCGCACCCGCATCAGCTTCGACCCTTAATTCGGAGCCAACTACGCCGATCGAGGATGGGCGGTTGGACGCCACCTCGGGGGCTGCAATCCCAATGGCGATTGAGCCGAACACCAGCCCCGTACTCTGTGAGACTCATGACTCCAAGGAGCCAGACTCCGAACCCTCCGTGCCCTTGCCGATCGAATCCGATTGGGCGTCGATCATGGAGTTTACTACCACAGACATCTTTCAGCACTCGCCCTTCGGCGATATCCTGAAGACACTGAAGTCTCTCTCTTTATTAGGAGAGCCCTGGCGGGACTGCGGTCAGCAAGGTTGGGGTACGGATGATGAAGAAATTCAAAGCCCACACACCACCCACTTTGTAGCCACTGTCGATGATTTAACCGACATGCTCGACTTCGACTCCGAAGACATCGACGGTATGGACGCCGATGAAGGAGATGATGAAGAACCAGCGCCTACTAGGCCCTGGAAAGCCACCTCGTCATATGACATATACATGGTGGATACCCCAAAAGAGGGAGATGGCGATGGAACAGCGGAGGATGACCCCTCCAAGAAACAGCCTAAGCGCCGGCGTCAGCGGCGCCGCTCAAAATCCCGCCAAAACAAATACGGTGATTCCAGCATGGGAGACAATAATACTCTGGAAAGTGCCAAAGAAAACCCCCTCCGGCAAGATTTAGCACAGGAGGATGGAGAAACCATCCCTCATGAGAGAGCGGCAGACAGAGAGGTCGAGGACGATAATTATATGCCTCCCTCCGAAGACGAGGCAAGCCTCGACGATGACGAATTCGTCATGCCAGAGGATCCCGTCGAGCAAGAGCGTTTTCAATGCAGGCTTATGGCCATGACAAGAAGCCTCAAGAAAAAACAGCAACAGCTTAGAGCTGATCAAGATTTGCTAGTCGACAGATGGACTGAAGTCCTTGCGGCCGAAGAGCATAAACTCGAATGCCCCTCCAAAAGCTACCCAAAGCGCAGGTTGCTACCCCGATTAGAGGAGGAAGCACTTGATGCGGCCGACTGGCCACCTCGTGGCCGCGATAGAGAGGCCTCTCGACCCTCCACTCAAGCCGCACCCCGTACCAAGGCACGAGAATATGCGCTGGACTCACGAGACATGTTGGAGGACAAGGCAAGGCAAACAAGATTGATCTACGGATCGTGTGGGCGCCCCACGGCTCGAGACGGTAACCGTCACGCCGGCCACAAATTCGGCAGGGTCGAACACAGTAGACAAAGCTCATTGGAGCTACGTCATGATATAGCCCAGTACAGAGGCGCCGCACACCCACTATGCTTTACAGACAAAATAATGGATCATCAAATCCCCGAGGGTTTCAAACCCGTAAACATCGAATCATATGATGGCACAACAGATCCTGCGGTATGGATCGAGGATTATCTCCTTCATATCCACATGGCTCTCGGCGATGATTTCCACGCCATCAAATACCTCCCACTCAAGCTTAAAGGACCAGCTCGGCATTGGCTTAACAACTTGCCAATAGGATCAATCAGTTGTTGGGAGGACCTGGAAGCCACATTCCTCGACAATTTCCAGGGCACTTATGTGTGACCCCCAGACACCGATGACCTAAGTCACGTAATTCAGCAGCCAGAGGAATCGGCCAGGCAATTTTGGACATGGTTCCTAACAAAGAAAAATCAAATAGTCGACTGTCCGGACGCTGAGGCCCTAGCAGCCTTCAAGCACAATATCCGTGACGAGTGGCTGGCCCGGCACCTTGGACAGGAAAAGCCAAAATCTATGGCAGCACTCACGACACTCATGACCCACTTTTGCGCAGGAGAAGACAGCTGGCTTGCTCGTAGCAACAATATGACCAAGAACCCTGGTAATTCGGACACCAGGGACAGTAGTGGCAGGTCGCGTCGCAACAAGCAGAAGCGCCGCATTAACGGCGACAATGCTGAGGATACGGCAGTTAATGCCGGATTTAGAGGCTGTAAATCTGGTCAGCGGAAAAAGCCATTCAAAAGGAATCCTAGGGGCCCGTCCAGTTTGGACCGAATACTCGACCGCTTGTGCCAGATACATGGCACCCCCGAAAAGCCGACCAATCACACCAACAGGGATTGTTGGGTGTTCAAGCAGGCAGGCAAGTTAAATGCCGAAAATGAAGACAAGAGGATGCATAGCGATGACGACGAGGAGCCCCGGCCGCCGAACAACAGTGGACAGAAGGATTTTCCCCCACAAGTGCGGACGGTGAACATGATATATGCAACCCATGTCCCCAAAAGGGAGCGGAAGCGCGCGTTAAGGAACGTATACGCGGTAGAGCAAGTCGCCCCAAAGTTCAACCCCTGGTCCTCCTGCCCGATCACCTTTTATCGAAGGGACCATCCCACTAGCATCCGTCATGGCGGATTCGCCGCATTGGTTTTAGACCCAATCATTGACGGATTTCATCTCACTAGAGTCCTTATGGACGGCGGCAGCAGCCTGAACCTGCTTTACCAGGATAAAGTGCAGAAAATGGGCATAGATCCCTCGAGGATTAAGCCCACCAAAACGACCTTCAAATGCGTAATACTAGGTGTAGAGGCCAACTGTATAGGCTCAGTCACACTTGAAGTGGTCTTCGGATCTCCGGATAATTTCCGAAGCGAGGAGTTAATCTTTGACATAGTCCCGTTTCGCAGTGGTTATCACGCACTGCTCGGGCGAACCGCATTCGCTAAGTTCAATGCGGTACGGCACTACGCATACCTTAAGCTCAAGATGCCACGCCCTCGAGGAGTAATTACGGTCAATGGAAACACCGAACGCTCCCTCCGAACGGAGGAGCACACGACGGCCCTTGCAGCGGAAGTACAAAGCAGCCTCTCCTGGCAGTTCTCCAGTCCGGCCACTAAACGACCGGACACCGTCAAGCGCGCCCGGAGTAACCTACAACAAGACCGCCTGGCACGATCCGAGCAGGCGTAGCAATGCGGCCCCAACCACAACCCTCGCAAAAAGGCGACGCCAGTACTTCGCGTACATAACTATGCTCTAGAGATACCATGGGGGAGGGGCACCATCACGGCACGCCCAAAACACGGCTTAAACCGTACCAGGGGCTGCCGATTTTTTAATTTTCTCTTACTTTCAGGACTCCATCCTTCGGAAGGCCTGTTCGGCAGTTCAATTGCCGCACAAACGATGCAAGAACCAGGGAAGCAGACAAGCCACGCCGCATTACGGAACTCCCTGGTGGTCTCTATCACGAGCAGTATACCTGTTCCGCATACTATTCCACAGCTTGCCCCTGGAACAGACATGTTAACTAGTCCAACCTTCCACTTATCGCATTATTTGTATCGTTCTGCTTTGATCGCAGCCCCTTTTTAATAAACAATGCATATCTTTCGTCTATTTTTGCATTACCTTTTTTTTCTTTATATATGTTCCTTAAATGACATGTTGCACCCGTACACGTTGGTACGGCCAAAATATGCCAGGGGCTTTAGTACCCCTCAATATGGTGTGAGAAGTCCGAACACTTTAACAAGTGCGGCACCCCGAACTTATAGCATTATATGCATCGGCTCCGAATCATGTCTTGGGTCAATAGTTGGGTTTGCCCGGCTCCTATGTTTTGGTGCCTTACGTTCCGCTATATCGGCTAAGGTAGCACTAGGAGAACCACTGCGATTGTGCCCCAGTTGAGCTGGGTCGAGCACCTCAGTGGAGAAAGCTAAAACTGACTGTCATGATGAAGCGAGAGCTGGTCGCTGTTCGAGAGGTTTTTCGAGTCCTTAAAGACTTATGCCGCTTAGGGCGAGGAGCCGGCTCTGTCCGGCCAAGGCACGAAGAACGGTCCTCGAGGTCCTAGCGGGCGACCCCTCGCCAGCCGATAAGCCACCGGTGGGCTATCTCTTGTACTACTAATCGAACAGGGTGGAGTTCATGGGGCAGATGCCCCCCTTTGACGAATGGGGACTGAGGGAGTCCTGGATTAGGGGGTGTTCGGATAGCCGGACTATACGTTCAGTCGGACTCCTGGACTATGAAGATACAAGATTGAAGACTTCGCCCCGTGTCTGGGAGGGACTTTCCTTGGCGTGGAAGGCAAGCTTGGAGATACGGATATGTAGATCTCCTACCATTGTAACCGACTCTATGTAACCCTAACCCTATCTGGTGTCTATATAAACTAGAGGGTTTTAGTCCGTAGGACAACATAGACAACAATAATCATACCATAGGCTAGCTTCTAGGGTTTAGCCTCCTCGATCTCGTGGTAGATCTACTATTGTACTACCCATATCATCAATATTAATCAAGCAGGACGTAGGGTTTTACCTCCATCGAGAGGGCCCTAACCTGGGTAAAACTTCGTGTCCCTTGCCTCCTGTTACCATCCGGCCTAGACGCACAGTTCGGGACCCCCTACCTGAGATCCGCCGGTTTTTACACCGACAGGGGCTGTGTCTAGTCAGCCTTGATGGGCCCTGCGAGAACCCCGTCACCGTGGTTCCCCTCGTTGTCGCTGGTGCCAAACTTGCCCCAAGAGTGGATGTAGGGGGTAAGCACCACCGGAGGCCAGAGACGCGGGTGCCGGGGTGTCGAAGCCGCCCGCGGTTCCCGAGGCGTCATCTTCGGGAGCCCGTAACTCTAGCTCCGGGGTGGCAGTTGAGGGGGCGACACAATTCGCTGCTCCTGAGGTCGAAGCTCCCGAGGCCTGTGGAGGCCGCGGCGAGGCGGAACTCGATGGCTCTCCCCAGCTTGGCGCTCTTGAGGTCACCTCCTCGGACACTTCATCAGCGCGCCCTGCGCTGGTCACCACGTCCAACGCTTCGGTCGACTCCACATGAACTTCGATGCGCTCCGCAAAAGGAAGGGGTCCCCAAGCTGCAGCAGTGGCGTCTTCCGGCCGTTGAAGCAGAGGAAGTATATCGCCAGAGAAGAGTAAGTACCTTATATTTGTAATTCCTCGGGTGCTACTTCTCTTCCTGACGGTGGCTCTTCAGGACCCCATCTAATAAGGCCGTGACCCGTGAAGCCTTCGGGGGAGTGACCCCCTCCTGCATCGAGTCTCCCGCTGGCCTTGAGCGCCCCAGGCAAGCATGCTGCCTCTGGTGGGAGGTCGTCCGAAGAGGCAGACGCGCAAGCCTGGCGCCTCAAGCCCGCGCTCCTGCCGTCTCTTCTTCATGGCCTTGTCGGGGGTGCGATGAGCGTGCCAAGGGCTCCTGCTCTAGTCGTGGGCAGCGGTTGGATGGCTTTGGTCTTGGCTTCTACTTCGAGCATTGGACCCTCCCCCATCCAGGCCTTCGCCGTGGCCCAGATGATGACCGGGGAAGTGACAGCCCCCAGCCCCCTGCTGGGAGGGAGCGAGCCGCTTCAGGCACCTTCAGCGACCCCTGCTACAGAGGACGGAATCGGCCGTGCGCTCAAGTCTACGAACGAACGGAGTGTCGTCCGCCACGAGCTCTTTCAGGAGGCGATGGGCGCGATGAGCCGGCTTGGTGGAGAACTTGCGGATGTAGACGCACGGCTCAAGGCCGAGGGACTTCGGCGATTGGAGAACGGCACAAGCTGAAGGTGGCCATCAACCTCGGGCGGCACCAGCGCGAGCTTGACAATGCAAAGGCCGAGGCGTCTCTGGCGGCCTCGCAAGAGGCCTGCGCTCGAGCCTTGGAAGAAGCCGGGAAGCCGATCGTTGCCGCGAGATCGCAAAGAACACGCCTGGGAGCTCCAGGCCTGGAGTGCCTCCTTGGAGTAGCAAGTGGAGGCACCCAAGGCCTCCCTAGCATCGAAGAAGGGGACGCCTGCCGAGGAGGAAGAGATCCTGAAGCGCGAGGAAGCGCTGGCGCCGGAAGCCACGGAGCGCAGCCTTGAGCTTGAGTGGTTGGAGACGAGGGAGCGCCAAGTCGCTCAAGCGTAGGAGGCTGTTGGTGCGCACGAGGCCAGGGCTTAGGAGTAGGTCGATCGCCGGGTGGCCGAGGCTCGCGAGGATCTTGAGGGCATGTACGACTTGAAGTTGCAGCTCGTGGAGACCCAAGTGGTGGGTAGGACTAATGCCCTCAAGCTAGGGTTGGCTTAGGCGGAACATCACGAGAAAGCAGCCGCAGCCTCCCTGACCTCAGTGCAAGCTGAGCTGGCTTCCACTCGTGCCGAGCTGATTTCCCTTCAGCAGCGGGTTTCCAGCGCCGAGTCCTCCGCGTAGTAGAGTAGGGAGGAAGCGCTCCGGCGGCGGACGCTGGAGTGCGAGCACGCCCCCATGGTCCAAAGCCTCAGGATCAGAGCCAACGCCGCGCTGGGCGTCATCTGCGACGAGGATGCACCTCATCCCCAATTGAATGATTACGCCAGCCACCTCCGTTTCTTCACCGATGTGGTGACACGCCTGGAGAATCGATCCGAGAGGGCTCGCGTGCTTGTTGAGGAGAGGAGCCGCGGCCTGCTCAAGCGTGCGTTCTCCCGCGTCTTTAGCCACCTCCAGAACACCTACCCCAACTTCGACTTCGACGCTGCCATTTCCCCTATGCCCGAGGCCATCCGAGGCAACCTGGCGTGCTGGGTGGAGGACAATGTGGACGCTCTAGTCAGGCCCTTCATGCCCTACGATGACGTGATGGTGGTCACTATGGATGAAGGCAACGTGGTCGACAATGGTGTGGGCGATGCCGACAATGGTGGCGGTGATGCCGACGACGAGGACAGTGATGCCAGCTATGATGACGATGACGCCAGCGACACGTCTGAGGGCGACTCGGAGGACGCGGTGAGCGATATGTCCGATTGAGGCCGTGCTTCCTCATTGATGACCCTGTAAGTGAAAACTTGGGCATGGCCCCGAAAGTTGTAAGAGCATTTTGGGAGGGGAAGCCCCTCATGTAAACAGATTATCTCCTCTATTTCTTTGGCCAAGCCTGAAATGTGTTTTTACGAGCCCATGAGTCCTACGGCGAACTTACCGCTGTAGTTTTACCTTAGTCAGGGCCAGTTCCCGACCGGCTTGCGGGGTCGTGAGCTTCTGAGGGGCCTACCGATACACCTGAGAGGGCCTCGCGAGAAGCGGGCGCCAGCCATGGAAGGGCGTGCGTGCAGCGTGCGTGTGCAGCAAGTGTGAACTCCGAACCAAGGTAAGGAAACGAATTGCAAGAAATCGAACAAACGAGAAAAGGCACCCCCCACACATACAGATGAAAATTCAACTTCAAACTTAAATCCAATGCTAGAACAGGGCTACAGAAAAAGAGGTCAAAGGAAAATGGCCGCGTCTGGCACCTAGTCTAGTCTTGTTGTCTTCTCACCAGCGCGGAGCTAAGTGCTGCCACTAGTCGTGGGAGGGAGCACCCGATGCCCGAGGGTGGCACTCGTGAGACTCCTGGGTGTGTACAGCCCCACTCATTATTATGTGAGAGTGTCACGAGCGGAGATCTTCACAGGGGTGAGCCTTACTTCATATCTCCAGACGAGGGCCCCGCCTTGCGTCGCCCTCAGTGACTGTTGGTGCGACCGGAAACCAGGACGTAGCCAAGGGGCAAAGGGGACGCCAGCGGCACCCTTGGCGACCACGGGTCCTCTACCGGGGGTAGTCTCATGAGCACCTCCCGACAGAGGGCCTACCTCCGGGGGACACCCTGCTCCGCGCAATGCGGGGAGGGACCTGGCTCCCGGCCCCTCCCCTATAGCCCCTAGTGCGTCCCTCCTGGCAGGATGGAGGCCGTTGAGCTGGGGCCGCCATTCGCCATTGTGACATGATCCTCCTGCGACCCATGGTTAGCATAAGCTTGCTCTTGAGAGATTAGTGGTACCCTGTAGCTGTTGACGCCGGCACAGTTGGCGAGGCTCCCGGGGGGCTCCTGGATGGCCTCAGCTTCTAGCGCCTCCTCCTCCTAGCTTGGCTCGAGGAACGACCTAGGGTCGTCTTCCTACGCATACTCCTGGTCCATCATGCGGGGCACGTAGGCCTCCGGGGGCATCGCCCCGAAGACCTCGCCGAAGTGCCCCACGCTCCACGTTGCCAGGCCCAGCGCGCCGCCCTGAGGATGGTAGGGCGGCGCTTCGCTAGGGCCGCGGGTGGCAAAGCTCGTGCCCGTCATCATCGGAGGAGGTGCGGGTGCGATTGGGCGCCTGGTCTTGCTGATCGCGCCGGTGTCGATGAAGCCTCCTGGCGCTCCTGGGGGCATGCGGGCGCGGCGAGGCCCGCCATGCGATCTGGCCATCGCTTGAGCATGAGCAGGGAGTAGAAAGGCGGCGCTCCCGAGGCCACGGCGTCCAATCGCTCGGTGACACGCTCCAGCAATGCATCCGGCTGCTCTCCATCAGCCAGCACCACAGCAGCTCTCGAGCCACCGTGAGCGCAACCCTCATGTTCGCTTTCTTCCGTCGGGTGTGCGGCGCCGTGGCTGCAGCATGGCTTGAGGCCCTTGCAGCTGCCCACGCTTGTCGTGGAGTAAGGATGGATGGTGTCTAACCGCGCCGCCCGCGCCCCGCAGCGTTCGGCGGCGCGCGTGCCTCCTGGGGTGCTGTGTTGAGGTCTTCTTGGGCGGACGGCGCCGCCCGGGCCGGCCATGCCGCCCAGCGGTCAACATTAGTCCTCGGGTCGCCGAACATCAGAACCGCGGAGTGTCGGCGGATCAACTAGCGGAGGAGAAGCTCCGGCGCACCCCTACCTGGCGCGCCAAATGACTTATTTCAGGTTCCGGCAAGAACCCTTGAGGTTTGAACACTAGGGTGCGCACAAAGATCTCTCCCCCTCTCTAGCTCGCACACTCCACAATCTCACGGCCTAGATCGACGAACCCAAAGAATAGGAGACACAAGATTTATACTGGTTCGGGCCACCGTTGCGGTGTAATACCCTACTCCAGTGTGGTGTGGTGGATTGCCTCTTAGGCTGAGGATGAACAGTTATAAGGGAAGAACAGCCTCCCGAGGAGAGGTGTCCTTGTGTTTGGTGAACTTTTGTGGTTGGGGATGATCTGGATCAGCTCTCCCCTCTCTTTGGTGGTGGCTAGTCCTATATATAGAGGCCCTGGTCCTCCTCCCAAATATTGAGCGGGAAGGGATCCCACAACGGCCAAATTCGAAGGGAGACAACTAGTACAAGTTATCCTGACAAAAGTAGTCTTCACCTGCCAAAGGCTTTGGTGGTGACGCCGTCTTGGGATCCACGGTGACCTCCATCCTGCTGTCCTACTGGTCCTGGTCTTGTCGCACCGATATGCAAACCTTTGCTTGATGCCTCGGGACTCCTCGCCTATTCTTGCCTCCTTAGCACAATAGTGGAAACGAGGACACTGCGCACTGGCGCCTGCCTGGTGCCCGCTTGGCTCCAGTCGTCATGGCTTACTTCACAGGAACCTCACGAGGTGTCCCTTGCCTTGATCTCTACGGCCCTCGCGAGCCAGCCTGGTGAGGCCGCTCCTGAGGAAGTCTTGCGTCGTTCGCCTCGCGAGGCTTGGCCCCTCGCGAGGGTCCTGAGTGTTTGCTGGTGAAGATGGGCCGTGCAGGGCCGCTGGTGGAGCCACGCTGTGGGCCGCAGGTAGGCAAGTCTGGGGACCCCCATTCCCAAAATGCCGACAACGTATATAAAGGAGGGGGGAAGAGGAGGCTGGCCCAAGGGGGGCACGCCAAAGGTGGAGTCCTACTTTGACTCCCGGTCCAAGTAGGATTCACCCCCCCCCCCCTTTCATATTCCAACAAGGAGAAGGAGGGAAGGAGGAAGAGGGGAGAAGGAAAGAGGGGGGCGCTGCCCCCTCCTAGGCCAATTCAGACCAGCCATGGGGGGGCAACCCTTGAGGCCCTTCTCTCCTTTCCACTAAATCCCATTAAGGCCCACTACTTCCCCGGGGGGTTCCGGTAACCTCTTAGTACACCGAAAAATACCTAAAACACTTTGAACCCATTCCTGTGTCTGAATATAACCTTCCAATATATCGATCTTTACCTCTCAACCATATTGAGACTCCTTGTCATGTCTGTAATCTCACCCGGGACTCCAAACAAACTTTGTTCATCAAATCACATAACTCATAATACAAATCGTCATCGAACGTTAATCGTGCGGACCCTATAGGTTCGAGAACTATGTAGACATGACCGAGACACATCTCTGGTCAATAATCAATAACAGAACATGCATGCTCATATTGGCTCCAACATATTCTACTAAGATCTTTAGCGGTCAAAGCGTATAACAACATACATCGTTCCCTTTGTCATCGGTATGTTACTTGCCCGAGATTTGATCGTCGGTATCACCATAACTAGTTCAATCTCATTACCGGAAAGTCTCTTTACTCGTTCCATAATGCTTCATCTCGTAACTAACTCATTAGTCACATTGCTTGCAAGGGTTATAGGGATGTGCATTACCGAGAGGGCCTAGAGATACCTCTCCGACACTCGAAGTGACAAATCCTAATCTTGATCTATGCCAACGCAATAAACACCTTCGGAGACACCTGTAGAGCATCTTTATAATCACCCAATTATGTTGTAACGTTTGATAGCACACAAGGTGTTCCTCCGGTATTCAGGAGTTGGATAATCTCATGGTCAGAGGAATATGTATAAGTCATGAAGAAAGCAATAGCAATAAAACTTAACGAGCATTATGTTAAGCTAACGGATGGGTCTTGTCCATCCCATCATTCTCCTAATGATGTGATCCCGTTCATCAAATGACAACACATATCTATGGTCAGGAAACTTAGCCATCTTTGATTAACGAGCTAGTCAAGTAGAAGCATACTAGGGACACTTTGTTTTGTCTATGTATCCACACTTGTATCAAGTTTCCGGTTAATACAATTCTAGCATGAATAATAAACATTTATCATGATATAAGGAAATATAAGTAACAACTTTATTATTGCCTCTAGGGCATATTTACTTCAGTCTCCAACTTGCACTAGAGTCAATAATCTAGTTCACATCGTCATGTGATTTAATACCAATAGTTCACATCTTTATGTGATTAGTTCACATCGCACCCAAAGGGTTTTACTAGAGTCAATAATATAGTTCACATCGCTATGTGATTAACACCCAAAGAGTACTAAGGTGTGATCATTTTTTGCTTGTGAGAGAAGCTTAGTCAATGGGTCTGTCACATTTAGAGCCGTATGTATTTTGCAAATTTTCTATGTCTACAATGCTCTACATGGAGATACTCTAGCTAATTGCTCCCACTTTCAATATGTATCTAGATTGAGACTCAGAGTCATCCGAATCTGTGTAAAAGATTGCATTGATGCAACTCTTTACGATGAACTCTTTATCACCTCCATAAGAGAGAAATATCTCCTTAGTCTTCTAAGGATAATTTTGACCGATGTCCAGTGATCCACTCCTGGATCAATATCGTACCCCCTTGCCAAATTCATGGCAAGGTACAGGTTTGGTACATGGCATAACATACTTTATAGAACCTATGGTTGGGGCACAGGGAATGACTTTCATTCTCTTTCTATTTTCTGTCGTGGTCGTGTTTTGAGTCTTACTCAACTTTACACCTTGCAATCTAGGAAAGAACTCCTTCTTTGACTGTTCCATTTTGAACTACTTCAAAATCTTGTCAAGGTATGTACTCATTGAAAAATCTTATCAAGTGTCTTGATCTATCTCTATAGATCTTGATGCCCAATATGTAAGCAGCCTCACCGAGGTCTTTCATTGAAAAATTCTTATTCAAATATCCTTTTATGCTATCCAGAAATTCTGTATTATTTCCAATCAACAATATGTCATCCACATATAATATTAGAAATGCTACAGAGCTCCCACTCACTTTCTTGTAAATACATGCTTCTCCAAAAGTCTGTATATAACCATATGCTTTGATCATACTATCAAAGCATATATTCCAACTCCGAGAGGCTTGCACCAGTCCATAAATGGATCGCTGGAGCTTGCACACTTTTTTAGGACCTTTAGGATCGACGAAACCTTCCGGTTGCATCATATACAACTCTTCTTTAAGATATCCATTAAGGAATGCAGATTTGACATCCATTTGCCAAATTTCATAAAATGTGGCAATTGCTAACATGATTCGGAGAGACTTTAAGCATCGATACGAGTGAGAAAATCTTATCATAGTCAACACCTTGAACTTGTCAAAACCCTTTTCGACAAGTCGATCTTTGTAGATAGTAACACTACTATCAGCATCCGTCTCCCTCTTGAAGATCCATTTATTCTCAAAGGCTTGCCGATCATCGAGCAAGTCCTCCAAAGTCCACACTTTGTTCTCATACATGGATTCTATCTCAGGTTTCATGGCCTCAAGCCATCTGTCGGAATCTGGGCTCATCAACGCTTCCTCATAGTTCGTAGGTTCATCATGGTCAAGTAACATGACCTCCAAAATAGGATTACCGTACAACTCTAGTGCGGACCGTACTCTGGTTGACCTACGAGGTTCGGTAGTAACTTGATCTGAAGTTTCATGATCATCATCATTGGCTTCCTCACTAGTTGGTGTAGGAATCACTGGAACTGATTTGTGTGATGAACTACTTTCCAATTCGGGAGAAGGTACAATTACCTCATCAAGTTCTACTTTCCTCCCACTCACTTCTTTCGAGAGAAACTCCTTCTCTAGAAAGGATACATTCTTAGCAACGAATATCCTGCCTTCGGATCTGTGATAGAAGGTGTACCCAACAGTCTCCTTTCGGCATCCTATGAAGACACATTTCTCTGATTTGGGTTCGATCTTATCAGGTTGAAGCTTTTTCACATAAGCATCGCAACCCCAAACTTTAACAAATGACAGCTTAGATTTCTTGCCAAAGCACATATCATATGGTGTCGTCTCAACGGATTTAGATGGTGCACTATTTAACGTGAATGCAACTGTCTCTAATGCATAACCCCAAAACGATAGTGGTAAATCGGTAGAAATCATAGTTCACATCATATCCAATATAGTACGGTTACGACGTTCGGACACACCATTACGCTGTGGTGTTCCAGGTGGCATGACTTGTGAAACTATTCCCCATTGTTTTAAATGAAGGCCAAAACTCATAACTCAAATAGTCGCCTCTGCGATCAGATCGCAGAAAGTTTATTTTCTTGTTACGATGATTCTCCACTTCACTCTGAAAATCTTTGAACTTTTCAAAATGATTCAGACTTGTGTTTCATTAAGTAGATATACCTATATCTGCTCAAATCAATCGTGAATGTTAGAAAGTAACGATACCCGCCACGAGCCTCAACACTCATCGGACCACATACATCAGTATGTATTATTTCCAATAAGTCAGTGGCTCGCTCCATTGTTCCGGAGAATGGAGTTTTAGTCATCTTACCCATGAGGTATGGTTCGCAAGCATCAAATGGTTCATAATCAAGTGATCCCAACAGCCCATCCCCATGGAGTTTCTTCATGCGCTTTACACCAATATGATCAAAACAGCAGTGCCACAAATATGTTGCACTATCATTATCAACTTTGCATCTTTTGGCATCAATATTATGAATATGTGTATCACTACGATCAAGATTCAATAAACCATTTACATTGGGTGTATGACCATAGAAGGTTTTATTCATGTAAATAGAACAACAACTATTCTCTGATTTAAATGAATAACCTTATCGCAATAAACATGATCCAATTATATTCATGCTGGATGCAAACAACAAATAACATTTATTTATGTCCAACACTAATCCTGAAGATAGAGGGAGTGTGCAATGGTGATCTTATCGACCTTGGAATCACTTGCAACACACATCGTCACCTCGCCCTTAAATAGTCTGTGTTCATTTTGCAACTCCTATTTCGAGTTACTAATCTTAGCAACTGAAACGGTATCAAATACCCTGGGGTTACTATGAACACTAGTAAAGTACACATCAATAACACGTATATCAAATATACCTTTCACTTTGCCATCCTTCTTATCCGCCAAGTATTTGGGGTAGTTTCGCTTCCGGTGACCATTCCCATTGTAGTAGAAGCACTCAGTTTCAGGCTTAGGTCTAGCTTTGGGTTTCTTCACGGGAGTGGCAACTTGCTTGCCATTCTTTCTTGAAGTTCCCTTTCTTTTCTTGCTCCTTTTCTTGAAACTAGTGGTCTTGTTAACCATCAACACTTGATGATCTTTCTTGATTCCTACGTTCGTTGATTTGAGCATCGCGAAGAGCTCGGGAATCGTTTTCGTCATCCCTCGCATATTATAGTTCATCACGAAGTTCCAGTAACTTGGTGATAGTGACTAGAGAACTCTATCAATCACTATCTTATTTGGAAGATTAACTCCCACTTTATTCAAGTGATTGTAGTACTCAGACATTCTGAGCACATGCTCACTGGTTGAGCTATTCTCCTCCATCTGGTAGGCAAAGTACTTGTTAGAGGTCTCATACCTCTCGACTCGGGCATGAGTCTGAAATACCAATTTCAGCTCTTGGAACATCTTATATGCTCTGTGGCGTTCAAAACATTTTTGAAGTCCCGGTTCTAAGCCGTAAAGCATGGCGCACTAAACTATCAAGTAGTCATCATACCGAGCTTGGCAAACGTTCATAACGTCTGCATTTGCTCCTGCAATAGGACTGTCACCTAACAGTGCGTCAAGGACATATTTCTTCTGTGCAGCAATGAGATAATCCTCAGATCACGGATCCAGTCCGCATCATTCCTACTATCACCTTTCAACTTATTTTTCTCTAGGAACATATCAAAAATAAACGGGGAGCTATAACGTGAGCTATTGATCTACAACATAATTTTCAAATACTATCAGGACTAAGTTCATGATAAAATAAAGTTCAATTATCATATTACTTAAGAACTCCCACTTAGATAGACATCCCTCTGGTCATCTAAATGATGACGTGATCCATATCAACTAAACCATGTCCGATCATCATGTGAGATGGAGTAGTTTTCAATGGTGAACATCCCTATGTTGATCATATCTACTATATGATTCACGTTCGACCTTTCGGTCTCTGTGTTCCAAGGCCATATCTGTATATGCTAGGCTTGTCAAGTTTAACCCGAGTATTCTGCGTGTGCAAAACTGGCTTGCACCCGTTGTATGTGAACGTAGACACTACAAAAAAATACACTTCCGTGATGATACATGTTTGTCACAGTAGGTCGCTTTTTTTGTCATGCATGTACATCCATGAGAAATTTATGACAGAATCAAGATAGTCATACCTGTGCTGTCGTAGGAGTGTTCCATGACATTACCAAAATTATCATCACGGAAGTCTCCACTTCCATGATGATAAATCATGCATCACAGAAGTGCTTTCGTCAAGGGTGACCGACACGTGGCATCCACCATAACGGAACGCCGTTAAGCTATCGGGTCGGGTTTTGGATCCGATAACCCGTTAACAACCCCGACCAATGGGGATTTTCCACGTGTAAAATCATCATTGGCTGGAGGAAAAATGTGTCGGCTCATCATTGGGACAGATGTCAACCACTCATTGGACGGAAGGCGCCTATGATACGTCGACACGTGGCACGGCCCAACAGAGGCCCATTCCTGTGAAAAGGCCGGCCCGTTTGACTTGGTCAAAAGCTGGCGGGCCGGCCCATGGAAAGCCTGTTAACGACCTGTTCAAATATAGCCCATTTACAGCCCGCTAACCCAAGGCCCGTTACACCCTATCAGAATTAGGCCCAGTAGCGTCATCTGGGCCATCCATTATGATTCCAGCCCGTTTTCACTTCTGGCCCATGTATGGCCCATGATGTCTTTCGGCCCATATGAGGCCCTATGTAACTCTTGGCCTACTAACGGCCCATGGTGAAACTGGCCCGTAATGAACAGTGTATCACTTAAAACCCATTAACGGCCCGTGGTGAAACTGGCCCATAATGAACAGTGTATCACTTTATACCCATTAATGGCCCATTATTCCGTTGGGCCGTTTCCAGCCCATGTTATCTTTCGATCTTCTCAGAGCCCATTTATTCTTGGGCTCATTTCCAGCATTCGTTTACTTACAGCCCGTTACTGTCATTTTCTGCTTGTGGGCCAAATTCAGCCCATGGTTACAATCGGCCCGTTTGTGGTCCATTAATATGTTGGGCCAATTTCATAGCGTCATCAAATACGACCTATTAACGATGGCCATTTATGGTCGGCCCATGAACGGACGATTCCAACTCTAGCCCGTTTACGGCCATAATGCGGTCTGTTTGGCCCATGTTTGGCCAATCGATTATACGGCCCGTATAAGGCCCATTGATAATACGGCCCGCAGAAGGCCCATTGTTTCTATGGCCCGTAGAAGGCCCATTGTTTCTACGGCCCATAGAAGGCCCACTGTTTCTACGCCAGTAGGAGGTCCAGTGTCACTACAGTAAATATTAGCCCATGGTTATTGTGGCCTAGTTTTAAAAAATAGGTTATTGCAGCCACTAGCTAACCGCGGAAAAAGAACTGCAATGACTACAAGCAAACAAATAAACAAGACAACAAGGAAATAAATAAGCAATCAACTAACGCTAGGCTATCACGGCTATTACACATATTACATCCACTGGGCATCAAAGTTTTCCACCAGTGCAAATATAGGGAACAAAGCAGCGTATCATATACACTGGTTGTCAAAGTTGGCGACCAGCGCAAATAAACGCCGCAGCAAAACAAATTCAGAACTGAAACCACTTCAGAAGATCTCAAGAAACAATATCCTGGGTACTCATAATGCTGGCAAGATGCTTAGCAAGCATATTAACTTTCTTTTGTTTGGCGCTTAAATCCTCCAGCGCTTGCTGTTGCACTAGAAAATATGCATCTGAATTCTGCAGGGACTTGCTCAGTCCTTCAGCTTCCTGTCGCAGCACATCTGATCAATGTCTTTCAACTTGAACTTGAGACTCAAGAAGACGAACTGATTCAGGCAGCGAATTCGAAGAGCTTGTGCCAGCAGTAGTGGCCAGTAACTCGAACACTACATCAAGACATGACTTTTGGGTTCCCTCACTGTCCTCAAGATAGTTTTTATCAGCTTTCTTGGAGATCAACAGGGATGTCTCACTATCTTGAACCTTATCCGCATTACTTGCTTTACCATTGGATAACATGGTACTGTTCTCCAATATTTTGTCCGCATTCTAAAAGAGAAACAAGCAGACACATCACATGTTTACCATGTTGTATATGAAACTCATTTTGGTAAATGAGTTCAGTAGTAAAGTGGACAGGATAACAGCATGAAACAAACATATATCTACGTACCATGGTCACTTTATGGTCTATACCATTCTAGTTTTTGTTGCCAAATCAAGATAGACACAGAGTTCAAATAATATTTGTTCAAGACAAAGCAGAATAGACAGAATATAAGTGTGGGTAACTATAGAGCAATAACAACACTTGTAATGTGCATGACATGAGAACATAACTATTTATTCAATTGGAACTGAAATCAACATAGAGCGGGTTACAACAGCAAACCAGTTAAAGAAACAGGTTTAAAACATACCTGTTGCGCCATTGGAGTTTCAATTCCATCCTTCAAATTTGAAAATAGTTGGTATGAGTAAATACAGTTATGCAAGAGCAAAGGAGTATGAACCATAGCTACAGAACCTGACCTGAGAACAAATCTTCTTCTCCTTTAAGCGTTGAGTTGGGATTCGGAGTGGTGGTCCTCGTGCTTTGGGCACTACAGTTCCCTTACTAACTGCTCGTGTTTGGGTGCTCTATGGTGGAGACGGTGCTGTGTCAACTGGAACTGGGTTACTATCTGCCGGGGTTGGGGTTAGAAGGTGTGTAGTGTAACGCCCCGGACACACCCGCGGTGGTCGTTACTCCTGGCGGGATCTAGACTGGCCCCACATATCAATACTAGTCTTTTCTGCGCAGTTTGTCCTCACTCATGCGCACCCGGGAGCAACTTCCTGGTCTGTCACCCATCCTGACACTACTCCAAGCTGAGCACGGTTAACTTTGGAGTTCTATCCGAATGGGCTCCTGGAAAAGAAGGAATTCCTTATTGATATGAGTAGTCTATCATCCCTAATAAGCCAGGCTATCACATACAGTCCCACTCAGAGGAATCGACGTCCTCGTCGGGCCACAGGAACGTTCCCTCTTGGCACAAACGTCTATGCTTCCAGTCCGGTACATGTGCCATGCCGGGTGCCACGACGGGTCACAAACATCATGAACAACATGACCACGCACCTGTCCGCAACCATCCGTGTAACCGCGAGGGTTAGCTCTGATACCAACTTGTAATGCCCCGGACACACCCGCCGGTGGTCGTTACTCCTGGCGGGATCTAGACTGGCCCCACAAATCAATACTTGTCTTTTCTGCGCAATTTGTCCTCACTCATGCGCACCCAGGAGCAACTTCCCGGTCGGTCACCCATCCTGACACTACTCCAAGCTGAGCACGCTTAACTTTGGAGTTCTATCCGAATGGGCTCCCGAAAAAGAAGGAATTCCTTATTGATATGAGTAGTCTATCATCCCTAATAAGCCAGGCTATCACATGTAGCTGGTTCTCTGTCCAACTGGGTAGGGGTACAATCTGCGAGAGTCTGGGTTATGTGTGGTGGATCTGGTCCTTGGGTAAGTACAACCGTGGTTCTATCTGCATCAACTGGTAGCACTATCTTTTCTGAAGACCGTGTTGTTACTCCCTTAGATACTGCCATCACGCTCTCCAATTTAAATGGCTGATAAACAAGAAAAGTAATTGAAAGTATAGACATTGTATGATAGATAGGTGCAATGGATAGTGGGGAATAAAAGAGGGCATGAAATAATTCATATTTATGTTGTCTAACCAAACAGGATAGCATGACACAATTTCACATACATGATGGCTAACTAAACAGGATAGCATGACACAATTTCACATTATGATGGCTAACTAAAAAAGATGGAAAGACATAGTTCAAAATATGAGACTATGTAAACATGATGACATGACATAACTATATAATGTGTTTATTAAATAGGTTGACATGCCATAATTCACATACATTCATAGATAGAAGGCCATAATTCAAAATATGATGATTGTAAACACTAAACAAGATGAGATGATATAACTATACGATGTCTTTATTAAATGGGTTGCCATGCCATAATTCAGATAGATGATGTGTATGTACTGTGTAAACATGATGGCATGATATAATTCGAATATATGATTTATATAGTAAGCAAGTAAGCAGATGGCAATCCATATATGATGTAAAAACTAAGCAATGCAAGACAACATGCATGACATGGGTAATATAACCCTGCCAAGTTTGAGTATAGACCTCAGGGGGAAAATAGGACTGGTCATCAGTCTCTGAATCCTCATCTGAGGAGCTCTCTGTAACCAGCAAGATGTCTGCTTCAGCAGGTAGCATTGTCTGCTCTGAATACCTTGTTTTCACTCCAGATACTTCCATCACCGCTTCAAATGGCTGATGCACAGGAAGAGTAGTTGAATATACAAACGTTGTCGCCAAATGGAACACGTAATACAAAAAAATGATAGCATGATATAATTCACATACATGATGATTGGCTAAACAGCATGGCATTGCATAACTCACATATATAATGCCTTTGCAACAAGATAGCATTGTATAATTCACATATATAATGACTTGCAACAAGATGGCAATGCATAATTCACATATATGGTAATTAGACACTAAACAGGTGGCATTCACACAAAGCATGTCTAAACTAATCAAATGACATAGCAATGCGAGACACCATACGCATGATACGAGCAACATAACCCTGCCAAGTTAGAGCATATACCTCGGGGGGGGGGGGGAATAGGACTGGTCGTCTGTCTCTGAATCCTCCTCTGAGGAGCTATCCGTAACCAGCGAGATATGCGCTTCGTCTGATAGCATAGTCTGCTCTGAAGACCTTGTTTTCACTCCAGAATTTGCCATCACCGTGTCAAATGGCTGATGCACACGAAGAGCAGTTGAATGTAATAACATTGTTGACAAATGTAATATGTAACGGAAAAAAAGGATGGCCTGATATAATTTACATATAAGATGACTGGCTAAGCAGGATGACATTGCAAAATTCACATATATGATTCCTGGCTAAACAAGATGGTGTTGCATAATTCACATAAACGATGAATAAACTAAATAGATGGCATTCGAACAAGGGATGTCTAAACTAAGTAGATGACATATTTGATGTATAAAGTAAGCAATGCAAGACACCATATGCATGATATAACCAACATCAGCATGCCAAGTTAGAGCGAAGACCTCAGGGGGTAAATAGGAATTGTCTTCTCCTTCTGAATCCCCCTCAGAACAGATAGCTTCCTCTCGATTACAATCCGAAATACGTGGAGGGGGCTGCCTTTGCGCGTACCATGGAGCGACGTCTGCATGAAATTTTATTGCCACATAAGGCTCGTCTCTTTTGCTCGACCTGTTCAGTTCCAATGTTTACAATAACTGTCATGCATAGGAATAAAACATAGTGAGATTATGTAAGGAGTGCATGCAGAAATCCAGAGTGATGGTAGCAACCTGTGGATAGACCCAAAACCAATAATAGCAGGCAGATAATGGCTTCAGTTAAAAAATACAGATAATGGCTTCTTTACTGTTTGTTTCCCACCCAACATGAAACTCATAGTAGACACCGGAGATTAACCAGATAGTAGATAGATACTATTGATAGCGGCCCCAATATGTACCCCACAACCATTTAGAAACTCAAGTTTGACCATTAGTTTGGAGTTGACTCAGAGTCTAATCGGTGAACAGGACGATAAAGTAGCATGTAATATTAAGCGATGCATAACGTAAGGAGACACGAAAGAGTGCGACCTCTCTTGTGGACCCGTGTAGTCCTCGAGGTCATCTGCTCGGTTGATGATGGTAGTGCAGTTTTCATGGATGCCAGCGGCGGGGAAGAAGATCTGAGGCGATGAAAGACAGTCTGGAGGCCGGATCCCTGCTGTGCTGGACCCTTCTGTCGTTGGAGCAGCTGAGATGGGGTGGACAATGGTGCAGCAGGAGCGGGACAAACCACGCAAGGTTTTCTTTGACAACTATCTGTAAGATAAGTAATTCTGTAAGGGCTCATTTGAATTGGAGGATTCCAATAATGCAGGGATAGGAAATAGACAGGAATAGGATAGGAATGCACGTGCAAAACAGAGAATTTAAAAACACAGGATTTCTGCCAATCTGGGTGTTTGATTCACAACAATTGGAAGATCACATGATGCAAAGAAGCGTGATGAGATTAAGTCAAACCACAAGAAAATGTACGGTTATAATGCTATTATGCTACTATCTCTTAGTCTTGTGCTTCATGAATAGGAATTTGAAAAGGAGGACAATTGAAAATTAAAATTCCTACGTTTTTTCTTTCAAGGAGACACTAAAGGAACAAATCCGTGTGCTCAGTGGACAATATATATAACATGTAGAGTAAAAAAGAGATGCAACAAGTGTACAACCTCTTTGGCGAAGCCATGTCGATCTCAGCGTGATTGGGTTGGCCGGTGAGGATGCTCCGGCTGACTTGGCTGTCGGAGGAGGGGAAGAAGATTTTAGGCGTCTGGAGATGGAGCCCGAGGTACTACTCCGCTGTGATGGAGGGTTTCGTCGTTGGAGCAGCTCCGGTGAGTTGTACGATGCCGAGGCTGAAGCAGGACAAGAGAGACAATGAACAATGTTAACCTGAGTGGAATTCTAATAGCATCTCCAATACATGACGTAAAATACATAACCACAAAGTGCTAGATGTAAAATACATCAGCCGCTCATCTCCGAACTTAACTGTCGAAACTGAATTTAACTGTCGAAACTGAACTTAACTGTCGAAACTGAGCTTAGCTGTCGAAACTAAATTTTCCTGTCGAAACTGAATTTTGCTGTCAAAACTGAATGCACTAGCAAGGTCAGGCTACACGTCGCTCGACTGACTTTTTCCTCTCTGGTCAGTCGATTTTGCAGCCGTTGGATACGAAATCAAGGGCCTGCGGTTCATCTTCAACCTCCACCCCCCCTGAGCCGGCCAAGCAGCAGCCCCCGCCGCCCGCGGTGCGCCGCCCCGCCCGCCCCGAAAACACTCCACACCGC